>NC_064559.1:57491214-57797256 GCF_937001465.1 Orcinus orca | reverse complement strand
GTTCTTATTAGTTGTCTACTTTATATATAGTAGTGTGTATATGTCAATCCCAATCTCCCAATTTATTCCTTCCCGCCATCTCCCTTGGTAACCGTAAGTTTGTTTTCTATGTCTGTGATTCTATTTCTGTTTTGTAAATAGGTTCATTTGTACCATTTTTGAAATTCCACATATAAGTGATATCATATGATATTTGTCTTTGTCTGACTTCACTCAGTATGACAATCTCTAGGTCCATCCATGTTGCTGCAGATGGGATTATTTCATTCTTTTGATGGCTGAGTAATATTCCATTGTGTATATGTACCACATCTTTTTTATTCATTCCTCCATTGATGGACGTTGAGGTTGCTTCCATGTCCTGGCTATTGTAAACAGTGCTGCAAAGAACATTGGGGTACATATATCTTTGTGAATTATGGTTTTCTTTGGATATATGCCCAGGAGTGGGATTGCTGGATCATATAGTAGCTCTATTTTTAGTTTTATAAGGAACCTCCATACCGTCTCCATAGTGGCTGTACCAATTTACATTCCCACCAACAGTGTAGGAGGGTTCCCTTTTCTCCACACCCTCTCCAGCATTTATTGTTTGTAGGTTTATTTACTTTAAATGCCTGTCTTCCACTAAACTGTAAAGTCCAGGAGAACAGAGGCCATGTCTGTTTACCCAGAATCTAGAACAGTGCCCCATACTTTGTAGGCACCCATGAGTAATCGGTAAATGAATAGGACTAATTATTGGTTACCATTTACTTGATTGAAAGCAAGCCCAAAGGATTCCTTTCAAGTGTCTACAGTTGTCCCATGGTAGGATTAAAGGGAAGCCCACAGAGCTCTGCACCCTTCTGTTGAGACCCCCACACCCACACCCACCGACCGCCGAGTCTCCCAAGCTCTGTGCTCAATACTCCTCTTCACCTCACACTACACATGGCCTGAGGACTAAATGCAGGAAAGCACTGTGGTCAGAACTGAGCGTCCGTCTTCACCAAAGAGTCTTTAGGGCTTGCCCGAGTGTTGTCCCACCTCTCCTCTCCTCAGACTGCTCCACATTCCTTACTTGGACTCCATCTCCAGTCCTCTCAGTCAGATCCCCCAAATCCTTCTTCTGTTCTGTGTTCTTATAGTCATGCCTCAGCAAAGTCTCCTATGTACACAACCTCTTTTTCCATTACTCTCTTCATTAGTTTTTCCTAACTGAAATCTAGGTCTCCTTTAAAGACACCACTTCTTCCACATCCCTTCAAAGTGAAGGCAATTTTTTTTCTTATAATCCTTGTACCACAGTACTGGAGGTAAGTATTTGATTATTAGTTCTTCTTCCAAATATTGTTAACCATCCCCTTTAAACAATTCTCTGAAAACACCTACCATTAGATTCTATGCACATCACTCACCTATCTCCTAAGCTCTAGGTCTCCCACCTTTTTCAGTAAAAATTTTACCCTCTGTTTTCCCCCACCCACTACACTTGTCAGAATTTTTGATGCCTCATTATCCACAGAGATAATCCATTCTCTACTTGGTCTGTCAGTACCTTGATCTCATTTCTAGTGCTCTTACCCTCCACCTGACCTCACCTCAGTCATTTACTTCTATCAGAAATAAGACAACAGGCCCAAGTGGAGTCACTTATGATAAACCCCATGTCCCCAAACTGAGACTTAACATATTTGCAGTTTTGACTCTTCCAGAAATGGAATCTTAAACCAGTCAATCAGGAATCACCTGATCAGCACTAGTGAGCACTAGTGCCTGACAGACCCCTGCCATCTCATTAAGGAAAGTGACCATCCCACAGCCAATCCACTTTTTGCTAGTATAACTTCCTTGTTCCTGCTCCCTTCTGACTACAAAAGTCTTTCATTTTATCCAGCTCCTTGGAGCTCCTTTCTGTTAGATTGGATGCTTCCTGACTCATGAATCATTGAACAAAGCCAATAAGATCTTTAAAATCTATCCCGTTGAATTTTGTTTTTTAACATTCCTACACTTATATACCCTAGACCATATAATTTGCAAGGACTGAACCTCACTCAAAACTCTCTGATCACCACTCTTAATGTCTCCAGTTCAGTTCCTGTAGTAACCCTCCTCCACTCCCCAAGGATCCTTCTCCCATTCACCCTGTTCTCTTTTCACTGCCTATTATCTCCTCCACAGCCTGTCTTCCCTCCTTACCCAAATTAGTTCACTAGTTTATTCTCATTACTCCCTTAGATATACTTCCAATTCCCTTGCCCTTTTAGTTGCTCATCATATTCACCTGGTTAGGTCCAATTCTTCACCCAATTTGTTTGCACCTGAGCAGCTGAATGTGGCTGGAAAAAATATACAAATAGGCAGACTGATACATTTGAAATTCGTGGGTATTAACCTCAAATGACATCATCATACTGCACTTACCAGCAAGTCTTTCTCCTGCTTTCTAGGATGTTTAGTTTTCACCTTTTCCTCTCTCTCCAAATCTCCAACAACTCTACTCTTCCTCCCTCTCAGCTGATTACTCTGCTTGATATTTCACTGCAGAAATAACAGCGATCAGAAAAGAAGCTCCTCATCTTTTCCCCACCAAATCTCTAACCTCCCTGCACCTTTTGTACCCATAGATTCTGCCTCCCTTCCTATTGAAATGAATGTATTTTCTGTCCCCCTATGTGAGGTCAACCCTTCCACCTGTGTCCTGGATCCTTTTTTTTCATTCACACTGTCAGACCGATTGACACTTTGCTATCTTAAGAGGGAACAATCTTCATCATGAGACCAAGACATCAAAAACCTCAAGGTTTTAGCAAAGAAGAATTCTAGGAGGAAATCCTCAATGGAGGTGGGGGTAACAGTTTAAGCAGAGCTTACTCTGATAGCCCAAGTTTCATCTTCCCCTTGAGATTTTGCTGTTTATTTTTGCAGCCACTACCTTATCCTGTACTCAAAGGTAAACTGTTCCCCTAAGACTTTGATTCATGTACTGCCACAACCAAAATTAAATTTTGGTCTTTGGCATAACTGAGGCAGTCTGGATTTTCCCAAAGGCATTTTACTAGAAACTAAAGAAAAATACCTTAATATGTGTGGCCCAACTTAGGTATAGAAAAGATGCATTCGTTTATTTGTTTATTCATTACGTCTTAGCTATCTATTAAGCATCTCCTATTATACTTGGTATTGAGGATAAAGACAGAGGTTTTAGCACGTGGTATGTGTTTGCAGATGGCTCAGAATCTAGGAGAGAAGACAATAAAAGAGAAACAAATAATTGCATAGAAAGTAACAGTATATAAATTAGGTACAGTGGTGGGACAGACATGGGGGTGATTTTCTTTACTTGAAGAAGGTGGGAAGGTGAATAGAGGGGAGGGTACTTGAGTTTAGAGAATGTAAACAGGTCAGTGTAGATGGAGTATTGATGTGAGAGAGGAGAGAGGTGAGGAAGAAACTAGGAAGGCAGACAGGTGCCGAGTCTTGGAGGATGTTAAATATTATACTAAAGTGTTTAGACTGTATCGCGCATGTGCAGTAAGGAGATGTTGACTTTTTTAAGCGTTAAAGTTTACATGTTAGACAATTTTCTTTGGCAGGGAGACTATTTAGGAAGTCCAAGAGAAAGAGAGAAGGTGAGGAGCTAAACTTAAAATGTTTAGGAGGATGAATCATTAGGTCTTAATGACCAATTGGAAGGAAGAAGGGAACGGAGTCAAGGATGACTTGCCTGTTTCTAATTTGGATGTCTAGATGGATGAGGGAAGAAAACAGTAGTGAAAGGAATAAATAATTTCCAGTAGCAAGTGTTTTGACTGTATCCTTTTTGAGATTAACATTAGAAGTTAATTTTTGCCTGCAAAATCACTTTTGTGACCTTTTCTCTAAACTGGATTAATGAATGATATCATCTAAAATCCTTTGTGTGTGTTATGTTATCATGATTTTTAAAAACTAAACAAAACTATTTGCAAGATGATAAATCCATCCCCATGACACCCCAGCATTTAGTGAAGATATCTGAAAACTCCTTCTAGAGCTCACATCCTGACAAATATGCTTTGGAAAATTCTATTCAAATTCTTTTCTATCAATGTTAGCTGAATATTGACTTTAACTCATTACTCCAGTAAAGACACCATAGCCAGGTTTACGCAAACATGGTAAAATAAAACATACCAAAAGGAGTCAGTCTTTCTGAATTATCAATTAGACAGTTCTGTGATCTCAGGGCGATTGTTTCCAATAGAGAAAATCAGACCATCCAAAAGATCTTAGCTGTGTCTACCATGATTGTATAGATTGCGCCATATAATTGGTCTTGTGACTACTGATCTTGAATCGCATAACTTGAATCTGAGAGATAAGCATATGTTATCTTTCTATCTGTTTATGCCATTACCCTTTATTAAGGAGATAGGAGGTAATATATAAATGATAAACTCCCTAGGAATTGGTTAGAAGTATGAATAAAAATGAGAAAATGAAGCAGTTATGAAGTTCTTTGAGATTTAGAGATGGTGAAACTAGGATCATAATGTTAATAGTGCTTACTCTATTCCAGGCAATATTCAACACTATGCCTCTATGATCTTATTTAATCCTCACTATGATCCCATGGGTTAAGCATTGTAACATCAGCTTTACACACAAAGCTGCTGGCTTTAGAGAGGTTAAGTCACTCATTCAAAGAAACAGAGTCAGTAAACAGCAGAACTGGGATTTAGCTAAAGGGCCAGTGGAAACCCCAAGAGTTTATAAGAAGCATGGACTTGAACCTAGGTCTCTGTTCCACATTTTCAGTGATGAGTTGTATCTGAGGCTAACCTTAGGGCAATGAAGTTAGGCTCCAGTGAGCACAGCAGAGACAAAGAATGGAGAAGATGTTTGTTATTATCATCCTTTATGAGGTACACACACACAAATAACATGATGGAGTTTCTTCTAGGAAATCTGACAACCCTAAATTCTGGCCACTTGTCAGGCCTCAGCATGGCAGATGCCGGTCCTAATACACAGAAAGACAGGATGCTTAAGTGTGGTGGTCATCGAAGACTTTGTTTACATAATCTCTTAAAGACTTTTGTAAAATGATCTAAAGCTATGTAGTTACCGCTCATGTTAAGTTACCGGATAAAATTTTTCATTTAAGTTTAAATAATTGCAAAATATGAAATTTCCATGTGTTTTAAATACTACTGCCAATTAAACTGTTAAATCATTCTTTTAAATATATCCAGTGGTATCTAAATATCATAATGGTTTGATACTGTCACCCACATTGGAATAGATGAACATGTTCTATAATATTTGAAAGCTTTGTCATTATCTTTGAATTAGTATTTCCATTCCCGCAGAGTTTTATCCTAATGTAATCTATTTTAGCCTTGAAGGTCTTTCATTGATTACCCTATCGTTTTCTTTGTAGAAAATATATGAATATAAACTGAAATTTCCTGGGTTGCATTACCATACAATTTATTAGTACAGAATGGTTGAAACATGAATACGTACCATGTGGAATGTAATGTAATTGGCTAAAATTTAGAACATTTTTACTTTAAAAAAAAGTAAATAGGAGTTTTTTATTCCAATTGTTTCAGACATTCCATTCATGGATGAGTTTCTCATTACTAGAATAAGACAAAGTTCACCAATTTTACTCTTATTTTTCGTTTGTAAACGTATAAGCACTGAGAAATCTTGTTCACATGATTATGTAGAAATGTCACTCAATTAATAATCCTCCTTTTGTGTTAAATGCCAACACTTACATCAGGACATTGAATAATAAAAAATTTATTTAGTGGTCTATCAACTGACAGATCAATTAAGCCCACCTCCAGTTTTTTTAAAATCAAAGAGCTGAAAACCATCCAACTTGCAACAAATCTCCTGTAAGTAGAGTCATTTGCTTTCTCAACACCAACATCAATATTTTTAAATGTCCCCTTGTTTGTCACCCAGTGATTTTTTACACACTGGATCAATGAACCAAAGCAACTTTAGGATAGATAAGAGATGGTTCTTTCTTTTGTAAAGTGGACAAAAAGTTATTGTGAAGAGCCAGATGGGAAAGAAAAACCTAGGCTTGATCATAGGCGTTTTACGACTCTGAGGATAACCTAGTGCCTTGAAACCATCTACATCTGCATATCCCTCAGAAAGTCTTCAGATACAATCAGGATATATACAACACTTTGAACACTACTTCTTTAGTGCCTGTGCTTGTATACATGGAAATCATAGTGTTTGGGGTCATCTGGGGTGTCTTTATTCCTAAGTGATAGCTAAGTGCCTAATTAATGTGGTTTGAAGGGCACCAGAATGTTTTTCTGGATTCTAAATTTCTCTCAAAGCAGTGGTTACCATTACTCATCTGAGTAAAGACCCCTCAAGTATGTAATTGGTACTGACTGGGAAGAGTAACATCTACTGTTTACTGAGTATGTATCATGTGCCAGATACTTGAAAATTTTTACATAAATTTAATACTACTAGCAACCCTATGAAGTAGATGCTATTAGTCCTACTTTACAGATGAGAAAAATTAAGGCACAGAAAGATTAAATAACTTGCCCCTGGTTTCACCAATAGTTTGTAGAGCCGGTCTTCAAACCCAGGCAGTTTACCTCCAAAAGCTACTAAGTTTAACCATTAGGCTAACAAGCTCTCAATATTATTCCTATCTTTACACACTAGATTTCTTGGATTAATTTTCCAGACATATTTTGGGACCTTGAGAATAAGGGGCAGAGAACAGATATGGGTTTGGGGGTTTTGTTTGTTTGCTGTGGGGGAACTATAGGTAATGCTATAGAATGCAAGTAGGCGTGGGGTCTTATAGCAAGGGCCGTGGACAACTAAAAGCATGACTGAAGATGTTGGGTCTTGGAAGTGGAAGACAGGGGTTCAGAAACAAGGAAAGCGGGCTTCAAAGAGAAAAAAGAGATAATGACTTTATCATAATGGTTCTCTGCCCAGACCCACCAGGAATTTGGTGGGCCAAGCAGAGAATAATTCCATTTGGTCAGTGATAGATGTTGAGTATCTTGTGCATCTAGGTGTATATGGAAAACCTATAGGAAGGCCTATAATGCCAGTTACTTCATTCACTGGACACATGCTTATTGATTGAAGTCTCTGTGCATGGATAGTAGCATACTAAAGATGTGCAAAAATGATCAGGATTATAGGGCTTCCCTGGTGGCGCAGTGGTTGAGAGTCCGCCTGCCGATGCAGGGGCACAGGTTTGTGCCCCATGCCACGGAGCAGCTGAGCCATGGGCCCGTGAGCCATGGCCGCTGAGCCTGCGCGTTCGGAGCCTGTTGCTCCACAACGGGAGAGGCCACAACAGTGAGAGGCGCGCGTACCACCAAAAAAAAAAAAAAGATCAGGATTATAAATGCCTTAGATCATAAAGTGTGACTGTCACAGTAAGTTCCCAAGTCAGGAATGTTTCAGTCTTAGTTTCACACTGTTTTCCATTCTACTTGCCAGTAGCAAGTTTAAAACAAGGCAGGAAGAACCTAGGTAGATTAGATCAACTAGTACTTTGGGATGAATATTGAAAAACACAAACCTTAGTGTATGCCTTGGAGGTCAGAAAGTCAGTACTTATGAGAACCAGAAAGGAATTCCCAAGGTCTTGGCAGAAAGTACGTTTGGCCATCTGGAACCACAGTTGCGCTGTTTGCAGCATTGCATTAAACCCTGTATTTAAGTGTGGCTATTGTTTAGATGGAAAAGAAGATAAGCAGAAGAATTAGCACCCAAACCGTGGAGACGTGTGAGTTGGCATTTGAGATTGTACCTAGAAAGAAACAAGAAGTTTGAGACACTGCTCTCAGGTTCCCTGCTCTTTGTTCCTGGAAACCTTCTGAGGGCCAGAATATTATAAGAAGTTTGCTGATAAATAGCCATCAAACAAAGTCAAAGAATTGAGGATTAAATGTTAAACCCACCTGGAAAGTGCATCAGGTAAGAAGGAATTCTTGCCTTTGTTGGTAACTATACTGAAATCATTAAAAGTCTAGAAAACCCTAAGTTAACCTAATTCTCCCCTTGCCATTGTATATACCCTTCTGTAAAATTTGACAGAGGATTTAGGACATCACTAAAGCAAGAGAATCTTAACCCACATGTTGTAAATATGAGTCAACTGTGACAAAGCTGTCAAAACACTAATTTAGTGTGGGCACGGGACCAAAGTAAGGGGAATGTCAGCGTTGTATACCATGAAACAGTCAAGCACTTTTTTACTGTTAGGTTTACCTCTGGAGTTTACATTTTAAGAGGGCTATTGATCAATTGGAGCATGTACAGAGGAAAATAACCAGAGTGATCAGGGACTTGGAACCAATTCATAAAGGAAACAACTAAAGACAAATTAGAAAACTTGGCCTCAAAAGAGAACAAGGAAGAACTGATTGATTCCATGTTTGAAGGAGTGTCATGTAGGAAAGGGAACAGATTCATTTATGTTGGTCTAGAGGGCAGGTGGATAGGGAAGTTTTAGAGAGGCAGATTTAAGGACATGATTGGAAAGAATTATCTAATAATTCAAACTTTTCAATCATAGATCGGGTTGTCTTGTGAACTAATGGGCTGGAAATGATCAAGGAAAATCTGTCATGATATTACAGGGGGCGGGGCTTCTGCATTGGGTACAGGTTTGGGCTGGGTGACTTACGTAGTGCTAGCTCTTGAATTCTGGAACCTCTTCCCTCAAACCACTTAACTCTTGACACAGATTTTTTTAATGAAAATTGCACTTGGAAACTCACTTTCTTTGTCTCTTTTACTTTAGAGATAAGCCTACCACATGAGAAAAGTAAATCCACTTGCTTATCGGGTTACATTTACTTATTAGAGAATATGAATATGGTTTGGAAAATAACCTTCTATGGGGGGTGGGGGAGGTGTGGTCTGAATTTGAATTGTCTCTCATACTGCATTCCAGGTCCCAAACACTTCACTGTGAGCAAAAGGAAGTAGTTGATATTTTTCCTCAGAAAGGAAAGACTTTTTCTGTTTGATGGTTGGAAAGCATTCCTGCCCTGGGAAAGGTTAATAAATTTTAATACCCCTTTGCACACCAATATTCTATACTGAAAATATGTTTAGACTTCCCCTAACTAATTCAGACTTTATAACATGATACTAGCTAATGATTCAGGTTTACTTCACTAGAGTCTTATAAATGACTAGTTTTTTTAAAAAAGAGCTTTATATACTGTTATTCTTCAAAATATTCTGTATGGCATATGCATTCATTCACTTATATATTCAGAAAATATTTATTATCCTATTACATCTGGGAATACAGGAATGAACAAGACAGAAAATTCCCCTGTTTTCAGGGAACCTAGATTCTGAGTGAGGGGAGACAGAAAAAACAAACTAAAAACAAAAGTCCTTAACAAACAACATGCAGAAAAGTGAATGGGTTGAGGATAGACTGATAAATGTGCTTAGCTAGTTTTAAGTGCTACATAAAAGAGTGTAATAGTGGCTGTGTAAAGATTGCTAACTGAGAGTATTTGCTCATGTTTCCTGGAAAAGCTAATGTTTGATTTGAGACCTAAATAAACAAAAGCCATGTAAAAATATGGAGAGGACCTTTCTAGGCAAGAGAACAGCAAGTGCAAAGGCCCTGTGGTGAGGAGACTGACTTGTTTAGGAGCAGAAAGACCATGGTGACCAGAGGATAGTGCCCGTGGAAGGGAAAATAGTGACGGAGGAATGAGGAAAGTACATGGGGGCCAGATTGTGAAGACTCTTGCAGGCTTTATAGAGAAATTTAGGTTTTATTTCAAGTGCATTTAAAGTTATTAGAGAGTTTTAAGGAAGGAAGTAACACAATGGGATTTTCTTCTTGAAAGAATCTTTTGGCTTCTGTGTAGCAAGTGGATTGGAAGGAGGCAAGTAAGAACCAGGAGAAGGGAACTATCATAATACTGTCCTCATAGAATAAATAAATATTTATTGATGAATTAAGTGTCTGAGGCTGAAGCCAAGTTCCTTGTTCTTTCCATGAACTGTGCTCTTTTTATTTGGCTCCCAGGTAATGAAATTACAAGCACTATGTACACTCATATTTTAGAAGACTTAAGGGAGAGAGTTGCTGCCTTGTGAGAGGACTAACGTTCAAAATAGGGACATGGTATCCCCAACAGGTAGCTGTTCAACTGAAGGAAAATCATGGACACAGGTGACAGAAGAGGTTGGTGGGAAACAAAGCAGAAGGAGACTCAAGGGTTATGGTCCCTTAAGCCCCTGCTCCTAATGCTGCCTATGTTGCTCTAGTTATTTAGCCTATTCTGTCATAACATCACTAACAGGTCCTCTGCACCTCTTCTAAAGGCTCTGTGCTGACTGGCTGGCTTTCAGTTTCACAGCAGAAGGCATAATCTACTGTCTCATGGATGCAAGAGCAGTGGTTCTCAAGCTTTAGCATGCATCAGCATCACCCGCAGGCTTGTTAAAACCCAGACTGCAGGACTCCATCCGCAGGGTTTCTGGTTCAGCAGGTGGGGCCCAAGAACTGAAATTTCTGTATATTTCCAGGTGATACTGATGCCCCAGGTCTGGAAACCATGCTTTGAGAATCTCTGGCCTATAGACATAGAGTGATAGGTGAGAAATGAGAGAGAAGATGATAGTGATTAAAGCAAACCCCTGTTTATGGCACTTGTGCAATAGATACATATAAGATAAAACCAAGTTAACTTGAACTTCAAAGGTATCTTAAGTGGGGAAAATGTCAAAAGGAGGAATTACAGCTGCAAGAATGCAATTCAGGGAAGAATGATTTTACCCTTTGCTTGAATATGGTGACATGGCTGGGAGCTTGGGGTTCTAGGATAATTGCATGGAATCAAATTGCATGTGACTTTGAGTTCCAGATGTTAGGAGCATCTTTCTCTTTCCTCTGGCCCAGTAGTTCTCAACCTTGGCTATTCATTGGAACAGTTTTTGAAAATACTAATGCTTGGGTTCCATGGCCAAAGATTCTGATTTAACGAGTTGAGGATGTAACCTGGGCATCAGAATGTTTAAGTGCTTTCCAGGTCGTTGTGCTGCCAGTGGTCTAGCTTCTGCCTCGTTCTGTTTGCAATCACTCTCTTTACCCTGAGGCCAATTCTTCACTTCCCAGTGTGGAGCATTGTAGGTTGAATGGAAGGGACAATGGTGGACTTCTTAGGCCTATCATTAACATTCATCACTGTCAGCCTAAGAACAGGAGGAAAAAAGAGCCAGGAAGGGAAACTCAGGTGTAACTAGACAGCTGGATCAGAAGTGACTCTCAGTTAGTGGCTCTAGAAAGTAAGATAATTTTAGATATTGGAGGAAGGGGTCGCTTTTTTAAAAAAAAAAACTTTGCACAATTAGCTGTTTAAAGAAATCTTTTTTTATAAAAATGATAGCAGCTTAGAATTCTTTGAAAAGTAATTAATTATTTTCTGGTCTTGATATAGGTCGTTTTAAAAAAATTTCAGTTGCCTTCAGAGGCAATACTGTTTTCAGATTAGTTCTTACCTTATTGGAATAGAGACAGCAGGCTTGGCTAAGCATTTGGTTCTTATTTTCTGTTACATCACTTTTTCCAGCAAACCACTTGAACATGTATATTTTGTTAGCCTGTCCTTGTCAGATCTCAGGCAACCTGAGAGATGAAGGGAAGGGGGTGAAGGGGAATCATAAAGACCTGGAAGCCCTCATGGGCTCAGGCTGTGGTTAGGGTGCTTGCTGGAAATACACCAGGGAATGGAGAGTAAGTTATAGCCATGCTAAAACACGTTAGCCAGGTAACCGTCGGAAGGATTTCCTGTTTGCCTCTGTGGGACACAAATGAGAATTCTTCTTCTCCTCTGATTTTACCCATTTGTGTTGCAAATGACTCTGTAGATGGTGGGTCCTTTGACTCTGTCTATCAGAAGGCTCTTGCTCTGTTCATCCAAATACAGAAGGAAAGATGGGTGTCATGGTCCTTGAGTGAGTCTGTCTTAATGGCTGAGTTTGACATAAATTTTGCCATTAAGTGGAGAGAATCGCCAGGCCTCCTGAGTGGAGAACCTGGAATGGGGAAGACTGCTTTCTGTCTTTCCCCTGGGTACTGGAGTATCCAGATGGTTAGTAATGGGGGAGAGGAGAGCTCAGTTAGTTACAAAGGAGACAGAGTCAATGCCAAATTCAGAGGTCCAGGAATGGTTACTCTGGACGATCATCATCATCACTGAATGATCAAGGAAAGGATCCCCACCAAGGCGGCTCAATCTCTAGAAGTGGAGTTTGCAAACATGGGTGTGCCTGAGTCTTCTGGGATGCCTCTCACCAAGGCAGATTCCCTCTTTGGATGTACAGTCCTGAAATCTACATTTCTAAAAACAAGCTCTCTCCACTAGTGATTCTAATACACTTGAAAAACATTGCCTTGGATAACATTCACTTCTGGACTTAGTCATTGAATGTGCTGAAAATCATAGTGTCTAGAATATGGAAACATAGAGCTAAAATTTACTCTGGGAATGACTTGGATATATGAGAGAGGACAAAGGTGTGGGTGGGAAAGAAAAAAGAAAACAGGAGCACGCCGAGATCAACAGAAGAATAATTTTAAGGTAGCTGGAGAATGTGAGGCTTCTGAGACCCAGAGTACCAGACTCAAATCACACATATGTCTCTGTCCAATGTGCCTCAGCAATACATCAGATGTATTGCTCTATCATGGAAAAACTAGATGATTTAGACTGGCCTTGACTTTTCAAATACCATACAAATCAGTTTTAAAGTATACAACTAAATAGTGTCTAGTATATTCACAAAGGTTTGCAAGTATCAGCACTATAATTCCAAAATATTTTCATCACCCTCTAAATAAATTCCCATTCTCTTTCCTCTCCAATCCCAGGAAACCACTAATATACTTTCTGTCTCTATGCATTTTCCTAGTGTGGAAATGCCATATAAATAGAATTGTACAATCTGTAGCCTTATGTAACTGTCTTCTTTGGCTTAGCTTTATGTTTTCAAGGATCATCCATATTGTAGAATGTATCAGTACTTCATTCCTTTTCATGGCTAAGTAATAGTCCACTGAAGGATATACCACATTTTATTTATCTATTCCTCAGTTGATGTATATTTGGATCGTTTCCATTTTTGACTGTTACGTGTAAGGCTGCTATGAATATTTGTGCACACATTTTTTTGTGGATATATGTTTTCATTTCTCTTGGGCATAAGCTACAAGTGGAATTGCAAGGTCATATTGTTACTCTGAGTTTAAACTTTTGAGGAACTCACAAATTGTTTTCCAACGTGGCTGCACCCTTTTACATTCCACCAGCAATGTGTGAGAGTTCCAATTTCTTCACATCCATGCCAAAACTTGTTGTTATATGTCTTTTTTTTTTTTTTTCTTTTTTTTTTGCGGTACGCAGGCCTCTCACTGTTGTGGCCTCTCCCGTCGCAGAGCACAGGCTCCGGACGCACAGGCCCAGCGGCCATGGCTCATGGGCGCAGCTGCTCCGCGGCATGTGGGATCCTCCCAGACCAGGCACAAACCCGTGTCCCCTGCATTGGCAGGCGGACTCTCAACCACTGTGCCACTAGGGAAGCCTCTATATGTCTTTTTGATTATAGCCATCGTAGTAGATGTGAAGTGGCAGCAAAGTGTGGCTTTGATTAATATTTCATTAACGACAGATAATGTTGAACTTGTTGGTCATTTGCATATCTTTAGAGAAACGTCTATTTAAATCCTTTGTTTGTTTGTTTTTTTTACATCTTTATTGGAGTATAATTGCTTCACAATGGTGTGTCAGTTTCTGCTGTATAACAAAGAGAATCAACTATATGTATACATATATCCCATACCCCCTCCTTCTTGCGGCTCCCTTCCACTCTCCTTATCCCATCCCTCTAGGTGGTCGCAAAGCACTGAGCTGATCTCCCTGTGCGATGCAGCTGCTTCCCACTAGGAACCTATTTTACATTTAGTAGTGTATATATGTCAATGCTCCCTTCGTCCCAGCTTATCCTTCCCTCTCCCCATGTCCTCAAGTCCATTCTCTACGTCTGTCTCTTTCTTCTTGTCCTGCTTCTAGGTTACTCAGAACGTATTTTTTTTTTTTTTTAGATTCCATTTATATGTGTTAGCATACGGTACCTGTTTATCTCCTTCTGACTAACTTCACTCTGTATGACAGTCTCTAGGTCCATCCACCTCACTACAAATAACTCAATTGCGTTTATTTTTATGGCTGAGTAATATTCCATTGTATATATGTGCCACATCTTCTTTATCCATTCATCTGTCGATGGACATTTAAGTTGTTTCCATGTCCTGACTATTGTAAATAGAGCTGCAATGAACATTGTGGTACATGACTCTTTTTGAATTATGGTTTTCTCGGGGTATATGCCCAGTAGTGGGATTGCTGGGTCGTATGGTAGTTTATTTTTAGTTTTTTAAGGAACCTCCATACTGTTCTCCATAGTGGCTGTATCAATTTACATTCCCACCAACAGTGCAAGAGGGTTCCCTTTTCTCCACACCCTCTTCAGCATTAATTGTTTGTAGATATTTTGATGATGGCCATTCTGACCCATGTGAGGTGATATACTTCATTGTAGTTTTGATTTGCATTTCTCTAATGATTAATGATGTTGAGCATTCTTTCATGTGTTTGTTGGCAATCTGTATATCTTCTTTGGAGAAATGTCTATTTAGGTCTTCTGCCCATTTTTGGATTGGGTTGTTTGTTTTTTGATATTGAGCTGCATGAGCTGCTTGTAAATTTTGGAGATTAATCCTTTGTCAGTTGCTTCATTTGCAAATATTTTCTCCCATTCTGAAGGTTGTCTTTTCGTCTTGTTTATGGTTTCCTTTTCTGTGCAAAAGCTTTTAAGTTTCGTTAGGTCCCATTTGTTGGTTTTGGTTTTTATTTCCATTTCTCAAGGAGGTGGGTCAAAGGATCTTGCTGTGATTTATGTCATACAGTGTTCTGCCTATGTTTTCCTCTAAGAGTTTTATAGTGTCTGGACTTACATTTAGGTCTTTAAGTTTATTATGAGTTTATTTTTGTGTATGGTGTTAGGGACTGTTCTAATTTCATTCTTTTACATGTAGCTGTCCAGTCCTCCCTGCACCACTTATTGAAGAGGCTGTCTTTTCTCCATTGTATATTCTTGCCTCCTTTGTGAAAGATAAGGTGACCATATGTGCATGGGCTTATCTCTGGGCTTTCTCTCCTGTCCATTGATCTATATTTCTAGCTTTGTGCCAGTACCATACTGTCTTGATTACTGTAGCTTTGTAGTATAGTCTGAAGTCAGGGAGCCTGATTCCTCCAGCTCCGTTTTTCGTTCTCAAGATTGCTTTGGCTATTCGGGGTCTTTTATGTTTCCATACAAATTGTGACATTTTTTGTTCTAGTTCTGTGAAAAATGCAGTGGTAGTTTGATAGGGATTGCATTGAATCTGTAGATGGCTTTGGGTAGTAGAGTCATTTTCACAATGTTGATTCTTCCAACCCAAGTACATGGTATATCTCTCCATCTGTTTGTATCATCTTTAATTGCTTTCATCAGTGTCTTATATTTTTCTGCATACAGGTCTTTTGTCTCCTTAGGTAGGTTTATTCCTAGATATTTTATTCTTTTTGTTGCTGTGGTAAATGGGAGTGTTTCCTTAATTTCACTTTCAGATTTTTCATCATTAGTGTATAGAAATGCAAGAGATTTCTGTGCATTAATTTTGTATCCTGCTACTTTACCAAATTCACTGATTAGCTCTACTTGTTTTCTGGTAGCATCTTTAGGATTCTCTATGTAAAGTATCATGTCATCTGCAAACAGTGACAGCTTTACTTTAAACACAGTAAGTTAAGCAAAATGAGAAGACAGAGAAACACACAGCAGATGAGGGAGCAAGGTAAAAACCCACCAGATTAAACAAATGAAGAGGAAATAGGCAGTCTACCTGAAAAAGAATTCAGAGTAACGATAGTAAAGATGATCCATAATCTTGGAAATAGAATGGAGAAAATACAAGAAACGTTTAACAAAGAACTAGAAGAACTAAAGAGCAAACAAACAATGATGAACAACACAATATGAAATTAAAAATTCTCTGCAAGGAATCAGTAGCGGAATAACTGAGGCAGAAGAACGGATACGTGACCTTGAAGATAAAATAGTGGAAATAATTAATGTTTTTTTTATATTGGAGTATAGCCGATTAACAATGTTGTAATAGTTTCAGGTGCACAGCAAAGAGACTCAGGCATACATATACATGTATCCATTCTCTAATGTTTTAATTGCTTGCCATGCTTGAAACACCACTTCAGCCATGGAGCTTAGTGTTCTTATGGAAGTTCGAGAGCACATCCTGAGTAAGAGGGACACTAGCATGATTTGTTTGTTTTATGCATACCCTTGGAGAAAGAAAAACGTGTGTAAATAATACAGTGAACCAAGAAAACTGAAGTTCTAACCTTCTTACAGAGTTGCTCATGACCTACAATGTCATTGAGATGAGACTATTTGCCCCTCCTAAATTCAGCTTTCCTATACATAAATCCTTGTGTTAACATTTTTGGTGACATAATCTTTGTTTAGGGTCAATTTTTTTTTTTAATAGATATCTAAAGAGAGGCATCTTTTATTTAGTTATTTTTGGCTGTGTTGGGTCTTCGTTTCTGTGTGAGGGCTTTCTCTAGTTGCGGCGAGCCAGGGCCACGCTTCATCGCGGTGCGTGGGCCTCTCACTGTCACGGCCTCTCGTTGTGGAGCACAGGCTCCAGACGCGCAGGCTCAGTAGTTGTGGCTCACGGGCCTAGTTGCTCTGCAGCATGTGGGATCTTCCCAGACCAGGGCTCAAACCCATGTCCCCTGCATTGGCAGGCAGACTCTCAACCACTGTGCCACCAGGGAAGCCCTAGGGTCAATTTGAATTAGAGACCAAGCAAAGTAAAACTTCATCTTTAAAAAAAAAAAATGTTTACATAATTCATGTGCAAGCTAATGTGTATCTGAGACAACAGAATACAATTTGACATTAATATGAATATGATAATTATGTTGGTACTCCCCCAAAACAGTCAACTATGAAAGGGCATAACTTGTCATCGAGGCTTAATTTATGACTAAAGGAAATGCTGTTATGAAATGTAACTACATATTAAGTAAGAAAAGTTCTCCTAGAATGAGAAGTGTTTAAGAATGACAGTCTTATAAAAGCGTGTCAGTTGTATGAGCAGAAATGATGTGTACTAATCAGGAATGACCATTTGAAAATGGAAATCTAAGCACACGTAATATTTCTTATCATTTTTAAGACATAACTGAGAGGCTATAGGACAAGTTTTGTGAAAAAGTAAAATCACTTGGTGTTTTAAAAAATTGCAGCTGATAGGAACACACATTTGAATACTACCGTCTTATTTTTGTGGTGTTGATGAATGCTTTTCCATTACTAAATAACTTTTGGAAGAGGCCCAGGAGAGACACTATCTCAGAAAATAACCTTTTTATGTGTTGAGAATAGTCTTCAAAGATTTAATGCAGACTACTGAAAAGTACTGTGTGACTTTAAGTTGTACTCTTATGAGTTTGGTTGGTATTTGGTGTCAATATTAGATTATATTGAAACAAGTCCAGGTGGCAAACAAATCCATTGTTTTACAAAGACCTGGAACTCAAATCTGCCTGCTACCTTGCTCACAGAAATCATTTTGTGCTAGGAAGTTGGAAATCTCACCCACTGTGGGTGTGGTTATAGCTCCAGGAACTGGACATGCCCCTGTGCTGGAGCCACAGACAATGCAGTACTTTGCTTAGGGAATGCAATGACTGATACCAAATCTGCTGTAGAACAGACACGTTAGATGGCTTGGTCATTCATTACAGGGTGCGAAAAACATGTTTTAGCTTCTTGGGAAAAAAAAACCTGACTTGTTCCTGTTTTTCAAAGGGAAATTCTAGAAAAAATTTATGGGAGAGGTTAGAGCTCCCTTTTAAGCCTATTTCTTACTCTGAGATATCGTAGGTATGTACAAATTATTGACATACCATGACTACAAAAGGTTATTCCTTGTCCTCTCATATTCCTAGGCTCAAAAATAGAGATTTTCCAACACTCTTTCCCTAAAAAAAAGAAAAACAAAGAACAAACAAACAAGCGAGAAAACTTGGCCATTTTCATTGTTATTACAATGTAAATATTAAAATATTTTCCTACAGGGGCATTTATTAATGGTACCCAAATCTATTATTTCATTTGCTCTTTCCTTAATAAAACTATGTCTTTAGGAAACTCATTTGTTAAGGAAGAGCATGACCCACTTTCACACATTGAAATTGTTCTCTGTTCCACCTAAATGAAAGTGATGGCCAAAACTGCTGTTCCAAACTTAGGGATTTGAACACTGAAACTCAAAAATCGTTTTCTGAAATCAGATTTTTGAAAATGAGCTAAAATTGTTCAAGTTGTTATTCACAATTAATATTATTGGTGTGAGCACAGAGCTGAGGAACAGTGCCCTAAATACAAAAACCAACGTGAAAAGTCTCTCTGTTTGGAAGAACGTATGTTTGTGACTGGCTATCATTAAAGTGAATAAAATAACACATTATTCCTGGTTTAAAAATAGGGGGCTGAATTTTCTATAATGCATATCACAAAGTGCAATAGAAGATCTGACATTGTCAGGTTTCTGATTCCTAATCAAGGAACTCAACTACAAAATTTAAAGTGCAATAATTTAAAATTTCACACATGCACCCCCCCATACACACACACATACAAAATCTTAAACAGGATGTTCACCATCATGGAACACACACCACAGGTCAATAAAAATAGATACAATTTAGGCAAAGGATTTAGCTTGCTCTGACATGCTTTATTTACTTGTGTTGGCTGCCTACTTCTTGGCTTCTGAGTTGTATCTAGTTCAACTCATGTATCTGTTACGGTAGCACCAAGATTCTTTGATTGGTTATAGATATTTATAAACTGCCTTAGGTTCTTTCTGGAAAAAGATGGATGGATAAATGGATGGATGGATGGATGGATGGATGGGCGGATGGATGGATGGATGGTTGGAGAGACAGGCAGATAAATAGTAAAAATGGATTTCGATCCACACTTAGATGTGCAGGATATACACATTGTTTATATTTTTATATCTTTACTTAATTACTACTTTGAGCTCACAATTACACCATAGAAAGGAAGACTTAAGCTAGTCAATTTAAGATTCCTTCCCCTTTTCTGCAGACCCATGGCTCAGTCCTGAAGAACTTACATAGAGCCAGACATTGGGTTGCAGGAAAACATCATTTGTCCCCACGGGTTTTTACTGAGACTCCATGGTTCAGTCTTGTCCTCCGTTATTAGTCCATTCAAGTCGCTGTTGAACCGTCCCTTCCTTTTGCGTTAAGCCTGGTAAATCTCCTTACAGATTCTGGGCCCCATTGTGAATCATGGGGACTATGTTTCTGCTGCCAGATCATCCTGGGACACAGTGATCTTACCAATTGTCTGTGGCATTCCCTTGCCATGATCCACCACATAGTAAGCCCTCCTCTCTGGCTCTGCTCCTTTTCCTGCAATGTGCAGATTCTCTCGACTCCCCTAAATCTCTCAGGGGTCTTGCCACCTCTCTGGGACTCTTCTCAAAAAACACGATGTCAGACCCCTGTCTCTGGAGCCCACTCATTTATCTACTTTCATCATATCTGTTCTTCCTCTACCTCTCCCCAGCCTGGAGAAACTTTTTCTAGCAAAGAGGGAATGTTTTCCTCCAGTCTTGTTCCTCATACATTTTAGATGAACCCAGAACTCTCTTCTTCCCTCACAGAGCTGAGGATTTTAGAACCAAAGCAAAGAAATAGCTCTCAGAATATTTTTGGCTTTCTACCCTGTCACATTTCTCCTCCAAGGCAATAAAGACAGAGACAATAATTGAGTAAAGGTGGTTTATTTTTTTTAATTTTATTTATTTATTTATTTTTGTATAGCAGGTTCTTATTATAAAGGGAGTTTAGACGTGAGGAGACAGGAATGCAGTGGGGGAGCAGGGGGGAGAGAAAGACAGAAAGAAGACTTGTAGAACATAAGAGAAAAGAAAGTTGAGAATCACTCTTCTAGAATACAATATTAAAAAGCACTCCAGGGCTTCCCTGGTGGCGCAGTGGTTGAGTTGAGAGTCTGCCTGCCGATGCAGGGGACACGGGTTCGTGCCCCGGTCCGGGAAGATCCCACATGCCGCGGAGCGGCTGGGCCCGTGAGCCATGGCCGCTGAGCCTGCGCGTCCGGAGCCTGTGCTCCACAACGGGAGAGGCCACAACAGTGAGAGGCCCACGTACCGAAAAAAAAAAAAAGCACTCCAGATGGTTTGAATAGTTAACTACTCAAAGGGCAGATGTTGCAAATATCTGGGTGGCGATCCTAATGAGCCTTTTCTGCGTTATCGGCATCCCAGAGCTCAACGCATTCTGCAGCACTGTTACAACTAAAAGCAAAAGGCTGTAAATACCCTCACTTGTGACTTGCCTTCCTTGAAAACAAATTTCTCTGAAAAGTAAGTGCTTTTTCAATAGATTACCCATTGATTGCCAACACACATTCCTTAGTCAGTTTTCCTGAGTTACCTCATGGAAATTAATCCTTTGCAGGGTTAATTTTCTCCCACTGCCAGGTTAAGGTTAAACCTTCCACTGCCAGGTTTGAGTTGCTCATGCATGGTGAGTGTGATGATTCGTCTCCATCCATCTACCCATTTTACTCACCCACTCAACATTTGGTGGACACATATGCAAGGAAGTGGGAAAAGTGCGGATAAAATACAGTCACTGCCTCCAAGGATTCAGCCTATTGAGGATGGCAGACCTACACACAGACAGTTACAATACAATGTGGTAAGGGCTCTGATAGAAACTAGCCAAGGGTTTTAGGCGATCTTTGAGAAGCTGTGCCTAACTTTGCCTTCCCTACCTCAGAGGTATCAGAAGAGTCAAATAGCCAGTTATTCTGTCTCTAGCTACCACTAGGGCTCCTGTACTCCTTTTCCTAGGCAATAGCAGCCCTTTTATTTATTTATCTAGGCAATAGCAGTATCTTTTATTTATTTATCTAGGTAGTTTTGAACTCCACATGCAGGGAACTGAGTTAATAATTCCCTTTAGTTCATGGACCATTAAGCAGTTCATCGGTCAGCTACCAGGACACTTAGGAGGAGGCTAAGCCCAGCAAGCTAGCAGGAGGGCACAGACTTTGGAATAGCAGCTTTAAATGAGGTCGGTCTCCCCTACTGTACATTGCTTACTTGCTCAACTTGTTGATTTACCACATTATTCCACAAAGGATAGGAGACTGGTGAGCGTAAGTTAGATCCTGCACTCACCAAGGTCAACAGTAATCCTTCCTGGGTTGTCCATTTGCCTTGATTTGAAACATTTGAAAAGAACACATACCTCACAAACACCAGTGTTAAACTGCTTTTGACAAAAACTTTTATTTCTGAAAATCTGAAGTGTTTCTAATCAGAAAAGGATTATCAGCTTAATTCAGAACATTTTGGAGCTAACAGTTCCACCTCTCGTTTCTTTGGACGTTTCTATCCCCTCCCTCCCTCCCTCCCCCCCCCCCCCTCTATTTTGTCATCACTCCACCCTCAGAAAGTTGCCAGCTTATGCTTTGGACCACATCATGTCACCATTATTACTCTACTTGGAGGAATCTCCCTTCCAGATGAGTTAATGTGTTGACATCAATACAGGAAATAAATATTTCTCTAGAAAGCAATGCTGCTTCCTTTTTTTTTTTTTTTTTTTTTTTTGCAGTACGCAGGCCTCTCACTGTCGTGGCCTCTCCCGTTGCAGAGCACAGGCTCTGGACGCGCAGGCTCAGCGGCCATGGCTCACGGGCCCAGCCGCTCCGCGGCATGTGGGATCTTCCCAGCCCGGGGCTCCAACCCGCGTCCCCTACATCGGCAGGCGGACTCTCAACCACTGCGCCACCAGGGAAGCCCGCTGCTTCCTTTTTTGACATGTTGTGACAAGTATAACTAAATGAAAATAAAAAGTAATGAAACAGCTTTCAACTCACAAACACGTATCACAGTTAGTTGTTTACATGTCTGTCAGCCTTGTGAACCTGGAGTCTGGGGAAGGAATATGGGCTTTGGTATTAAGTAGCTTTACTTTAGTTCCTTATATAGTAATGCAGGAGCTGTGTATGCTTAGTCAAGTTCCTTAGTCTATCTGAGCCTCAGTTTTTTCATCCGTTAAAGCCTTGTGTAATCGTGGTCTTGTGCTTTCTGCTTGCTTTGTACTTGGCATCTCCCTGTGCCCAGGAAGCCCCTCCTTTCTCTCTCCTTTCCACTTAATCTGAATCTCACCCATCCTTGAAGTTCAAGTTCTAGTCACTATTTCCCCGGTTGCTGCAGCCCACTGTGATCTCTGCTCCTTTGAACTCTTTTTAGTCAACAGATACTCTTCGTACTACTCAATTAGCACTTATCACACTACCTTTGTAAAACATTCTCAAGGAGAAAGAAAAGAGAGCCCAAGAAGTAGGTCTAGATCAAAGTGTTTTTCACCAATTTTCTGGTTCAAGTCTCCATGAAACATGTCTTGGTCTTTCAGTGGTAAAATAGATTGCCCTGGTACTACTTCTTAGGTATTCCATTGTAAATTCTCTGTCATCCATCTAGTTCTAGTTTGAAAGAAAAAAAAAAGAGATAAAAAATGCCATCGGACACTGTGGCTCCACCAGGGGTGTGAGCCCTCTGACTCTTCCTTGCCATTTCCCTTATCCCCCACTGGACCAGGAGAATTACGAGTTTTTCCCCTAACAGCTGAGATCGGCATTGCCACTGCTGTCAAATGACAAAACAGACAAATTTGGCTAACACAAGACCCAAGTTGAAACTTAAGTCTTTCTACCTCTGCTTGCCTTGAGTAAAAACCTTCTCCAAATCACTCCTGACACTGCAGCCAAAGCTGCTTTCTTGCTCTCAACACTTTGACCAGGCTCTGCAGTGATTTTAAATGGTTATCCAGAAGCTCTGCTCCATTTCAGAGTCCTTTACCAGACAACAAACAACTTGTTCACTCTGGCTCCACATTTGGTCCTACACCACTTCTATCTGGGACTGTGTTGCAGCATTAGCTTGGAATATTGAGTGTTCTCTTTGAATCAGCATCCCCCAGAGTGCCTAGTCCTTACTTATAATGTTCTACAATGTTTTCTGGATTGCACTGAAAAGGACGTCATCATTCCATTACCTCCAGATTCATAGTTATCTATTATTCTGCTTATCATCAATGAACGCATCACTTATTTCATTTTAATACTTAGCCAGCCTATGATGTCTCTAGGTCATTTATATTTTTTATCATGGGGTCTGTGCAGCCTGGGTCTAGTTTTTTTCTTCCCCAAGAATTTAGGAACCTGTTGAACATACAGCATCCTGCTGTGTACTGGGTTGGCCAAAAGGTCTGTTGGGTTTTTCTGTAAGATGGCTCTGGTAGCACTTAGTTGTCGTTTAACTTCATTCGCAACAGTTGTGTTAGATGGTATGTGATAGCTGTCATATCAGCGTGCATTTAAAAAAAGACATCAAAATTGGTGGATTTTTGTGTAGCCATTTTAATATTGAAGATGGAAGAAAAAAAGCAACATTTTGGCATATTATGCTTTATTATTTCAAGAAAGGTAAAAGGACAACTGAAACGCAAAAAAACAGACTTGTGCAGTGTATGGAGAAGGTACTATGACTTGATCGAATGTGTCAAAAGTGAGAGGAAAAGTTTTGCGCTGGAGATTTCTTGCTGGACGATGCTCCACGGTCTGCGTAGACCAGTTGAAGTTAATAGCAATCAAATTGAGGCATTAATTGAGAATAATCAATGCTATACCATGCAGGAGATAGCCGACATACTCAAAATATCCAAATCAAGCGTTAAATGATTTGCACCAGCTTGGTTATGTTAATCGCTTTGATGTTTGGGTCCCACATAAATGAAGTGAAAAAAACCTTCCTGACCATATTTCTGCATGCATTTCTCTACTGAAATGTAATGAAAACATTCCATTTTTAAAATAAATTGTGACAGGCGATTAAAAGTGGATACTGAACAATAATGTGGAACAGAAGAGATCATGGGGCAAGAGAAATGAACCATCACCAACCACACCAAAGGCCTGTCTTCATCCAAAGAAGATGATGTTGTGTCTATGGTAGGATTGGAAGGGAGTCTTCTATTGTGAGCTCCTTCCGGAAAACCAGACGATTAATTCCAACAAGTACTGCTCCCAATTAGACCAACTGAAAGCGGCACTCGATGAAAAGCCTCCAAAATTAGTCAACAGAAAACTCATAATCTTGCATCAGGATAACGCAAGACTGCATGTTTCTTTGGTGGCCAGGCAAAAACTGTTAAGTTCTGATTGATCCTCTGTATTCACCAGACATTGCACCTTCAGGTTTCCATTTATTTAGATCTTTACAAAATTCTCTTAATGGAAAAAATTTTAATTCCCTGGAAGACTGTAAAAGGCACCTGGAACAGCTCTTTGCTCAAAAAGATATTAAAAGTCTTGGGAAGATGGAATTATGAAGTTGCCTCAAAAATGGCAGAATGGGGGCTTCCCTGGTGGCACAGTGGTTGAGAGTCCGTCTGCCGATGCAGGGGACACGGGTTTGTGCCCCGGTCCGGGAAGATCCCACATGCCGCGGCTGGGCCCGTGAGCCATGGCCGCTGAGCCTGCGCGTCCGGAGCCTGTGCTCTGCAACGGGAGAGGCCACAACAGTGAGAGGCCCGCGTACGGGAAAAAAAAAAATGGCAGAAGGTAGTGGAACAAAACGGTGAATACATCATTGTTCAATTCTTGGTGAAATGAAAAATGTGTCTTTTATTTTTACTTAAAAACCGAAGGCACTTTTTAGCCAACCCAGTATATTTACCAACTGCTACAATGCTGCATTTTCCAGGATAGTCTCTGATTCTAGTATGCTGCCTAATCTTTATGTGCCTATTTTTTGTAGGTCCTATTTTGAGGTTTGGAAACCTCAGGTTTGTATAATATGATCCCAGGTTTCAAGGAACCTTCCATTCTGTGGTTGTAGGGCAGAACCACAAAACAAAAACCAGAAGACTGTGAATAAAAAGGGTCAGTCTGATCAATACAGATCAGAGCATTATATCATTTCAGAGTAATTTAGGGTTGGGAAGGCAGGGAAATCTCACTTTGAAGTGATATCAAAGTCAAGGCCTTAGCATATATTCTACCCATTCAGATTTTTAAAGTAATAAACTTGTTAACATCTTAAGGGATATATTGTCTCGGAGCTGGGGAGACTTGATGGGTCTGGAGGAGGATGTTCTCAGCATGGTGAGTCTTCTTTCTGCAGGCCTGTAGGCTGCTTGATGCTAGCTGGTGGAGCCCAGTGTGGCCCACATAATCCATAGGGAGTCATGTGCTTCCAGCTCACAATGAGCCTGGTGTGAAGCAGAAGTGATGACAGAGGTGGTAAAGCCACTAAGTTGGCTTACTCATTGCGAGGGTGAAATTCAAGGTCAGTCAGCTTCTGTTATTCCAGCAACCCGTCCCCACTTCCTCTTGGTGAATAAATCACACAACATGCAGCGCTTGAGTTGGGGAGGACTGAAAGAACACTAGAAAGGAGGTTAAAATGCCTACGTTCTGACTCTGCTTCCAGTGCACCAAGATTCTTGGGCAATTTGTTTATTTTGTCAATTAATTAGGGTGCTGGATGGTAGGGAATTTTGTCAGTCAACTATGTGCACACAGTAAATACTGTTTCTGAGGCAAAGGTAACTTTTTGTAAAATGTAGTTGTAAAAGTTCCATTATATTCCATTGCCAAAGAAACATTAAGAACTTTGTATAGCTGTAGAAAAAGCAACTAATTTTTTAAAGAATAAACATTCCAAAGTCAGCAAAAACAAAACAAAACAACTTTTGCTTTGCTACATGCAAAAGAAGGTGACTAGAGCAGGTGGGTGGTTTTATGCTTTTTAAAAAATAATGGTAGGGCTTCCCTGGTGGTGCAGTGGTTAAGAATCCACCTGCCAATGCAGGGGACATGGGTTCGAGCCCTGGTCCGGGAAGATCCCATATGCCACAGAGCAACTGAGCCTGTAAGCCACAACTACTGAGCCCTCATGCCTAGAGCCCATGCTCCACAACAAGAGAAGCCATCGCAATGAGAAGCCCGCGCACCACAACGAAGAGCGACCCCTGCTCGCCCCAACTAGAGAAAGCCCGTGTGCAGCAACAAAGACCCAACACAGCCAAAAATAAATTAAATAAATAAATTTATTTTTAAAAGTAATAATAATGGTAGCCTTTTATCAGTAAAATCTTACACAAAGCCATGGTGTATAAAACAGTCAAAGCAGAGCCACGCTGGTTGAAGTGGGCAGCAAACTCTATGTAGCTTCCTCTGCAGAGAGCCTGAGGGCACCGCATAACAGAATCCGAAACTGCTAACCTCCACACCTCCACAATGACTTCTGGCTCTGACATTCTATGAGGAAGAAATGTTCCCAATTTTCTTTTTTTTTTTTACAAGGAAATATTTTATTCTACTTTTCTGATATGAATAAAAGGAAAGGCAGTATATAATACAGCATGGTCATGTGTTTTTGTTTTTTAACACCTGTATTGGAGTATAATTGCTTTACAATGGTGTGTTAGTTTATGCTTTAAAACAAAATGAGTCAGCTATACATATACATATATCCCCATATCTCCTTCCTCTTGCATCTCCCTCCCACCCTCCCTATCCCACCCCTCTAGGTGGACACAAAGCACCGAGCTCATCTCCCTGTGCTATGCAGCTGCTTCCCGCTAGCTATCTATTTACTATTTGGTAGTGTATATATGTCCATGCCACTCTCTCACTTAGGCCCAGCTTACACTTCCCCCTCCCTGTGTCCTCAAGTCCATTCTCTACGTCTGTGTCTTCATTCCTGTCCTGCCTCTAGGATCTTCAGAACCATTTTTTTGTTGTTGTTTTTGAGATTCCATATATATGTGTTAGCATACAGTATTTGTTTTTCTCTTTCTGACATACTTCACTCTGTATGACACTATCTAGGTCCATCCACCTCATGACAAATAATTCAATTTCGTTTCTTTTTATGGCTGAGTAATATTCCATTGTATACATGTGCCACATCTTCTTTATCCATCCTTCTGTCAATGGCTATTGTAAATAGTGCTGCAATGAACATTGTGATGCATGACTCCTTTTGAATTATGGTTTGTTCAGGGTATATGCCCAGTAGTGGGATTGCTGGGTCATATGGTAGTTCTAGTTTTTGATCTTTAAGGAACCTCCATACTGTGTTTCATAGTCACTGTATCAATTTACATTCCCACCAACAGTGCAAGAAGGTTCCCTTTTCTCTACACCCTCTCCAGCATTTATTGTTTGCAGATTTTTTGATGATGGCCATTCTGAATGGTGTGAGTTGATACCTCATTGTAGTTTTGATTTGCATTTCTCTAATGATTAGTGATGTTGAGCATCCTTTCATGTGTTTTTTGGCAATCTGTATATCTTCTTTGGAGAAATGTCTATTTACATCTTCTGCCCATTTCTGGATTAGGTTATTTGTTTTTTCGATATTGAGATGCTTGTAAATTTAGGAGATTAATCCTTTGTCAGTTGCTTCATTTGCAAATATTTTCTCCCATTCTGAGGGTTGTCTTTTCATCTTGTTTATGGTTTCCTTTGCTGTGCAGAAGCTTTTAAGTTTCATTAGGTCCCATTTGTTTATTTTTATTTCCATTTCTCTAGGAGGTGGGTCAAAAGGATCTTGCTGTGATGTATGTCATAGAGGGTTTTGCCTGTGTTTTCCTCTAAGAGTTTTGTAGTGTCTGGTCTTACAATTAGGTCTTTAATCCATTTTGAGTTTATTTTTGTGTATGGTGTTAGGGAGTGTTCTAATTTCATTCTTTAACATGTAGCTGTCCAGTTTTCCCAGCACCACTTATTGAAGAGGCTGTCTTTTCTCCACTGTATATGCTTGCCTCCTTTATCAATGACAAGGTGACCATATGTGTGTGGGTTTATGTCTGGGCTTTCTATCCTATTCCATTGATCTATATTTCTGTTTTTGTGCCAGTACCATACTGTCTTGATTACTGTAGCTTTATAGTATAGTCTGAGGTCAGGGAGCCTGATTCCTCCAGCTCAGTTTTCTCAAGATTGCTTTGGCTATTCGGGGTCTTTTGTGTTTCCATACAAATAGTGACATTTTTTGTTCTACTTCTGTGAAAAATGCCATTGGTAGTTAGGGATTGCATTGAATCTGTAGATTGCTTTGGGTAGTATAGTCATTTTCACAATGTTGATTCTTCCAACCCCAGTACATTGTATATCTCTCCATCTGTTTGTATCATCTTTAATTTCTTTCATCAGTGTCTTATAGTTTTCTGTATACAGACCTTTTGTCTCCTTAGGTAGGGTTATTCGTAGGTATTTAATTCTTTTTGTTGCAATGGTAAATGGGATTGTTTCCTTAATTTCTTTTTCAGATTTTTCATCATTAGTGTATAGGAATGCAAGAGATTTCTGTGCATTAATTTTGTATCCTGCTACTTTACCAAATTAATTGATTAGCTTTAGTAGTTTTCTGGTAGCATCTTTAGGATTCTCTATGTATAGTATCATGTCAACAGTGAAAGCTTTACTTCTTTTTTTCCAACTTGGATTCCTTTTATTTCTTTTTTTCTCTGATTGCTGTGCCTAAAACTTCCAAAACAGTGTTGAATAATAGTGATGAGAGTGGGCAACCTTGTCTTTTTCCTGATCTTAGAGGAAATGGTTTCAGTTTTTCACCATTGGGAATGATGTTGGCTGTGGGTTTGGCAATATGGCCTTTATTATGCTGAGGTCAGTTCCCTCTATGCCTATTTTCCGGAGAGTTTTTATCATAAATGAGTGTTGAATTTTGTTGAAAGCTTTCTCTGCATCTATTGAGATGATCATATGGTTTTTCTCCTTCAATTTGTTAATATGGTGTATCACATTGATTTTCTGGCATATATTGGAGAATCCTTGCATCCCTGGAATAAACCCCACTTGATCATGGTATATGATCCTTTTAATGTGCTGTTGGATTCTGTTTGCTAGTATTTTGTTGAGGATTTTTGCATCTATGTTCATCAGTGATATTGGCCTGTATTTTTCTTTTTTTGTGACATCTTTGTCTGATTTTGGTATCAGGGTGATGGTGGCCTCGTAGAAGGAGTTTGGGTGTGTTCCTCCCTCTGCTATATTTTGGAAGATTTTGAGAAGGATAGATGTTAGCTCTTCCCTAAATGTTTGCTAGAATTTGACTGTGAAGCCATCTGGTCCTGGGCTTTTGTTTGTTGGAAGTTTTTTTTTTTTTTGCGGTACACGGGCCTCTCACTGATGTGGCCTCTCCTGTTGTGGAGCAAAGGCTCCAGATGCACAGGCTCAGCGGCCATGGTTCACGGGCCCAGCCACTCCGCGTCATGTGGGATCTTCCTGGACTGGGGCACGAACCCGTGTCCCCTGCATCCACAGGCGGACTCTCAACCACTGCACCACCAGGGAAGCCCTGTTGGAAGATTTTAAATCACAGTTTGAATTTCAGTGCTTGTGATTGATCTGTTTATATTTTCTGTTTCTTTCAGGTTCAGTCTCAGGAGGTGGTGCTTTTCTAAGAATTTGTCCATTTCTTCCAGGTTGTCCATTTTATTAGCATATAGTTGATTGTAGTAATCTCTCTTGACCCTTTGTATTTCTGCAGTGTCAGTTGTTACTTCTCCTTTTTCATTTCTAATTCTGTTGATTTGAGTCTTCTCCCTTTTTTTCTTGAAGAGTCTGGCTACTGTTTTATCAATTTTGTTTATCTTCTCAAAGAACCAGCTTTTAGTTTTATTGATCTTAGCTATTATTTCCTTCATTTCTTTTTTATTTATTTCTGATCTGATCTTTATGATTTCTTTCCTTCTGCTAAATATGGGGTTTTTTTGTTCTTCTTTCTCTAATTGCTTTAGGTGTAAAGTTAGGTTGTTTATTTGAGGTATTTCACATTTCTTGAGGTAGGATTGTATTGCTATAAACTTCCCTCTTAGAACTGCTTTTGTTGCCTCCCATAGGTTTTGGGTCATCCTGTTTTCATTTTGTTTCTAGGTATTTTCTGATTTCCTCTTTGATTTCTTCAGTGATCTCTTGGTTATTTAGTAGTGTATTATTTAGCCTCCATTTGTTTGTATTTTTCACATGTATTTTCCTGTAATTGATATCTAGAATCATAGCATTGTGGTCAGAAAAGATACTTGATACAATCTCAATTTTCTTAAATTTACCAAGGCTTGATGTGACCCAATATATGATATATCCTGGAGAATGTTCCATGAGCACTTGAGAAGAAAGTGTATTGTGTTGTTTGGATAGAATGTCCTATAAATATCAATTAAGTTCATCCTGTTTAAAGTATCATTTAAAGCTTGTGTTTCCTTATTTATTTTCATTTTGGATGATCTGTCCATTGATGAAAGTGGGGTGTTAAAGTCCCCTACTATGATTGTGTTACTGTCTATTTCCCCTTTTATGGCTATTAGCATTTGCCTATATATTGAGGTGCTCCTATGTTGGGTGCATAAATATTAACAATTTTTATATCTTCTTCTTGGATTGATCCCTTGATCATTATGTAGTGTCCTTCCTTGTCTCTTGTAATAGTCTTTATTTTGAAGTCTGTGTTTTTCTGATATGAGAATTGCTACTCCAGCTTTCTTTTTTTTTTTTTTTTAAATATTTTATTGGAATAATTATTCAATTGTTAGCATGATATTCACGATAACATTATTCATAGGGTGATTCTTTCCACTTTAAGGAGATCTATTTTTATTTTATTTATTTATTTTTGGCTGTGTTGGGTCTTCGTTTCTGTGCGAGGGCTTTCTCTAGTTGTGGCAAGCGGGGGCCACTCTTCATCGCGGTGCGCGGGCCTCTCACTATCGCGGCCTCTCTTGTTGTGGAGCACAAGCTCCAGATGCGCAGGCTCAGTAGTTGTGGCTCACGGGCCTAGTTGCTCCGCGGCATGTGGGATCTTCCCAGACCAGGGCTTGAACCCGTGTCCCCTGCATTGGCAGGCAGATTCTCAACCACTGCGCCACCAGGGAAGCCCCAGCTTTCTTTTGATTTCCATTTGCATGGAATATCTTTTTCCATCCCATCACTTTCAATCTGTATGTGTCCCTGTCTAAACTGGGTCTCTTATAGACAGCATATATATGGATCATGTTGTTGTATCCATTCAGCCAGTCTATGTCTTTTGGTTGCAGCATTTAATCCATTTACATTTAAGTTAGTTATTGATATGTGTGTTCCTATTACTATTTTCTTAATTGTTTTGGGTTTGTTATTGTAGATCTTTTCCTTCTCTTGTGTTTCCTGCCTAGAGAAGCTCGTTTAGGATTTGCTGTAAAGCTGGTTTGGTGGTGATGAATTCTCTTAGGTTTTGCTTGTCTGTAAAGGTTTTAATTTCTCCATCAAATCTGAATGAGATCCTTGCGGGGTAGAGTGATCTTGGTGTAGGTTTTTCTCTTTCATCACTTTAAATATGTCCTGACACTCCCTTCTAGCTTGCAGTGTTTCTGCTCAAAGACCCGCTGTTAACCTTATGTGGATTCCATTGCATGTTGTTTGTTGCTTTTCCCTTGCTGCTTTTAATATTTTTTCTTCGTATTTAATTTTTGGTAGTTTGATTAATATGTGTCTTGGCCTGTTTCTCCTTGCATTTTGTCCTATGGGACTCTCTGTGCTTCCTGGGCTTGATTGACTATTTCCTTTCCCATAGTAGGGAAGTTTTCAACTATAATCTCTTCCAATATTTTCTCAGTCCCTTTCTTTTTCTCTTCTTCTGGGACCCCTTTAATTCGAATGTTGGTGTATTTAATGTTGTCCCAGAAGTCTCTGAGACTGTCCTCAATTCTTTTCATTCTTTATTCTGCTCTGCAGTAGTTATTTCCACTATTTTATCTTCCAGGTCACTTATCCATTCTTCTGCCTCTCTTATTCTGCTATTGATTCCTTCTAGAGAGATTTTGTTATCATTTATTTTGTTGTTCATCATTGTTTGTTTGCTCTTTAGTTCTAGGTCCTTGTTTAGTGTTTCTTGTATTTTATTCATTCTATCTCCAAGATTTTGGATCATCTTTACTATCATTAGTCTGAATTCTTTTTCAGGTAGACTGCCTATTTCCTCTTCATTTGTTTATCTGGTGGGTTTTTTACCTTGCTCCTTCATCTGCTGTGTGTTTCTCTGTCTTCTCATTTTGCTTAACTTACTGTGTTTGGGGTCTCCTTTTCGCAGGCTGCAGTTTCGTAGTTCCCATTGTTTTTGGTGTCTTCCCCCAGTGGGTAAGATTGGTTCAGTGGATTGTGTAGGCTTCCTGGTGGAGGGGACTGGTACTTGTGTTGGTGGATGAGGCTGTATCATTCTGGTGGGCAGGACCACGTCCGGTGGTGTGTTTTGGGGTGTCTGTGAACTTATTATGATTTTTGGCAGCCTCCCTGCTAATGGGTGGGTCTGTGTACCTGTCTTGCTAGTTGTTTGGCATATGGTGTCCAGCACTGTAGCTTGCTGGTCGTTGAGTGGAGTTCGGTCCTATCGTTGAGATGGAGATGTCTGAGAGAGCTTTCACCATTTTATATTACATGAGATGGGGAGGTCTCTGCTGGACCAGTGTCCTGAACTTGGCTCTCCCACCTCAAAGGCTTGGGCCTGCCCCCCAGCTGCAGCACCATGACTCTCTTAGCCCCCCGGTTAAGAAGAAAAGGGAGGGAGAGAGAGAGAGAGAGCGAGAGAGAAAGAAAGAAAGGAGGGAGGGAGGGGGGGAGAGAGAGAGAGAAAGAAAGAAAGAAAAGAAAGAAAGAAAGAAAGAAGAGAAAGAAAGGAGGGAGGGAGAGAGAGAAAGAAAGAAAGAAAGGAGGGAGGGAGGGAGAAAGAGAGAAAGAAAGAAAGAAGGGAGGGAGGGAGAGAGAAAAAGACAGAAAGAGAGAAAGAAAAAAGAAAAAGAAAGAAAGGAGAGAGAGAGAGAAAGAAAGAAAGAAAGAAAGGAGGGAGGGTGGGAGGGAGGGGAGAGAGAAAGAGAGAAAGAAATAAAGGAGGAGGGAGGGAGAGAGAGAGAGAGAGAAAGAAAGAAGGGAGGAAGGAAGGAAGGAAGGAAGGAAGAAAGAAAGGAAGAAAGGAAAGTTATTAAAATAAAATGTAAAAAATATTATTTAAAGTAAAAAAATAATAAACAAAAGAAATAGAGAGCAACCAAAGCAAAAAACAAATCCACCAAGGATAACAAGTGCTAAAAACTATACTTAAAAAAAAAAAAGGACAGACAGAACCCTAGGACAAATGGTAAAAGCAAAGCTATGCAGACAGAATCACACAAAGAAGCATACATATACACACTCACAAAAAGAGGAAAAGGAAAAATATATATATTAAAAAAAAAAAGGAAGAGAGCAACCAAATCAATAAATAAATCTACCAATTATAATATGCTCTAAATACTAAACTAAGATAAACATAAAACCACAAACAAAATAGATGCAGAAAGCAAACCCCAAGTCTACAGTTGATCCCAAAGTCTACCGCCTCAATTTTGGGAAGATTCGTTGTCTATTCAGGTATTCCAGAGATGCAGGGTACACCATTTTGATTGTGGAGATTTAATCCACTGCTCCTGAGGCTGCATGGAGAGATTTCTGTTTCTCTTTGTTTGCAGAGCTCCTGGGGTTCAGCTTTGGATTTGGCCCTGACTCTGCATGTAGGTCGCCTGAGGGCATCTCTTCACTGCCCAGACAGGACAGGGTTAAAGTAATGGCTGATTAGGGGGCTCTGGCTCACTCAGGCCAGAGGGAGGCAGGGGTACGGAATGCAGCATGAGCCTGCGTTGGCAGAGGCTGGCGTGATTGTTGCAACAGCCTGAGGCATGCCATGTGTTCTCCTGGGGAAGTTGTCCCTGGATCACAGGACCCTGGCAGTGACAGGCTGCACAGGCTCCCGGGAGGGGAGGTGTGGATAGTGACCTGTGCTTTCACATAGGATTCTTGGTGGCTGCAGCAGCAGCCTTAGCATCACATGCCCATCTCTGGAGCTCATTTAGGTGGTTCTCTGAATCCCCTCTCCTTGCACACCCCGAATCAATGGTCTCTCGCCTCTTAGGCAGGTCCAGACTTTTCCCGGACTCCCTCCCAGCTAGCTGTGGCACACTTGCCCCCTTCAGGCTGTGTTCACGCAGCCAACCCCAGTCTTCTCCCTGGGATCTGACCTCCGAAGCCGGAGCCTCAGCTCCAGCCCCCACCCACCCTGGTGGGTGAGCAGACAAGCCTCTCAGGCTGGTGAGTGCTGGTTGGCACCGATCCTCTGTGCAGGAATCTCTCTGCTTTGCCCTCTGCACCCCTATTGCTGTGTTCTCCTCCGTGGCTCCAAAGCTTCCCACCAACGCACCCGCTGTCTCCACCAGTGAAGGGGCTTCCTAGTGTGTGGAAGCTTTTCCTCCTTCACAGCTCCGTCCCAGAGGTGCCAGTCCCGTCCCTCTTCTTTTGTCTCTGTTGTTTCTTTTTTCTTTTGCCCTACCCAGGTACGTGGGGAGTTTGTTGCCTTTTGGGAAGTCTGAGGTCTTCTTCCAGAGTTCAGTAGGTGTTCTGTAGGAGTTGTTCCACATGTAGATATATTTTTGATGTATTTGTGGAGAGGAAGGTGATCTTCACGACTTATTCCTCCGCCATCTCGAAGCTATCTCATTATGGTTTGAGTAGCTCGTCTTTGTCCTTCTGGTTTCATGAGGGTATGAGAGCAGAGGAGAGGTACAAGAGAGTTCTGTACCTCCAAGTGATCCTCTCTCTCCTCCTCTGTTAAGCAACAAAACAAAACAAATGAACATAACAAAAGAAGATACAGGGACTTCCCTGGGTGTCCAGTGGTTAAGACTTCATGCTTCTAATGCACGGGGCATGGGTTTGATCCCTGGTCAGGGAGCTAAGATCCCATATGCCCTGTGATATGGCAAAAAATAAATAAATAAAAATAAATAAAACCGATCTTTAAAAAAAAAAGAAACTATAATATGTTTCCTGACAAGACACCAATCCTGTCTCCCTCACCCCCAGCTCCATGAAAGAGTAGGGGGAGTCTCTGTGCTCCTCTTTAAACCCTATTCCTAAACCCTAGAAGGATTAAGGCAGGAGATTGAAGTGTGGTCTGGGGGAGAACAGGAAACATCAGTGTATGAGATTAGGAACTTCCAAGAGGGAAGAGCTGAGTGTTGACTTTGGAAGTTCAGCCTCTGCATCCTTGGACATCTTCCTCGGGGCCCCGGTGGTGGCTGGTCTGCATCATCCTCCCCACTCTAAGGGCATGATGTTAGAATTAATGAAATAATCCCTGGGTTTACTCAGAGACCAGGATGTATGCTGTCACAAAGTACAAGATATTGTGCAATTCACTAATTTTCACAGGCCCCAAAATGAGGATTCTACTATCTACTTTACAGGAATTTCACTTTTTAAAAAGTTTAAAGTGCTGTAAAAATGTAAATATGGTCTCTGGGATATTCTACCCCCTCTCTTCTTACCTTCTTTTATTTTCTTTTCCTCATTTTCTTATGTAGAAATGGGGGTAAAGGAAAGGGATTGTGTGAGTTTACTGGAAGTGGTAAGTAAAAGCAGAGAAGGAGAATAACCATTCTTCTCTTTTAAACATGCTAAGCGCCCCTCCACTCAAGGCCTGTTTCTCTCTAGTTGAGGTGAATATATGTGTCTTCTCTATTTCCTAAAAACCTACTAAAAAAGAACTTTGGGGGTTTCTAAGCATTAGACAAAGTGTAAAGTATAAATGTTACTTAGTTCAGTGTGGACTCAACGTAGTTAATGAAAACATAAAGAAGCTGGGATGTATTGTGTTCATTCAGCTAAATTCCAAGGACACATGTAGTCCCATGCTGAATCCACCTTAAAAAGAAAGAAATGTCTTATTCGATGTTAAGTCACTTGTCTAATTTGGGAAGATCTACAGAAGGCTCTTACTATAATGAGGTAACTGTTGGAGAAATCAGGCATGATATATATACAACTAACAAGGATTGGCTCTCATCTTAAAACCAGGAAGTTAGCCATAAAATATGTATAGATTCATAGAAGAACTTTAGAGGAAAGGAAGCTTAGGTGTGTCAAACCCAGTGGCTTCAACCAACAATCAATTATGTAACTCATGAAACTGCAATTTGGACAGGCCAGGCCTTCGTGGGGAAGGCTTGTCTCTGCTCCATGTGGCATCAGCTGAGGCTTCCTGGGAGCTGGGGATCCACTTGTAAGGTGGCTCACTCTCATGGCTGTCCAGTTAGTGATAGCTGTTGGCTGGGAGCTCAGCAGGGGCAGAAGGCAGGGGATCTCTGTTCCCTTCCCACTTGGGCTGCTCTATGGGTTGCATAGTGGCTGGGTTCAAAAACTCAGAAGCCTAAGAGACAAAAAATGGAAGCTGCCAGTTTCATAAGACCTGGAACTGGAAATAGCCACAGCAGCTTTTAAGTTTAATTAGGTCCCATTTGTTTATTTTTGCTTTTATTTCTATTACTCTAGGAGACAGATCCAAAAAAATATTGCTGCAATTTATGTCAAAGAGTGTTCTGCATATGTTTTCCACTAGGAGTTTTACAGTGTCTCATCTTACATTTAGGTCTTTAATCCATTGTGAGTTCATTTTTGTGTATGATGTTCGAGAATGTTCTAATTTCATTCTTCTACATGTAGCTGTCTAGTTTTCCCAGCACCACTTATTGAAGAGACTGCCTTTTCTCCATTGTATATTTTTGCTTCCTGTGTCGTAGATTAATTGACCATAAGTGCATAGGTTTATTTCTGGGCTTTCTATTCTGTTCCATTGATCTATGTGTTTGTTTTTGTGCCAGTACCATACTGTCTTGATTACTGTAGCTCTGTAGTATAGTCTGAAGCCAAGGAGCATGATCCCTCCAGCTCCATTCTTCTTTCTCAAGATTGTTCTGGCTATTTGGGGTCTTTTGTGTTTCCATACAAATTTTTATATATTTTACATTTAATACAATATTTTTTATAATAGGGAAAATTTATAAATCACCACAGGGCCAAGAATAGGAGAATAGATCAGTATAATGTGGAATAGCCATATATTCCACATGTAGTATTGTGTGGCAATTAAATGAATGAATAAGAGCTATGCATATTAACATGAATAAACATAAAAGGTATAATAGTTACAAAGGAAGTTATAAAGGATGCATTCAACATACCACTTATATAACATTAAAAACATTAAAAATATTACCATATATATATATTTCTTTTTTTTTAGAGCTTCTGGCTCTTCTACTTATGTGACCTTGGGCAAATTACAGAAGTTTTCTGAGTTTCAGTTTCCTCATCAATAAAATGGAAATGACAGCGAAACTTAACTTCTTGGATGGAGAGATCATATGACTGAATACATAGAAAGTGCTTAGAATAGTGTTGGGCACATTGTAAGCAATGCTTGTGTTAGTTATTATTACTATTACTATTATTGCTATTGCTGATATATAGAACAATTTCCACAGAAATGATAAATCTCATCAACCTATCTTCATTGGAGTGGGCTGCACAAAAAATTTCACCTCTATCGATAATATTTTTCTTCTCAAAAAAGTTTGAACCTACCATGGTGAATCTTAGCCGGGGCTACATGATGTTGTGGAAACGTATTCTCCTAGCAGTCTATGCTAACGATTGTGACACCCTCCAATATTGCAAAAGACAGAGGCCAACTCCCGGACTTGCCTGTTTTCTTAAGATATGCCTTGAGATGACTTCATGTCCCCCCTCTTACTTTCTAGGAATGGAAGCAGCAATTATTGATGTTTGACTTATCAGTGAATAAAGAACCAGGGACTATTTTGAGTGACAGATATCCAGTTTAGTGGAAATTATAAAATTGACTTATACCGAAAAAAACAAAAGTAAGATTCATGATGTAAATCATAGGGACTATAGGGACATAGATTATCCTATTATTTTTTTAATTAGTTATCTATTTTATACATATTAGTGTGTGTGTGTGTATATATATATATATATATATATATATATATATCTCAATATCAATTCCAATCTCCCAGTTCATCTCACCCTGCCCCCCACATTCCCCCTTGGTGTCTGTACGTTTGTTCTCTACATCTGTGTCTCTATTTCTGCCTTGCAAACCAGTTCATTTGTACCATTTTTCTAGGTTCCACATATATGCATTAATATATGATATTTGTTTTTCTGACTTACTTCACTCTGTATGACAGTTTCTAGGTCCATGCACGTCTCTACAAATGACCCAATTTCATTCCTTTTTATGGCTGAGTAATATTCCATTGTATATATGTACCACATCTTCTTATCCATTCGTCTGTCAGTGGGCATTTAGGTTGCTTCCATGACCTGACTATTGTAAATAGTGCTGCAGTGAACATTGGGCTACATGTATCTTTTTGAATTATGGTTTTCTCAGGGTATATGCCCAGTAGTAGGATTGCTGGGTCATATGGTAATTCTATTTTTAATTTTTTAAGGAACCTCCATACTGTTCTCCAGATTTGCTGTATCAATTTACATTCCCACCAAGAGTGCAAGAGGCTTCGCTTTTCTCCACACCCTCTCCAGCATTTATTATTATTATTTTTTATTATTATTTTTTTTGTGTGTGTGGTACGCGAGCCTCTCACTGTTGTGGCCTCTCCCATTGTGGTGCACAGGCTCCAGACGCGCAGGCTCAGCGGCCATGGCTCACGGGCCCAGCCGCTCTGCAGCATGTGGGATCTTCCCGGACCAGGGCACGAACCCACGTCCCCTGCATAAGCAGGCAGACTCTCAACCACTGCGCCACCAGGGAAGCCCTCCAGCATTTATTGTTTGTAGATTTTCTGATGATGGCCATTCTGACTGGTGTGAAGTGATAGCACATTGTAGTTTTGATTTGCATTTCTCTAATAATTAGCGATGTTGGGCATCTTTTCATGTGCCTCTTAGCCATCTGTATGTTTTCTTTGGAGAAATGTCTATTTAGGTCTTCTACCCATTTTTTGATTGGGTTGTTTGTTTTTTATATATTGAGCTGCATGAGCTGCTTCTATATTTTGGAAATTAATCCCTTGTCAGTTGCTTTGTTTGCAAATATTTTCTCCCATTCTGAGTGTTGCCTTTTCATCTCATTTATGGTTTTCTTTGCTGTGCAAAAGCTTTTAAGTTTAATTAGGTCCCATTTGTTTATTTTTGTTTTTTTTTTCTTTAATCTAGGAGGTGAGTCAAAAAAGATCTTGCTCTGATTTATGTCAAAGAGTATTTTTCCTATGTTTTCCTCTAAGAGTTTTATAGTGTCTAGTCTTACCTTTAGGTTTTTAATCCATTTTGAGTTTATTTTTGTGTATGGTGTTAGGGAGTGTTCTAATCTCATTCTTTTACATGTAGCTGTCCAGTTTTCCCAGCACCACTTATTGAAGATGCTGTCTTTTCTCCATTGTATATTCTTGCCTCCTTTATCATAGATTAGTTGTCCATAGGTGTGTGGGTTTATTTCTGGACTTTCTGTCCTTTTCCATTGATCTATATTTCTGTTTTCATGCCAGAAGCATACTGTTTTGATTACTGTAGATTTGTGTATAGTCTGAAGTCAGGGAGCCTGATTCCTCTAGCTCCATTTTCCTTTCTCAAGATTGCTTTGGCTATTCAGGGTCTTTTGTGTTTCCACACAAATTGTAAAATATTTTGTTCTAGTTCTGTGAAAAATGCCACTGGTGATTTGTTAGGGATTGTATTGAATCTGTAATATTGATTCTTCCAATCCAAGAATATGGTATATCTCTCCATCTGTTTGTGTCATCTTTAATTTCTTTCATCAGTATCTTATAGTTTTCTGCATACAGGTCTTTTGCCTCCTTAGGTAGGTTAATTCCTAGGTATTTTATTCTTTTTGGTGCAGTAGTAAATGGGGTTGTTTCATTAATTTCCCTTTCTGATCTTTCATTGTTAGTGCATAGGAATGCAAGATATTTCTATATATTAATTTTGTATCCTGTGACTTTACTAAATTCACTGATTAGCTCTAGTAGTTTTCTCACGGCATCTTTAGGATTCTCTATGTATAGTATCATGTCATCTGAAAACAGTGACAGTTTTGCTTCTTCTTTTCCAATTTGTATTCCTTTTATTTCTTTTTCTTCTCTGACTGCTGTGGTTAGGACTTCCAAAACTGTGTTGAATAATAGTGGCGAGAGTGGACATCTGTGTTTTGTTCCTGATCTTAGAGGAAATGCTTTCAGTTTTTCACCATTGAGAATGATGTTTGCTGTGGATTTGTCATATGTGGCCTATATTATGTTGAGGTAGGTTACCACTCTGTCCACTTTCTGGAGAGTTTTTATCATAAATGGGTGTTGAATTTTGTCAAAAGCTTTTTCTGCATCTATTGAGATGATCATATGGTTTTTATTCTCTAATTTGTTAATATGGTGTATCACATTGATTTATTTGCATGTATTGAAGAATCCTTACATCCCTGGAATAAATCCCACTTGATCATAGTGTATGATCCTTTTAATGTGTTGTTGGATTCAGTTTGCTAGTATTTTTTTGAGGATTTTTGCATCTATGTTCATCAGTGATATTGGCCTGTAATTTTCTTTTTCTGTGATATCTTTGTCTGGTTTTGGTATCAGGGTGATGGTGGCCTCATGGATTGAGCTTGGGAGTATTCCTTCCTGTGCAGTTTTTGGAAGAGTTTGAGAAGGGTGGGTGTTAGCTCTTCTCTAAATGTTTGATATAATTCCCGTGTGAAGCCATCAGGTCCTGGACTTTTGTTTGTTGAAAGATTTTAATTACAGTTTCAATTTTATTACTTGTGATTTGTCTCTTTATATTTTATATTTCTTCCTGGTTCAGTCTTGGAAGGTTGTACCTTTCTAAGAATTTTTCCATTTCTTCCAGGTTGTCCATTTTTTGGCATATTGCTGCTTGTAGTAGTCGCTTATGATCCTTTGTATTTCTAGGGTATCAGCTGTAATTTCTCCTTTTTCATTTCTAATTTTATTGATTTGAATCCTCTCCCTTTTTTCTTGATGAGTCTAGCTAAAGGTTATCAATTTTGTTTATCTTCTCAAAGAACCAGCGTTTAGTTTTGTTGTTCTTTGCTATCGTTTCTTTCATTTCTTTTTCATTTATTTCTGATCTTATCTTTATGATTTCTTTCCTTCTGCTAACTTTGGTGTTTTGTTGCTCTTCTTTCTCTAATTGCTTTAGGTGTAAGTTTAGGTTGTTTATTTGAGATGTTTCTTGTTTCTTAAGGTAGGCTTTTATAACTATAAACTTCCCTCTTAGAACTTCTTTTGCTGCCTCCCATAGATTTTGGATCATCGAGTTTTCATTGTCATTTGTGTCTGTGAATTTTTTGATTTCCTCTTTGATTTCTTCAGTGATCTCTTGGTTATTTAGTATTATATCGTTTAGCCTCCATGTGTTTATATTTTTTACAGTTTTTTTCTGTAATTTATTTCTAATCTTATAGCATATAGTCAGAAAAGATGCCTGATATGATTTCAATTTTCTTAAATTTACCAGTGCTTGATTTGTGACCCAAGATGTGATCTAACCTGGAGAATGTTCCATGTGCACTTGAGAAGAAAGTGTATTCTGCTGCTTTTGAGTGGAATGTCCTATAAATATCAATTATGTCTATTTGGTCGATAGTGTCATTTAAAGCTTGCATTTCCTTGTTTGTTTTATGTCTGGATGATCTATCCATTGGTGTAAGTGGGGTGTTAAAGTCTCCTACTATTATTGTGTTACTGTCGATTTCCCCTTTTATGGCTGTTAGCTTTTGCCTTATGTATTGAGGTGCTCCTATATTGGATGCATAAATATTTACAATTGTTATATCTTCTTCTTGGATTGATCCCTTGATCATTATGTAGTGTCCTTCTTTGTCTCTTGTAACAGTCTTTATTTAAAGTCTGTTTTATCTGATATGAGTATTGCTACTCCAGCTTTCTTTAGATTTCCATTTGCATGGAATATCTTTTTCCATCCCCCCACTTTCAGTCTGTACATGTTCCTAGGTCTGAAGTGGGTCTCTTGTAGACAGCATATGTACAGGTCTTATTTTTGTATCCATTCAGCCAGTCTGTGTCTTTTGGTTGGAGCATTTATTCCATTTTCATTCAAGGTAATTATCGATATGTATGTTCCTATTACCATTTTCTTAATTATTTTGGGTTTGTTTTTGTGGTTTTTTTCTTCTCTTGTGTTTCCCACCTAGAGAAGTTCCTTAGCATTTGTTGTAAAGCTGGTTTGGAGGTGCTGAATTCTCTTAGTTTTTGCTTGTCTGTAAAGCTTTTGATTTCTCTGTCAAATCTGAATGAGATCCTTTCTGGGTATCGTAATCTTGGTTGTAGGTTTTTCCCTTTCATCACTTTAAATATATCTTGCTACTCCCACCTGGCCTGCAGAGGTTCTGCTGAGAAATCAGCTGACAACCTTAATGGCATTACCTTGTATGTTATTTGTTGCTTTCCCTTTGCTGTTTTTTTTTTTTTTTTTTTTTTTTTTTGCGGTACGCGGGCCTCTCACTGCTGTGGCTTCTCCCATTGCAGAGCACAGGCTCCAGACACGCAGGCTCAGCGGCCATGGCTCACAGGCCTAGCCGCTCTGTGGCATGTGGAATCTTCCCAGACTGGGGCACGAACCAGTGTCCCCTGCATTGGCAGGAGGACTCTCAACCACTGTGCCACCAGGGAAGCCCGCTTTGCTGTTTTTAATAATTTTTCTTTGAATTTAATATTTTGTTAGTTTGATTATTATGTTTTGGCATGTTTCTCCTTGGGTTTACCCTGTATGTGACTCTCTGCACTTCCTGGACTTGGGTGACTATTTCCTTTCCCATGTTAGGGAAGTTTTCATCTCTAATCTCTTCAAATATTTTCTCAAACCCTTTCTCTCTCTCTCTTCTTGTTCTGGGACCCCTATAATTCAAATGTCGGTACATTTAGCGTTGTCCCAGTGGTCTGTGAGACTGTCCTCATTTCTTTTCATTCCTTTTTTCTTTATTCTGCTCCTCGGCAGTGATTTTCACCATTCTATCTTCCAGCTCACTTATTCGTTCTTCTGACTCAGTTATTCTACTATTGATTCCTTCTAGTGTATTTTTCATTTCACTTTTGTGTTTTTCATCACTGTTTGTTCTTTAATTTTTCTAGGTCCTTGTTAAACATTTCTTTTATATTCTCAATATATGCCTCCATTCTATTTCCAAGGTGTTGGATCATCTTTACTATCATTACTCTGAATTCTTTTTCAGGTAGATGGCCTATTTCCTCTTCATTTACTTGGTCTGCTCCTTCATCTGTAACATATTTTTTTTGATGGGTTGGGCTATGTTCCTCTCTTGCTGGTTGTTTGGCCTGAGGCATCCAGCACTGGAGTTTTCAGGCAGTTTGTTGGAGCCAGGTCTTTGTGCTGAGCTGAGGACCTCTGGGTGAGCTAACACCGATTAATATTCCCTGGGGCCTGAAGTTCTCTGTTAATCCAGTGGCTTGGACTTGGCACTCTCACCACAGGAAATCAGGCCCAATCCCTGCCCTGGGAACCAAGACCATGCAAGCCATGCAGCACAGCAAAAAAAAAAAAAAGGGAACAAACAGAAAGGAGAACAATAACAAAGAATAAAAAATAAAGTAAAATTAGAAAAATAAAAAATATATTAGAAAAAATAAAAATGAAACAACAAAGCAAAAAAGAACTACACACACACACAAAAAGGCCAGAAGAGGCCTTAGTGGGGGAGGGGGGCTTAGGCCCAGGGCCCACGCAGCCAGAAAAGGTCTCGGGGGGGGAGGGGTGGCAGAGGTTAGGCTCAGGACCTGGGCAGCTGGAGGTGGCCCCGGAGGGTGGAGGTTCAGGCCCAGGACCCCAGAAGGCTTGTCAGGGCCCTAGTGGGTGGGGGAGATGCTGGCTGCATTCCTCTCCGATTCCCCAATCTTCCTAAGATCTCTCCCCATCTCTGCTGATTCCCTCACCATGAGTGGGCCCCTCCAAGTGTGGGAACCCCTCCCCTCCCCCAGCCGCCATTCAAGATCCATTGTCAAGCTATTTCAGAGGCCAAATGTCATCATTTTATAGGTGTCCAATTTGAGTAAAATGGATTATGATTAATTTAGTAAAAGGTAGTATATTGACTCAATCGTTACCTCCTTCTACAGAATTAAGAGCTTTTACAAACATTAGCATGAGTTTATCATATGGGAAAGAGAAAAGTTACACTTATTATTAAAAAAAAATCAAGCTTATTAGTAAAGAGGCTGATTTTTTTTAATGCCAGTGGATAAACCTGTATTCAGTTCTGAGAATAAGTTAGATAAAGAGAAGGAAGAAAAATGGAAACTAAAACATTATGGAAACTTCTCAAGTCATTTTCATGGAAATTGGAAGGGCAAAACTTATTCCTTAAACAATCAGCCAGTCAACAAACACTTTTTAATAGAATTCCTAGTCTGTGCTAAGTCTGAAGCAGAGGTCTTGCTACAAATTTACAAAACTAGAGTTTCATATTCATTTAAAGAGGAGTTGGCCTGTTAATGGAAGATTCCTTTGATTAATGTCAGGCTAATTAATTCCAACTCAAGATTAATCAACTTAAAACAATTAAAGCACTAGTCTGGTTTAAAAAAATCTTATAAATTAAAATGTCAGTTTCCATCCTTCTCACATGGCATTCAGAGATTCTGACCTGAATTTATATACGAGGAATCTTATTTAAAAACATTTTAGGCCATCAATAAGATTTTTTTTGTCCATTTATTGTGTCATAGACCGTAAATACAAGGGTATCTATTTTCAAACATTTCCATATGAAAACAAAACAAAGCAGGGGAAAAAAAACATGAAAGATGAAATTTGAAATACAAAGAGGAGGATCTGAGAGTCTGGATTTTAATTTGAAATCAGTTTATGCTTCCTGCTAAGTTTCATAAAGCTAATGTAAAACTATGGAATATTGTAGATAGACGCTGCTCTTAATGTGTAGCTGCTTGTAGCCATAACTAGGTCAAAAAATCAACTGGTGAAAATGGGATTTTCCACCTCACGGAAGCAGTACTTGATTTTTGACCTTGTCCTCTAGGGGTATTAGAAGAGTTGTAAGGAGGATGATATCCTGAGCCCACCCTTCAAGGCTCAGAGGAAGGGAGGAAAGAATGTGAGGACAAGGCTTGGTGGCTTGTGATTTCAAGCCCCAGGTGGGGCAGTTATAACCTTGGTGATCCGATGGAGAGCAAGACCAGGAAGAAGCAGCAGCATGAGAGAAGTGCTGTCAGATGTACTTTGATAGTAAATAAAGTAGTTGGGGCAACAGTCCAACTGGCATCATTTTCTGTCCCTCATTTTAAACACACGTTTGCTTAGATTGGGCTAGGTGTTAGTTTGTCTGGTAACAGGGCTGAACCAAGAAACAGATATCTTTCAAGGTCTTTTCCAGCTCTGAGATTCATTCCATCATTTTCTGCCAGGGGAAACACAGGCTGAGCCCACAGATCGTCTGAGCATTAGAATAAGCACACCAAGGGGCACAGTTCTGGTTATGAACAATCAGCAGAATGGAATTTGAGGAATGTGGTAGAACTAAAATGTGAAGCTAGGAAAGTTGACTTGCCTCCATCAGAGAGAAAAATTTTTTTAATTCTTTAAGGTTTTGAATACTTGAGGGTACATGCCTAGGTGGCAGGTTAAGAGAAATCTGTTTCAGTGGAATTCAAATTGAGTCAGGCTTTTCTGGTTGAAGTGGGAAATGCTAAAAGCCATAATGAGGCTAGGGAACTGGGTTTGGAGTTTTTCTGGGGTGAAGCTGTCTCTGTGTTCCTCTCCTGGGATTTTGGAGAACACATGGGTATGAACCATCAGAGTACAGGGAACACATATAAATCTGCTCTAACCTCCCTGCCTTGACTATGACTTCCCTCAAAGCAGCAGCTTTTCCTCCCTCCACATCCTCCACTCCACTCCACTCCATCTAAATTCATTTTCATAGCTTTAATTCTCTCTCTCTTCTCCACCTTTCCCTTTTACAGCCTACATCCAAACCATTTCACTTGGGTCCACTTCCCTTGGGCTCTTTGGAGCATGACTTTGCCAAGGGGATACCCTAAATACAAATGCTTCTTTATAGGAAAACCTGTTAGGCTTTTTTAAATTAATTAAAATATGCATACTTGTAAACTCTATTTCAGTAAATCTGGTTCTTCTCAACCAAGATAAATCCCATGGAGTTTCTATCTTTCTTCAGAGTTAGTGATTTACATCTTCTGACTCTCCTTTTATTGCAACAGTGGTGGCAAGTTTCCCTTGCCTAGTCACCAAAGAGCTTGTGAGCATCAACACGGCCAACTGTGGGCTTTCAGTTTATATAATCCTCAGGGCAGACTGAAGAAATTGATATTGTTAAAAAGAGATTGAGGGCTTCCCTGGTGGCGCAGTGGTTGAGAGTCCGCCTGCCAATGCAGGGGACACGGGTTCGTGCCCCGGTCCGGGAAGATCCCACATGCCGCGGAGCGGCTGGGCCTGTGAGCCATGGCCGCCGAGCCTGCGCATCCGGAGCCTGTGCTCCGCAACAGGAGAGGCCACAACAGTGAGAGGCCCGCGTACCACAGGAAAAAAAACAAAAAAAGAAACTGAAGTGAATTACATAATTTCCTTTCAGACGTGTGTGAATCTAAGCATTCCCGAGATAAAGAGCAAGATCCTAAAATCATTCCCACTTGGATAAACAGGAGCCTTTTGAATTTGGGGCACATCATCCTTTAATTATTGGCTTTACTGACTCTCTAGAGACAATAAGAGCAGATATCTTCCCTTCAAAGGGAGTCCCTCTGAGAGTTGATTTCACCCTAAGTGTGTACCTCATATAAATGATTGTGAAGATACACAGATCAATGAAGACATAACCGATATAAATTAAATGCATGCGTCTCTGGAAAGTTACTGTGTTTTGCTCCCAGAAGGAAATCACTCTTCATTTCACCAGAATAAATTCCAGTTTTGGCTTTCCTTTGTTCTCCAAAGGTTTTACTTCTCAAAATTTTGCTTTTTAAAACATTATATTGTTAGAGAAAATTAAAAAGCAAACACTTTTCTTAAGCAGGTCTTTCATTCACAGGATTGAAGGCCTCTGTGAGTATATGGCAGCAAAACCCAGTGAAATTTGGATTATTATTACTGATATTATTAGCGCTATTGACATGCAAAAATGTAGGTTGTATCAGTGCTCACAGTTCCTTGACTGGCACTTAGTAAAACTCTTCAAAAGCAGCAGTGAAATAAGGGTATGCACCTTTTTTTTGTGTTGTGATGACCTGTGGGACTCTAGAAGCTAGGAAACTACTGTTTTCCTTACTGCTCTGTTTGGCCTTCCTTCATTCCATCTTTAAAGTGGGCTTATTTGTAAGACTGTGTTCTAAGTTTGTTTGGATCTTAATGTATTGTTTACTGTTAAATTTTCTTTCTTTGTGGGAGAGATAGGGACTGAATGGAAAAGTAATATCAAGTATTGTATCATTTTCTAGAAAGGCATGATTTAAGATACTCTGAGTCAGGCATTTATAACCTTGCAAAAGGATCAAGTTGTAACTTGACTTGGCAGTGGCCAGATGTGCACACTGAAGTAACTCCCGGACATAGTGTGGACGCTCAAATCCTGGCTCTAAATATACTAGCACTATGACTGCAGACAAGTTATCTAACTTCTTGAAGCCTTAATTTCCTTATCTGTAAAACTGAATAAAACCAGTCCTTGCTTCTTAAGGCTGTTGTGAGTCTTCCTACATGTAAGCACTAAAAATGGTGTCTGAACAGAGTACATGCTCAAAAGCTGCTAGTTATATACACACTTTCCTCAATTTCCCAGGAAATTCAGAGAGTTCTCCTGAATTCTCTGGATAGTTGTGGCTATTTAGATGTGAATACAGATGATAGGAAAGAGGAGAGTCATGCCAAGAAGTGAGAGATTGGAGAGAATGATCTTATTCTCAGGATTCCTTTGAAGATTCTTCATAGCAGGAGGTACAGAGAAAATTTAAAAGCAACCCTAGTCTGTTGGGTTGAGGTGAAGGGCATGGTTTGGACCAGCCATTGGTCTTTTTGATGAAAAGAACTTCCATGGCAAAAGAGCATTCTCTAGAGGCCTGGCAAGTTGAGAATAGCATTGACTGCAGAACTTCCCTGAGTGGAGGAAGCAGCACTCTGCCAGCAAAGTTCAAGCCTCTGGGAATCCTTCTTACACTTAGAAGAAATGACAGTTTTGTGGTGAGGACTAAATTGAGCAAGTTCTATAGAGTTTCAAAGAGGTAAAACTATGAGGCCTGAATTACAAAGATACACACATCTCCAATTCTGACTTATGGGAAAGATAAATAGGTTTTGCAGGCTAAGGTTATGAAGGAACTCTCGTGTGTACGTGCAGTTTTACACAAGCTCTATGTTGGATATATATGTTATATGCTATTTTCTATTAATAAGACTTGTTAATACAACTTTGTGAAAGAGTACTCATCCTAAAATTTAGAAATTCCTAGGAGTTCTAAAAAAATTAGGGAGGCAGGATAAGACAGTCAGTAATTTTCTTGAGAAAACTATGACCTTGAAAAAGTTAGAGAAATGTGTTTGAATGCTATTTACTCTGTGCTCCCAGAACCTAAGAATACTTGTGTTTAATGGGAATTAAATGGTTGGCCCTAAAATTCCCTTTCTATATTCTTTCATTTGTTTCTTTTTTCCCTGGAGAGGGCTAATTGTGCATGCTGGCAGAGAGTGTGTACACTCACGATTCTTTATCTTGGGAATGAAGAATCATGAATGCGAACTCCCTGTTGAATGCTAGAAGGCATTCCACTCTGAAATGTTCCTCCCTCTGACCCTGGAACTGGCTTTATTAAAATGCCTCCTTCCCCACATGAAAGCGTCAAGATTCATTGCTCACTGGACATTTCCTCCAGAACGGAGGCATTTTAGGCTCAGTCAATGTTCCATTAAGCCAGGGAAGATGTACTCCATTTGGAAAACAATGAGGGAAATTAGTACAGAGGATTTTCTCACACTGAAAACACATGTGTCCCTTGTTACCATTCTATCTTGGGAAAGTGGGAGCTCAATATATCCCTTTGAAATTGGAATATTTGAGGAAAGTGATTAATGTCCACACAAACTCATCCAACCTAGGAAGTGAATTCCTTCCCATGCAAGCTAATCCTCCCTAATTTCAAATTTACCATCAAAGTCAAATATTTGGGGTTCTATGTATACTGAAAGTCAAATATATAAACTTCCAGTGCTCAGAGACTTTTGTCTCTTCTGGCCCCAATTTTTGTGACTAGTTGACAAGTACGGTTGCTGCACATTTCAAACAGCTCATTTATCTAGTCTCTAGAACAGGGAACAGACCCCATGGAGAGACCTTGTGTTTGGCAACCTTACGCCAGTTGTGATGCTTATTAGCCTGGCCCGCCATTTGTCTCTGACAGCCAGCTCCCTGATTTGAGATTTAAGAGCTGGCCAGACTTTCAAGACATTCCCTGAGACCCAGGGCAGGGGAAACAAAATGTCTATTTTCCAAATAGCTTCATTTGATTACACAATGGCTGTGTAAGAACAGATGATCAGATCAGAATGGAAAAGGTGAATAATAACATTGAGGACACTGAGGGTTTGTCCTTCAAAACAAAATGTCTTTTAATTCTGCCTCTTCCCCAAGCTGCTGCCAAATCCCAATTCACTATTCTTGAGCAGCCCAGAGTATTCATCTTTATTCATTTTCATAGCTTCCTTTAATTTCTTTATTCTCCTTTCCTGCATCGCAGCGAATAGATTGCGTTTTCTCCTGCTATCTTAAATGTTGTATACTGTATTTTTTTCTTATAACATTCATACACATGTTCATATATCTTCAATCTTCATTGGTTGTTTCATGTTTCAATACTTTTATCTTGCATTAAAAAGTATTGATTTGTCTCCATGTTCATCTATCATGTTGTCTAAATTTTAGTTCTGGATTAGATACTTCCCTTTTTGCTTTTCTCCAGTTCTAGGTTTTCCAAAAGAGAACAGTAAAGTTTACCAAGATATTTGATCACCTTATTTTCTCCTCTCTTACAGCAGTTCCTGGTTTCTCTCATTTAGAATTTTCTCTTATTTAGAACTTTCTCCAAAAGCATATTCAAGATAATATCTTTATGAGGTAAACCTGAGGCTGTGTATGCCTCTTTTTTATTAAGACAATTTTTTGAATGAAAATGTAACTTGATATAAAATTCTTAGTCCAAATTTCTTTTCCCTCAATGCTTTAAATATAGAATTTCATTCTCTTTTTGCATCCACTATTGCTATTGACTAGTCTGACCACTACCTCGGGGGGGAACTCCCTTTGTCCCCTCAACTGGATTGGACTGCCAGTACAATCAATGTCCTTATAGCTACATAGGTCAAAGCTTTGCTCTCACACAAATCTTTCTCCACACGTTAAATACCTATTTTGACTTAAGTAATGTTTTAGGCTCTTGGTATGTAAAAGTTTAAACTTGCCAAAACAAGTTCAGATAGGAGAAATTGATGGGCAGAGCCTGCTAATATGATGCCAGCAAGCAGTAAATGGGTCACATACAATTCACTGTGGCAAAACTAGTGCGTACAGGCTGATAGAGACAGAGTCATAGCTAAGAAAAACACTTGGCTTCTAGTGCAGTTTTCTCCCTCAAGTCAATCTCAAGACCCAAAACTGTGGCGATACACAAAATACATACTTTCAGAATGTCCTTCTTTCCCTTCCTATAAGATTGTATGGACCTCGAATAAGGGATGTGGATGGTGTGATGCAAGTCAATGACCACTGTCAACAACTTAAACAGTAGGAAGTACTTTCAATATAGCCAAACTACTATTCATTTATCCATTTATCTATCCATCCAGTCATCCACTCATTAAAAGTGTTCTTGTGCCCTTGCTATATGCCAAGCCCTGTGCCAGCTGTATGCCAGGGATATGAAAGAGAGCTTGCCCATGTGGAGTTGACCAAATGGTGGGGGAAATAGGAGTCAAGGAGTCTCACAGCTAAATGCAAGGTCACGCTTATGAGGAGTCCTCTGAGGGAGAGAGTATGTGCTGTTCAAACATATCAAAGAGGGAAGTGACCTGGTCAGCAGGGTTGGGGAAGGTTGCCTTGTAGAGGTGATGACTGAGATTTGAAGAATGAGCAGGAATTAAATAGACAAAGACAGGAGGAGAGAGTGCTCTTTGCACGGGGTACATTATGTGAAAAGAATGTGGCCGGAGGGATGGTTGGGAGTCCATAGGACAGAAAGAAGGCCAATGTAGCCAAAACTCTGAACTCACAAAGGAACATCCTGTGACACAAGGATGGGGAAGTAGGTGGGGATCAGAATGTGTGGGACCTTCTAAGCCATGTTGGGAATCTTGGCGTCTGGGCAAGGGCAAGTCTTGAGGTTTTTAAGTCTGGAAATGGAGGTGGTATGATCAGTGTTGCAAGTGGAAAATATTCCTTTGGTTGTAACGTGGAGGGTGTATTACCGTGGGAAAGGATCTTCAGTAGCAGCAGCACTTCCAGGCATTGGAAACATGTAACCATGTGTTCCGTGGAAGCAAAGCTTTCTCACATGTGTCAGTTTAGCCTGCTTTGGAATATCACTGCCTATGTATGTGCATCAGCACAAAGAAAATTTCCTTTCCCAACTTAATTTTTTGAATTTTGGAAATTTATATGTATGCTGACTCCTAGAATAGATCCATCTACTATCATGTAGAGCTCCGAACAGGCCTCTTTAAGTTAGGTTTCCTGTGGTTGATCACCTGAAACTGATGGCACTATTTCTGATGATTCCCTGAGGCAGTGTTCTCATACTTTAGGCTGCATCAAAATCACCTGGAGGACTTGTTAAACCATAAACTGCTGGGCCCAGCCACTCCCAGAGTTTCTGATTCAGTAAGCCTAGGGTGGGAACCAATAATTGCCTTTTTAACAAGTTCTCAGGGTATGTTGATGATGCTGGTCCAGGAAACACACTGTGAGAACCACTGCACCTAATGCGTTAGATCCCAACTATGGCTGCACATTAAAATCACCTGGGGGCTTCCCTGGTGGCGCAGTGGTTGAGAGTCTGCCTGCTGATGCAGGGAACACGGGTTCATGCCCTGGTCCGGGAGGATCCCACATGCCGCGGAGCAGCTGGGCCCGTGAGCCATGGCTGCTGAGCCTGCGCATCCGGAGCCTGTGCTCCGCAACGGGAGAGGCCACAACAGTGAGAGGCCCACGTACTGCAAAAAAAAAAAAAAAAGAAAATCACCTGGGAAGCTTTAACTATACCAGTTTAGATGGGGGGCCAGACCCAATAAATCAGAATATCCCTAGCAATTCTAATATCCATACATTAGATTGAGAAACACTTATCTGGTGCCTTGGACATTTAATAATAAGCCTTAAGATACATTACTTTGTCTCTCTTTTCGCTTTATTTCTAGCTAACTCCTTAAGTCATACCCATAAAAAAATTTGGAGCTTATCAACAGAAATAATTTTGAGGTGCATACTATTTATAAAAAGTTTATCTGATTTTTTTCTATGTGTGTGCAACTGTTTACACATTTATTTACAAAATAAGGTCATACTATTCACACTGTATTCTAATGCTTTTACATATATTTTTTCCCGCTCATCAGTATACCTTGAACAAATTTCCACACTTCCATGTCAACAAATGTATTCTTTAAAACATTATTTTTAATGCTGATATATTATCTCATTGTGTGAAGAGCACAATCTCTGAAAACAGTACTAGTGATATCCTTAAAAATTCCTAAAATTACAATTACTGGTAAATGAAATTTATATTTTGAGACTTTTAGTACATATTGCCAAACTGATCTACAGAAAAATGTATACAAATTTACATTCTCTTGGGAATCTCCATTTCCCCACACTTTAACCAACCTTTGTTAATTATCATTAAATCTACTTTCTAATTTAGTAGTTGAAAAATTAAAATATATTATTTTAAAACTTTTTTAAAGTTTATCTGAGTTTAATTTTAAAAGGCCTACTAGCCAACATCTATTCATTTCTCAGTCATCACAGTTAATGAAAACTTACAGTGTATGCTGCGTGAGAGCATCATTTTGATCTCTAGATTACCATTTATGTGCATCTCTTGTGACACTGGTTGGTTCTGAAGGCTATTTAATCTTTTAATTATTTCTACTATCATCCCATCTTCTAATATCAGGAGGGCCTGAAATTCATGATCCCCAAAGGATATCATCATCTAGATAGGTGTGTGTGTGTCTGTGTGTGAAGTTATGACTCATGTCCTAGGAGGTGAACAACACTGGCTTCAGCAACCTAGGTGCTGATGAAATCTCAATTATGTAATTTCCTACAGCGCTGATTGCAGTCAACAGGGCAGATTTCCCTGACTCTGCTCTCCACTCCCTGCTCCAACTTCTTCCCACAAAATGAACAGCTTTACCCCTGCCATGCTAACTGCTCCACAGCCAGTTTCCACCCCCTTAGAATTTGTACTTGCTGCAGGGAAGAGTAGATTTCCCTTACTACATGGTTTTGATGTGCCCAGGGGAGAAAGCAGAAGGAAGATTCCCTCTAGCCCAGCAAATTCCTTCTCCCAATTCATCAGTTCCTGTCACTACTGCTCTTGCCACATCGCACTGTTGAGGACCTCGCCAGGAAGCCTCACGTGGCTCAGGGAGTGCTATTTGGCAAGGAAAGATGTAGCTCTGGAAGTCGGCTGGGCTTCAAGGGAGAGAGGGCTTGGTCTATGCTGTGTCATTAGCTATTTCCAAATCAGTACAAAGGGTAAAATGCTCCTCACTAGAACAAGCTGAAATGCAGCCTCTGAACAAGTTGAGTGGTTCAGATAGGTGTATGACATTACTTTGACAATTCGTGTGTATGGTATCTTTCCAGCAGCTTACCTAAAAGCATTTAAACGATCCCATGGAAGCTCAAAAGATTTATGTGTGTTTTTCAAATGTGGAGAAACTCCCAGTTTCGAATAATTTGGGATTTGCATTGGCACGTGCCTTTCCATCTACCTGAAATATGCCTTCTAAACTCAGAGATGGTGGTTCTTTTCATTAAATATAAAGTAGGAGTTGGTCACAGTTACCCATCTCCACATGGAACACATGCTTTAGTATCCTTGATTCTTAAGGGAGTCATTCCTTAAGTTTACCCTAAATCTATCTTGCTGCACTTTGTCTCTTGGCTGCCATACTATGATAATCAAATGAGTCAACCAAAATAATGTGCAGACAAGTAGAAAAGTGATCGATGCCCAAAGGCACATATCCAGACACCAATCTGCAGGAAAGCAGTATGCCTCACAGGCAACTATGGAAGGAGTTTGGACAGGATGATCTGTAAATCCTTTCCCACTCTAAGATTCTGTGTGCTTAGGACTTTATGTTAGTGTTGGGGAAGTAACAAAAAAGTTGTCCCTTTTCTTTTTTTTTTTAAATTTATTTTTATTTTCGGCTGCATTGGGTCTTCGTTGCTGCACGCAGGCTTTTTTCTAGTTGTGGTGAGCAGGGGCTACTCTCCATTGCAGTGCGCAGGCTTCTCATTGCGGTGGCTTCTCTTGTTGCAGAGCATGGGTTCTAGGCTTGCGGGCTTCAGTAGTTGTGGCACATGGGCTCAGTAGTTATGGCACACGGCCCTAGTTGCTCTGCGGCATGTGGGATCTTCCCGGACCAGGGCTTGAACCCGTGTCCCCTGTCCCCTGGCAGGCAGATTCTTAACCACTGTGCCAACAGGGAAGCCCCCTACTCCCTTTTCTTAATTCTCCTTCTAATCTCTTTTTTTTTAATTGATGTATGACTTACATACAATAAAATGCACAGATCTTAAGTGTATAGCTCTTAAGCATGACTCTGGTTAAAATTAGAATTATACCAGTCCTTAAGAGAGGCTCCCTCATGCCCCTTTCTGGTCACTATCTCCTCAAAGGTAATATCTATTTTCTACTCTATCACCATAGATTAATTTTTAACTGTTTCTGAATATTATATTAATCACACAGTATACCCTCTTTTGTGTCTAGCTTTTTTCATGCAATATTATTTCTGTGAGATTCATCTGTATTGTTGAGGATGGCAGTGGTTCATTCTTTTTCATTTCTTATATGACATTGTATGAATATACCACAGTTTGTCCATTCTATGGATGAATATTTGGATGGCTTCCAACTTTTTATCATTGTTAAAGCTACTTTGAACATTCTTATACATATTTTGCTGCACACAAGCACTCGTTTCTATTGGGTATATAGCCAGGAGTGGAATTGTGTCAGGATCACGTTTAGTTCAAAAGATACTGCCAGTTAATTTTCCAAAGTGGCTTTGCCAATTTACATGGCCACCAACAATGTAAATCTCCATATTCTCACCAACACCTGATATTACTATCCTTTTAATTTAATTCAGTCTGGTGGGAGATACTGGTATCTCATTATGATATTAATTTGCATTTTCTTGCAGACTGATGATGTTGAACTTTTTCATATGCTTCTCCCATTATTTCTTAAATAAGTCCAATCAGGCTTTTCCTTCCATCACTCCAGTGGAACTGCTCTTGTCAAGTAACAAGTGGCCTCCATGTTGGTAAATCAGTTCTGAGTTCTTATCTTCTTGACTACCAAAACCACACATCCCTTGTTTTCCTCCTCCCTCACTTGCTATTCTTTCTCAGTCTTATTTTGTCAGTTCTTCCTAATCTCCCAGCATTTTAGCATAGAGGTACCCTAATCAACTTTATCCCTCCTCTGACCCCAACCTCTTTATCTCCTTTCCTACTTTATTTTTGTTTATATCAATCATGCCCATTTATAATAATATATAATATGCCAAGGTATTTATTGCTTCACCCTTACCATAATAAGGGGTGAAAGCTCCAGGAGGGCAGGACTTTTTGTCTCTTTTGTTCCCTGATATATTCCCTATATCTAGAACAGTCCCTGTCACATAGTAAGAACTCAGTAAATATTTGATCAATAATTGAGTGATTGAGTGAATGAAATAATAGTGGGAAAATGGTAAGAAGCATTAGAAAAATATATTCTCCCAAGAAATATTTAATGAGTGATTATTACAGACATAGGCCTATTTGGACCTACACACTCTCGAATTTATATGACTTGCGTCACCAGAATTCAAGTTTTAAAGGCAGATGCCTTTGAGTTTACAAGTGGAACACAGATGACTGGAGAGGAATCAAATCCTTAAAAACATCTGGCTTTGTTTGTTGTGGCAAGTGTCAAGCTGCCTCAAAGGAAAGCACAAAAACTAACTTTGTAATCAGTTTATACTGCAGTGTAAACTGAGGAAGAGTGTGGTTTGATAGCATAGCATTATATCATTTTATCCAGTTCTACTGGAAGCTTCCTTGGAACTTAACAGCTGTTGAGTTAGTAGCTAGGGTGTAGCTGGAGCCAGCTACCAATCTGGACTAAACTCTAGGTTGTATCATAAAAGTAGTTGGTAAACTGGACTAAATCTCTGTGGCCAAAGCAAACATTCAAACTGAAAATTAGCACAAGGAAAGGCCAAAGTCAGTGAGTTTGGTAGTTTCTCTTAAAGAAAGCAAAGATCTCTGGACTTTGGCCCAGGGAAGACCAAGGGACTAGAAAATAGGTGAGAGATACAGGCCCATGACAAGTCAAGAACTAGGTGGAAGGCACACATAATCATGGCATTTAATATTCATTTTGGCTTCTGGGATCTACAGCATGGATCTCCTAAAGGTATTTGTGGTATCAGGTGCTGTGTTGGTTGGATGCCACCTACAGAAGTGTATTCCTAAATCCTCACTGGAGACCTAAATCTGAAGACCAATAACAGAATAAAGTGATGGGGAAGGCTTTGCTGTCAAAGCTGGAGACTGTTTCCAAGATAGGCAGAGTTTCTTCCTCAGATTCTTGGCCGTTGGGCAAATTTTTCAAAGGTAGTAGATGTCAGCTGATTGCCCAACCCTTTTCCTCTAAAAGTACAAAAAGACATTTTGGCCAATAAGCCACTACATGAATATGTCTATTCTTAAGTTGCTGACTGTACTTTGCCTTATATGATGGATATATATGCACTGCCTTTATTCTTCCCTTTAGATTAGAATTATGAGGAGAATAGAAGCTATAGTTTACCCATCTCTAAATCTTTCCTCCTACCACTACCTCCACCTAGTCCAGTGCCTTGAACATGGCAGGAAGTCAATAAATACTGTTGATTGAATGGAATTTCCCTCAAATGTGTGAGAATTCGTATTACCCTTAGGGCATATTGAAACTCTCTTGCATTTGATTTTTCTCCTATCCACCATCAGCACAACTGAACCAAACTGGTTTGCCCACACTTCCTGCCTGGGTAACTAGAGGTGAACTTTTGCTGACCTTAAATATTTGTCACCATCTCTTAGGATCCTTCCATTCCTCACAAGATTAATGGAAATAAATAAACGGGTTTATGGATAATTGGAAATATTTGGGTAGTAAACATGGCTGGAGTATGTCCTGTGAACCTCAGATACCTCTCCACAATTTTTTAAAACATTCTGCTTTGAAAGTAAATTGAAAAGAGGTGTTCAGTAATTGTGCACTACATTTTGTTCAAAGGAATCAATTCCTTCCAAAGTCACTGAGGAGAAAACAACTGTAAACTGACATGCAATGGAGCTGAACTGAAATTCTCATTTCCCTCAGTAATTTCTCAGCTACAAGTCATGGAATATGGTCTCCTTTCTGCTTATAATCTGTTTTCTTCCTTAAAGACACGTTTCTTTTTAAAGTGATTACATCTGTATTTCATCAGGGATATGTGATAAAAAGGGAGCAGGGAAGAAGGAGGAGTAGGTAGAAAGGAAGCTTGGAGTATTAAGACAACCCCATAATATAGTAGAATCTCACCTTGTCAGGAAATACTGAAAAAAACTGAAGAAATTGATGTGGAATGAGTTTGCCTTACTTTGAGATTATAATAACTAAGGCTTTCTCACACAGGGTATAGAATAAACAGTACCATCTTTGTGAAACTCCAAGGGTGAACACAGTGATGGTTAATTTTATGTGTCAACTTGACTAGGCCACAGTCCCTAGATAGTTGGTGAAACACCAGTCTAGATGTCCCTGTGAAGCTATGTTTTAGGTTAAGATTAGTATTTAAGTCAGTAGACATTTTTTTTTGAATTTTTTTTTTATACAGAAGGTTCTTATTAGTTATCCATTTATACATATTAGTGTATACATGTCAATCCCAATCTCCCAATTCATCACACCACCACCACCACCCACGCCACTTTCTCCCCTTAGTGTCTATACGTTTGTTCTCCACATCTGTGTCTCTATTTCTGCCCTGCAAACCAGTTCATCTGTACCATTTTTCTAGGTTCCACATATATGTGTTAATATACAATATTTGTCTTTCTCTTTCTGACTTACTTCACTCTGTATGACAGTGTCGAGATCCATCCACGTCTCTACAAATGACCCAATTTCGTTCCTTTTTATGGCTGAGTAATATTCCATTGTATATATGTACCACATCTTCTTTATCCATTCATCTGTCTGTTGAAGGGCATTTAGGTTGCTTCCATGACCTGTCTATTGTAAATAGTGCTACAGTGAACATTGGGGTGCATGTGTCTTTGAATTATGGTTTTTTCTGGGTATATACCCAGTAGCGGGATTGCTGGGTCATATTATAATTGTATTTTTAGTTTTTTAAGGAACCTCCATACCGCTCTCTATAGTGGCTGTATCAATTTACATTCCCACCAACAGTGCAAGAGGGTTCCCTTTTCTCCACATCCTCTCCAGCATTTGTTGTTTGTAGATTTTCTGATGATGCCCATTCTAACTGGTGTAAGGTGATACCTCATTGTAGTTTTGATTTGCATTTCTCTAATAATTAGTGATGTTGAGCAGCTTTTCATGTGCTCCTTGGACATCTGTATGTCTTCTTTGGAGAAATGTCTATTTAGGTCTTCTGCCCATTTTTGGATTGGGTTGTTTGTTTCTTTAATATTGAGCTGCATGAGCTGTTTATATATTTTGGAGATTAATCCTTTGTCCACTGATACATTTGCAAATATTTTCTCCCATTCTGAGGGTTGTCTTTTTGTCTTGTTTGTAGTTTCCTTTGCTTTGCAAAAGCTTTTAAGTTTCATTAGGTCCCATTTGTTTATTTTTATTTCCATTACTGTAGTAGGTGAATCAAAAAATACCTTGCTGTGATTTATGTCAAAGAGTGTTCTTCTTATGTTTTCAGTGTCTGGTCTTATATTTAGGTCTCTAATCCATTTGCAGTTTATTTTTGTGTATGGTGTTAGGGGGTGTTCTAATTTCATTCTTTTACATGTAGCTGTCCAGTTTTCCCAGCACCACTTATTGAAGAGACTGTCTTTTCTACATCGTATATCCTTGCCTCCTTTGTCATAGATTAGTTGACCATAGGTGCATGGGTTTATCTCTGGGCTTTCTATCCTGTTCCATTGATCTATATTTCTGTTTTTGTGCCAGTACCATATCGTCTTGATTACTGTACCTTTGTAGTATAGTCTGAATTCAGGGAGTCTGCTTTCTCAGGCTCCGTTTCTTTCCCTCAAGACTGCTTTGGCTATTCGGGGTCTGTTGTTTCTCCATATAAATTTTAAGATTTTTTGTTCTAGTTCTGTAAAAAATGCCATTGGTAATTTGATAGGGATTGCACTGAATCTGTAGATTGCTTTGGGTAGTATAGTCATTTTCACAATATTGATTCTTCCAATCCAAGAACATGGCATATTTCTCCATCTGTTTGTATCATCTTTAATTTCTTTCATCACTGTCTTACAGTTTTCTGCACAGAGGTCTTTTGTCTCCCTAGGTAGGTTTATTCCTACGTATTTTATTCGTTTTGTTGGAATGGTAAATGGGAGTGTTTCCTTAATTTCTCTTTCAGATTTTTCATCATTAGTGTATAGGAATGCAAGAGGTTTCTGTGCATTAATTTTGTATCCTGCTACTCTACCGAATTCATTGATTAGCTCTAGTATTTTTCTGGTAGCATCTTTAGGATTCTCTATGTATAGTATCATGTCATCTGCAAACAGTGACAGTGTCACTTCTTCTTTTCCAAATTGGATTCCTTTTATTTCTTTTTCTTCTCTGATTGCTGTGCCTAAAACTTGCAAAACTATGTTGAATAACAGTGGTGAGAGTGGGCAACCTCTTCTTGTTCCTGAACTTAGAGGAAAAGGTTTCAGTTTTTCACCAGTGAGAAAGATGTTGGCTGTGGGTTTGTCATATATGGCCTTTATTATGTTGAGGTAGGTTCCCTCTATGCCTACTTTCTGGAGAGTTTTTATCATAAATGGGTGTTGAATTTTGTTGAAAGCTTTTTCTGCATCTATAGTGATGATCATATGGTTTTATCCTTCAATTTTTTAATATGTTGTATCACATTGATTGATTTGCATATATTAAAGAATCCTTGCATTGTTGGGATAAATCCCACTTGATCATGGTGTATGACCCTATCAATGTGTTGTTGGATTCTGTTTGTTAGCATTTTGCTGATGATTTTTGCATCTATATTCATCAGTGATAATGGTCTGAAATTTTCTTTTTTTGTAGTATCTTTGTCTGGTTTTGGTATCAGGGTGAAAGTGGCCTCATAGAATGAGTTTGGGAGTGTTCCTTCCTCTGCAAATTTTTGGAAGAGTTTGAGAAGGATGGGTGTTAGCTCTTCTCTAAATGTTTGACTGAATTCACCTGTGAAGCCATCTGGTCCTGGACTTTTGTTTGTTGGAAGATTTTTAATCACAGTTTCAATTTCATTACTTGTGATTGGTCTGTTCATATTTTCTATTTCTTCCTGGTTCAGTCTTGGAAGGTTATACCTTTCTAAGAATTTGTCCATTTCTTCCAGGTTGTCCATTTTATTGGCATAGAGTTGCTTGTAGTAGTCCCTTAGGATGCTTTGTATTTCTGCAGTGTCTGTTGTAACTTCTCCTTTTTCATTTCTGATTTTATTGATTTGAGTCCTCTCCCTCTTTTTCTTGATGAGTCTGGCTAGTGGTTTATCAATTTTGTTTATCTTGTCAAAGAACCAGCTTTTGGTTTTATTGATCTTTGCTAGTGTTTTCTTTGTTTCTGTTTCATTTATTTCTGCTGTAATCTTTATGATTTCTTTCCTTCTACTAACTTTGGGTTTTGTTCATTCTTCTTTCTCTAGTTCCTTTAGGTGTAAGGTTAGATTGTTTATTTCAGATTTTTCTTGTTTCTTGAGGTAGGCTTGTATTGCTATAAACTTCCCTCTTAGAACTGCTTTTGCTGCATCCCATAGGTTTTGGATCATTGTGTTTTCATTGTAATTTGTCTCTAGATATTTTTTGATTTCCTCTTTGATTTCTTCAGTGAGCTCTTGGTTATTTAGTAACGTATTGGTTAGCCTCCATGTGTTTGTGTTTTTTATGTTTTATCCCCTGCAATTGATTTCTAGTTGCATAGCATTGTGGTCAGAAAAGATGCTTGATATGATTTCAATTTTCATAAATTTACTGAGGCTTGATTGTGACCCAAGATGTGATCTATCCTGGAGCATGTTCTGTGTGCACTTGAGAAGAAAGTGTAATCTGCTGGTTTTGGATGGAATGTCCTATAAGTATCAATTAAATCTATCTGGTCTATTGAGTCATTTAAAGCTTGTGTTTCCTTATTAAATTTGTTTGGATGATCTGTCCACTGGTGTAAGTGAGGTGTTAAAGTTCCCTACTATTATTGTGTTACTGTCAATTTCCTCTTTTATTGCTGTTAGCACTTGCCTTATGTATTGTACTCCTATGTTGGGTACATATATATTTATAATTGTTACATCTTCTTGGATTGATCCCTTGATCATTATGTAGTGTCCTTCCTTGTCTCTTGTAACATCGTTTATTTTAAATCTATTTTATCTGACGTGAGTATTGCTACTCCAGCTTTCTTTTGATTTCTTATTTGCATGGAATATCTTTTTCCATCCCCTCACTTTCAGTCTGTATGTGTCCCTAGGTCTAAAGTGGGTCTCTTGTAGACAGCATATATATGGGTCTTATTTTTGTATCCATTCAGTGAGCCTGTGTCTTTTGGTTGGAGCATTTAATCCATTCATATTTGAGGTAGTTAGCAATATGTATGTTCCTATTACCATTTTCTTAATTGTTACGGGTTTGTTTTTGTAGGTCCTTTTCTTCTGTTGTGTTTCCCACTTAGAGAAGTTCCTTTAGCACTTGCTGTAGAGCTGGTTTGGTGGTGCTGAATTCTCTTAGCTTTTGCTTGTCTTTAAAGCTTTTGATTTCTCCATCAAATCTGAATGAGATCCTTGCCTGTTAGAGTAATCTTGGTTGTAGGTTCCTCCCTTTCATCACTTTAACAATATCGTGCCACTCCCTTCTGGCTTGTAGAGTTTCTTCTGAGAAATCAGCTGTTAACCTTATAGGAGGTCCCTTGTATGTTTTTTGTCGTTTTTCCCTTGCTGCTTTCAATAATTTTTCTTCATCTTTAATTTTTGTCAGTTTGATTACTATGTGTCTCAACTTGTTTCTTCTTGGGTTTATCCTCCCTGGGACTCTCTGCACTTCCTGGACTTGGGTGGCTATTTCCTTTCCCACGTTAGGGAAGTTTTCGACTATAATCTCTTCAAATATTTTCTCGGGTCCTTTCTCTCTCTCTTCTCCTTCTGGGACCCCTATAATGCGAATGTTGTTATGTTTAATGTTGTCTCAGAGGTCTCTTAGGCTGTCTTTATTTCTTTTCGTTCTTTTTTCTTTGTTCTGCGGCAGTGAATTCCACCATTCTCTCTTCCAGGTCACTTACGCATTCTTCTGCCTCAGTTATTCTGCTATTGATTCCTTCTAGTGTAGTTTTCATTTCAGTTATTGTATTGTTCATCTGTGTTTGTTCTTTAATTCTTCTAGGTGTTTGTTAAACATTTCTTGCATCTTCTCGATCTTTGCCTCCATTCTTTTTCCGAGGTCCTGTATCATCTTCACTATCATTATTCTGAATTCTTTTTCTGGAAGGTTTCCTATCTCCACTTCATTTAGTTGTTTTTCTGGGGTTTTATCTTGTTCCTTCATCTGCTACATAGCCCTCTGCCTTTTCATCTTGTGTATCTTTCTGTGAATGTGGTTTTTGTTCCACAGGCTGCAGGATTGTGGTTCTTCTTGCTTCTGCTGTCTGCCCTCTTGTGGATGAGGCTATCTAAGAGGCTTGTAAGTCAGTAGACTTTGAATAAAGCAGATTAGCCCCATAATATGGGTGGGCCTCATCTAATCAGTTGAAGGCCTTAGGAGAAAAAGACTGACCTCTCCTAAGGAAGAAGGAATTCTGCCTCCAGACTGCCTTTGGACTTGAGCTGCAACACCAACCCTTCTCTGGGTCTCCAACTTGCTGGCCTACCCTATAGAATTGAGACTCATAGGGTCCTCACAATCACATGAGCCAACTCCATAAAATAAATTTCTCTCTAGATAGATAGGTAGAGAGAGAGAGAAAGAGAGAACTGTATAGGTATAGATATAGATACACACACATATTTTATTAGTTCTGTTTCTTTGGAAAACTGTGACTAATAAAAGCACATACCAAAAATGTTAGCACTGGACTTCTTGGAGCCAACAATACAGGTGTTCAATACAAGTCAAAAACTGAATAAAGTGCAGGTTACTCAGGAGCCATTTCCTTGATTCTGAAAGGAAATGCTTGTCTATTATATATTATTTCGTGAAATAATACTTTTCCTGAGGCAGTTTCATTTGGAGTCCTTTCAATTCAGGGAAACAATTCTTTGGATTGCCTTACTGTTAGATCTACATTGACTAGAATGCAATCTTCAAAAATAGTTATTACACATTAATACCTACTATGTGCCTGATAGTCATGATAACTCTGCAAGAAAATATTATTATACTCATTTTATAGATGAAGAAATTGCCCTGGTAAGCCCATTGTCTCAATCAACATTGAAAGGTAAAGAATATCAGTATAATAAACTACTAATTAATCACTTAATCAGTAAGCATTCATTGGACATGTTATGTGCATTGTATACATACTGTATTGCATTATGAAGGTCTGAGACAGGTCAGCAGAGATATAGTTCAGAAAGATTTTCTAAAAGCTGAAAAGATGTCTTGTCAACTCTCAATTCTTCCAAAAAAAATAGTTCATCAGAGCTCCCCCACTCCCTAATCATTCCTGTTGAAGTTCTAATTATTTTTCCAGCTCCTGCCTCACCAAAGACCTCCTGTCTCTTATATCCAGCTGCCTAGTTGACATCGCCACTTGACTGCATAACACATTAAATCTCACAATTAACTTGTCCTCAGTTTTCTTCCTTCCCTTACACACCAATTCCAGCTGATCAGCCAGTCCTCCAAGGATATCCTGAGTCAGATCACAAGTATCTATTGCTCCTGGTAGAATCTCGACCCAAGCCACCATCATCATTTACCAGGACTGCCGTAAGAGCCTCCTAATTTGTCTTCTTGCTTCTATTCTTTTTCCGTTCCCCTAGAAGCCAGAATGATCTTTCAAAGTATAAATTAGATCCTGTTACCCCTCTCCCCACTTACAATGCTCTGCACTTGTAATAAAAATCTAAACTCTTGGACTTCCCTGGTGGTGCAGTGGTTGGGAGTCCGCCTGCCGATGCAGGGGGCACGGGTTCGTGCCTGGGTCCAGGAGGATCTGCGTGCCGTGGAGCGGCTGGGCCCATGGGCCATGGCCACTGGGCCTGTGCGTCCGAAGCCTGTGCTCCGAGGTGGGAAGGGCCACAGCAGTGAGAGACCCGCATACCGCAAAAAAAAAAAAAAAAAAAAAAAAAAAATCTAATCTCTTTCTCATAGCCAATAAGGTTTTGCATAATTTAACCCCTGTCTTCCTTTTGATTATTACCTTTTATCACTCCCCAGCTTGCTCACTGTGCTTCAACCATGCTGGCTTTGTTTCTATGCCCATATATGCCATTCTCTTTCCTGATTTATTTATTTCCCTCTCCCTACAACACTCTTCGCTATCCATCATCCCATTCTTTCACCATTCAGTTCCACCTAAGATGCCTAACTCCTCAGATGGACCTCCTCTAACCACTCTAGTGAGAGGAGCCCAAAATATAACTTCCCATGTTCTCACCCTCACTCTTTCTCCTCTCTTTCTCCCATTGCTACTTTCCATCTTTTTTTTCTTCCCAGTGCTTAACATAATGTGAAATTATCTTACTAATTACTTGTTTACACATTTCTTATCTGTCTGATCCCATTAGAATATAAAGGGTTTTGCTAGTCTTGTTCACAGTTCAGAGAACAGTGCCTAGAGAATGAGTTACTCTTTGATGTATTTTGAGTGAATGAATGAAAGCCCTAGAATTTTTCTTCGGAGCATTCATTGCTTCACTTGACAGTGGGGAGTCACTTGTGATGATCTCTGATCTTAGCCCCCTTATGGTGAATGGGCCCTACTCTCCCATCTAATGTCTCTGATATTTTTACACTCAGTGTCTCCAGTTTGGGCATAGAGTTTCATGTGACCCACAATTTTAATCAAGGTATTAAACAAATACCAAAGGAAAAATTTTAAAAATTTGTGTGGGAAGGGTGTGTGCTTTTTCCTGTTTATAACATTTCCCCGAAGAAACCAATCCATCTGCTTAGTATGGGTGTCTGTCTACTTACAACAGATGCAGCTGGTGTTCTCTTGTAAAATTCATTAGGTGAACAATAATTTTCCTCTTCCAGGATTTTAAACTCCTGAAAAATCACCTTTCTTTATTTGGGTACCCCAAAGGGGAAAACTGGTGCAATTTACATTAAACAAAGCATAAGATTACATTCTGCTAGGAGTTTTCAAACTTCCTCTGCATGAACTGTGAACCAGGAACATACCACAGCACTTTGAGGACGTTTCTGCCTGACAACAAAATATTTCACTAATTCAGTTGAAGTTTAGTCTGTCTTGCTATGTTTGGTCTTCACAATGATTATCAAAAAGCATGACTACTTGGGCCAAGCTAATTGATCTGCCTGGAAGTTGTGTTGTTTCGGGGGTATGGCAAATATATCATTTAATCTTGTACTTGCTTTTATTTTTTTCTTTCCTGAGGTTGTCTAACTCCAGGAACCTGCATTTTTTTTTTTACACCATTGTCTGCATTTTTTTCCCCTTTTTCCTTTTTTTCTTTACTTTTGGAACTGACATGGACTCTCCTTTAAGAAGCTAGAATCTGAACGAGGCCCTCCTAGAGTGGGAGAATATATAAAATTCAGTCTTGACCAGCCCCTTCCAACAAGGACATTCTATGATTCCATTCTGTGCTCCTACCTGGTGGTAGAAATTTCCATGTCCCTAGATAGATAGATAGATAGATAGATAGATAGATAGATAAACATAGAGATGTATAGAGAGATATATATATATTTTTTTCTTTTTTTTGCGGTACACGGGCCTCTCCCGTTGCAGAGCACTGGCTCCGGACGCACAGGCTCAGCGGCCATGGCTCACGGGCCTAGCCGCTCCACGGCATGTGGGATCTTCCCAGACCGGGGCACGAACCCGTGTCCCCTGCATCGGCAGGCGGTCTCTCAACCACTGCGCCACCAGGGAACCCCGAAATAGATATATTTGAGTTAATCATACTCTTCAGAATGCACATTATTGTCATAGGTCCATGCTAGTCTCTGCTTAATTTCTTTCATTCTTTCCTCCGTTTCCCACACCAATTCTCCATCCCTATGCCTCACATCATAGGAAAGTGTTCTAAAGTATTTAATGATTAACTTTTTTGTATGTATTATTCTTACAAAATATGCATTTTATTTGCATGAATTTTAAATTGATGCAAATGGGTTATTTACAGATTCCACTCCTGTTTCTATCATTTCTTTCTTTTTAAAAACTCAGCCATAACTTTTTTAGCATTTGTTTATGGAGCTGTGGGCATATGTAGTCTGTTATTTCTTTCACTGTATAGTCCTTCATGATGGTAATTCTTCACTTTCAACCTATCTTTCTCCCAGGATTGGACACCAAGATTGCCTCAAATTTCCACCACCAAAAACAACACTGTGATGAGCTTTTGTGAAAATGTTCCCTTGTGAAACTGTGTGAGAATGTCTTTGGGTTGATATCCAGAAGTACGATTGCTTGGTTATTAAGTACAGGGATATTTATTTGGACCAAGGACTGTTAGAGTGATCTCTGCACCAGTCTATACTCTCTGGAAAAGATGTCCCCATACTCTATCAACGCTTGGCAATGTCCATCTTTCTCTCTCTCTTTTTTTTTTTTTTTTTGTTGCCAGTTTAACAAATGTAATGTCTCATTGATTAATTTGCATTTCTCTACTACTGAGTTTGGACAGCTTTTCATATGTTTGTTAGCCTTTCCTCTTCTATAGATGGCCCAATCATGTCTTTAGCCCATCTCTTGATTGGAAATTCCTGTCTTGTTGATTTTCATGTGTTTCTTATCTTAAATATTAGTCTTTTGTGGTTTTAGACATTTAAACATCTTCTCTAAATATGTAACATCTATAAACTTTATCTATGATGTCCTTCATTGAACAGAAAGACCTAATTATTATATAATCAAATTCATCAATTATTTTGTTAATGATTTGTGGAATTATTTTAGGGGGAAGCATTGTTTAAGAATAGTTTCCCCCACTTCTAGGTCACAAGGTTATTCTTTTGCATTACCTTGTATGTACTTTTATAAATTTTGTTTTAACATTTGGTTCTGAATCCATCTGCAATCTACCATTTGCATTTACTGTTGAAGAAGGAATCCAGTTTCATTATTCCACATGTTGCAAGTCTGTTTTCTTAACACCATCCACTAAACCATCTGCTCTTTGTCCATTGGTTTGCAGAACTTCCTTTGCTGTATATACATGTCTGTCTCTCTAGGCTCCATGTTCTTGAAACTATTTTTATAACTATGATTTTTTAGTATTCTTAATAACTGATAGGTTAAGTTTTCTCTCTGCAGTTTTCTTTTCTGAGATGTTAGAATTTTTTGTTAGTTTCTTCAAAGATCCAGATTAAAGTTTTATTGGGTTTACACTGAATTTATAGATAAATGTGGAGTGAATTGGTTTCTTTGTAACATTTAAGTCCTCATATCCAAGATAATAAAATGCCTCTCCCTTTGTTCAGGTCATCTTCTAGAAATCTTGTGTAACCTTGGGTATGTTAACTTCTGATAACTTTTTCTTGTGATTGAGAGAGACATCTTTTTTAAAAATAGCATTTTCTATTTGATTACTACTGATAAAGGAATGTGCTCTTATTATCGTGCAGTAATCTTGGATCCAGCAAACACATTGAACTCTTAATAGTTCTGAGTTGGTCTGAACCTCCATTGGTATTTCTAGGTAGATAATCATATCACTTGCAAGTCATGAGTTTTATCTTTTTTCTTCCAATCCTTGAATTTACTTCTTTTTCTTTCCAGGTAACTTTCAGCAGCATGTCTAGTACTGTGTGAAATAGTAGCAGTGTGTACTTGTCTTATTTCCAGTATTTAAAGGAATGTATAGGTGTTTTCACTGACCACAATGTTTGTTCTAGGTTTTTGGTATATAACTATCACCAAGTTAAGGATTTCCTGGCTATTCCTAGTTTTCTAAGACTTTGCTTTTAATTATAAATAAGTGTTGAGTCATCCTTATCTACTTTTGGAATCAAGACTACACTAGGCTCATAAAATGAGTTGGGCAATATTACTCCTTCCCTATTATCTGGAAAAACATATATAAGTTAGAAATTAAATGGCAAATCATTGTTTCTTTCCAATATGGGGCAGTCTGAGTTCTCTGGAAAGATATAGACTTTATTACATTTCCAACTAGAAAAGATTTGTCTTTTTCAAATCAGCATTGGTTCTCATTTGGTATCTTCTACCTTGGTAGGAGGGTGCCTAGTGTTTTTAGCCATTGTTTTGCATAAACCAAGAGGACTCTTACTAAAGGAGGAATTTGCTTCCATTGTTGTTCAAAGCTATCTCTTGATAAGATCATTATTTTTGCTTCTTTGTTGCCCTTAAGATTAATCACTCCATGGGCTGAAGGTAAGGAGTAAAGGTGAGCAAATAAGGAAAAGGAGTTTGGTCAGTTGTATCTGGCAAAATGCCATCAATGATGAAGATGGATAGATTGTGCTGTGCTCTACTTCCAAAGATGCTTGTCTTCCAGATTTCTTCTTTGGGTAATATCCAGGACCCAGTTTGCAAGAATTTCCAGGTTCCTCTTTGTGATACTGAGGTTGTGGAAAGAATCCCAAAGATAGTTAGGATTTCAACAGTTCTAAAGATAAATCTCAACAGGTCATGGTAAAGCATGTTAAGTGTGTGCTCACCCAAATCTGTACCCTTTACATGGTGAAAGGAAGTAAAATCTTTTTTCCCATGAGCATTTGTGAATTGGGGTTCACTCTCCCATGTGGCAATCTGAAGCTAGATGAGGGCTACATGCTGATTGACAGGGATATTGAGGTGAATTTGGGAGTGCTTAGCTTGAGCTCAGGTCTACCAAGTGGTCTTCTGATACTTTCTCTACTTGAGTTTACCTCCACCCCTTTCCTCTTTGTACTTCTATGCCTCACATAATACCATTTACACCACAGCGGAAGTAAGAAAGGGAGGGGTGAAGCTGGAGAAAGAGTCATTGCCAGCCCTGCTGAGGCAATAAGTCAGGGTAGGTTTCTTAATCCCCAAGGGACCTAATCATGCCAGTTGCCCACGCTTGTCTCAGGTGGCTAGACCTATGGATGGAACGTGGCATCATTCCTTGAAACAGCTCATAGTGTTCCTTGAGCATGAGAGAGCCAGAGGATGGAGTAGAAGAGATCAGTTTTATTAGCAAGAGGGAAAACAACCAAGTATGTATGCTTAAACATTGTGCCTATAAAATTCCCATACTCTCTTGTCAGTAAGTTTCTATAAGAGGTTGCACATAAAAGAACTTAGAAAAATATTAAGCCTACATATGGAAGGTGGTGTTACTTTTATCTGTGTTTACTTTTCCATCTCATGTTATCATTGATTCTCAGTATAAAAATTGTCCTTCCTCCATAGGAAGGAAAACAGAGAGAAAAGTTAAACTTAACAACACATTGAAGGTCAAGTAAGCAATGAATTTATCCTTGTTTCCTCTCTCTGACTCCAATGCTCATTCACATACACTCAACAAATAATTAGTGAACCTTGATACTGTGCAAAGCACTGATATAATAAAAATAGTGTAATATTTTTCAGTTGAATCTGATCTTGTGGATACATGGTATATTTTAAAATTTTCTTTCTCTACTGGCAATTTCCTCAGCACTTCCAAATAGAAGACTAAGAAGTGTTTTCCCACAGTCACATAGTACTCCAGAAAACACTTGGAATTTGAACCAGCCCCCTTGACTCCTCTCTCGACCAGGTCACGCTGCTGCTAATTGTGATCTTAGATCATCAAAACTATTTAGCTCTTCTAACAAGTACATCCACCTTAATAAATTTGGCTACAGATTTTTTTTTCTCCTCCATCCCTTTCTTTTTTTTTCTCTCAGGTAAAACAGATTGTATGCTGTCAGCCAAATTAAGAAAAATCCTCATCCAGTTTATAAGCTCAGCAGAGACGTCTCATAAATGTACTCACAATCTTATTACTGTACCTTTAAAATCCAATTGTTGAAAATTAATGTAAAACAAAAATAAACTTCAAAATATGGCATTTACGTTAACATCGTTCTATGGAGGAATTTTAAACATTCTCTAATATTAATGACTCACTCTTGTACACATTGATTTAACACATTACAAAATACTTTCTGACATATCTCATTTGAGGACTTCATATAACCCTTTGGGCATGAAAGTCAAAGCAGGATTAATGATTTCCATTTTTCCAGATATTAAATAGATGTAGAATGTTTGGTGACTGATGATCTAAGATCACACAAATTCTCTTTGGCAAATCCAAGTCTTATATTACTGATGCATTTTCTGAGAACAACACTCCTTTGAGAGGAATTTAGCTGTATTAAGCAAAACTAAACTTGCTTATATAAACACACAAAGTCATGTGATGTAGGCACAAATAGTTTCATATACCATTTTCTCATCATGGAAACAAACTTGGACAACCGTAACCAAACGTGAAATGTCCAGAAAATTTGTCATTTGGGGTTCTGTCGTTCTCCTTCATCCTTTCCTCTCCATCTGGCCTCCCCTTCTCCCCTTCAGACACCCTTTATCCTTCTGCTTGTTTCATACTTCTCCATCTATCCAAAAAGAAAAAAGCATTTCAAAGGTCAATGTGCTATTTTTCCAGCTGTAGAAAGGGCATAAAGGAACAGTTAGTAGGATAACCCTGTGTGTCCTAAGGAGGTAGTTCTCTTTATCCCTCTGGAGGAATTGTTGCACATATGTATCTGTGTGTGCATGTTTCAAGACGGAGGTTGAAAGAGCAGAAGGATGAGTCAAAGAATGTTCCTGATATCCAGGAAAAATAGTAAGCTTTATATGTTATTTCTACCACTGAAAAACTCAGCCATTCATATATTTATTCACATAACACAATGCAATAATTTATTGAACACCTACTCTGCATCTGTTCTATGTTTCAGGGATCTAGTAGTACTCTCCCAGGTTGTTGGGCTAGACAGACAAAAAAATGAATAATTGCAGCATAGGGTGAAAAAAAGCATAATAATGTTGGTAAGTAATATGTATAATAGTGGCACAAAAGAGGAAATAATCACCTTACGAGCTGGAAGTCAGCAAAGGGCTCTCAGAGAAGAAGGTATTTCAGCTGGAGTTGTAGACAGGAATAAAACTTAGCCTGCCAGACATTCCAGGCAGAGAAAATAGCACTTGCAAAGGCAGAAAGGTCTGAAACGAACTGGCACATTCAGGAGTCTATAAGTAGTCCAGTGATGGAAAGAAAGATTAGTGATGGGAGAGACTGACAGTGATCAAGATCATGGAGAGATCTGTATGTCATGGGGAGTGTACTTAAGTCATTTTGTCTGATCAGCATCTCTTTCCCCTTCAAGTGATAATAACACCCTGATTCTCTTTGGGGAACCACACTTCCCTACTCTTTGTGATCTTGGTTGGGCTATCTTTCATGGCAACCTCCTAGAGACAGAAAATGACTCAAAATTACCCAGTCTACGATTCTATCTTCCTTGGTTATGATGATTAATTCAAGGCACATGACTCAAGCCAGACCAATAAGAATTTTCCCTAAGATTTGATGTATGAAAATTGGGTTAAAGGGTCTTCTTCCTTTGGAATCTTGAATTGTATGTATCATGCAAGCCTGGAGTTGTAAGCAGCTACCATCTCCTGCTGCCTGCAAGTTGTATGCCAAATGAGACAAACACACCAAGGAAGGTAGAATCCAGGGGCAGAGTGAGAGAGCTCAAGAGAAATGGAAAGATGAAGCCCTAGTGATATCATTTGAGCCCTGTGCCTGAAGCTTCTGTTCAATTCCTGGACATTCTCATTACCTGGGTTCTACTTGAACCACTTTAAATTGAGTTTCCATCACTTCTGGCCAAAAAAGTCCTAATATGAAACCATGTAAAGGACATTGGACTTTATTATCTGGGCAGTGAGGGAGTCTTCGAAAAGACTGGAGCAGTGACTAGATGTGTGTTTTAGAAAGCATATGCTGGCAACAGTGTAGAGAACAAGTAAGAGTAAGGGATTGTCACACAGCCCAGTTATAAAACTAGTATGATAATCTAGATAAGAGAAAGGCCTGAACTAAGGCAATGCTAGTGGGCATGAATGGAAAGAATCAACTTGGAGGAAGATTTAAGAGGTGATCAACTGGGTAAGAGGTATGAGGGGGAGGAAGGATTCAGGGATAATTGTTGACTTTCTTGCTTGGATTTTTAGGTTGATTGGTTTTCTGGTTAACCAAAAGAGGAAATACATATTGGGGGTGGGAGGAAGTAAGTTCATTCAGGGAAATTTCTTTTTTTTAATTAATTGATTTATTTATTTTTGCGTGTTGGGTCTTCGTTTCTGTGCGAGGGCTTTCTCTAGTTGTGGCAAGCGGGGTCCACTCTTCATCGCGGTGCATGGGCCTCTCACTATCGCGGCCTCTCTTGTTGCGGAGCACAGGCTCCAGACGCGCAGGCTCAGTAGTTGTGGCTCATGGGCCTAGTTGCTCTGCGGCATGTGGGATCTTCCCAGACCAGGGCTTGAACCCATGTCCCCTGCATTAGCAGGCAGATTCTCAACCACTGCGCCACCAGGGAAACCCGAGGGAGCTTTTAAATTTAAGATTTTGCGGCACATTTATATGGCGATGTCCAGTGGCAGTTATATAGTTCTAATGCTTCTGAGTAAGATCTGGGCAGGAGATCCAGATCTGAATGTCATCACTGTACAGATAATACCAGACCCTTTTGATGTGGAAGAGATTGCTCGGGGAAACGATAAGGAGTAAGAAGAGAAGAAGACCAAGGACTAAACTTTGGAGAATGACAACATTTAAGAGGTAGGCTTGTAATGGGAACTGGAAAGGAGATGTTGGAGAGATGGAAGAGGAATTATGAAAGAGTGGTATCCCAGATATCAAGCCAGAGTCAATGATGTAAAGTACCTTGGGTTAGGTCAATTAGGTAAAGACTATACAGTGTCCTTTTTCTGACTATTTGGAGTTCTCCTATGACTGGAGCCTGAGCAGTTTCAAGGGAGCATAGGAGCTGGGAAGACAAAACTTTGTAAGCAGAGTAAATAAGAGGGAGTGTGTCCATTCAATTGAACCTTTTTAGTATTCTCAGATACAATACTGGTTATATGTAGAATTTTGTTGCATGTTATACTATATGGAGGGCATAGCAATCAGGAGTTTACAGAAAACATCTAGTCTTTTATTGTGAGCTCTATACTTCTAATATGGGCAATATCTGGGGTACAGGGATATGTCATAGATGATCTCAGAAACCCAAAAGACACGTCTTCCAGAATCATCCAGTTACTATATTTGTGTCTGTCTAGACTGACACCTCAGGTACCTCGTGGCTCTCATTCAGGCTAAGTGCTTTAATTCTGATCAAATAATAACAGTTTACAAGTCAAAGAGATTGTTTAGAATTATGATTTGCTGTCTTTGGCTCAATCTAAGTTTGCTTGGGCTGACTTTGCTTGAATTAGATTAGGGCTTATAGTTATGTATCTTAATACCCTTCTTAGAGATCTTGTGTGTGTAAATCACACAACCACAGAATTAGACATGATGATGATGGCTAAAAAGATATATGTGTATATATATATATATATGTATATGTATATATCTTTCTAGTCATGTCTAATTATCAATGACAATATATCCATGACAATATTTTTAGGACACTTTAAGTAAGTCTAGCTCTAACATAAAATGAATGGAAAGTGAAGAGAAAGGAAAATGAGAGGTAAAAATGAGAGAAGGTAAAAGATAAAAGTATAGAAGAGACAAAAAGGGAGAGAAGAAAAGGACAATAACAGATAAAAAGGCAATTTTTGCCATCAGAGTACCTTCTTAGGGTCTCATGTGAAAAAGCACCTGAAGCCAAGGCCTTCACAACAGCAGAAAACTTGGCTATAATATGTCCTGATTGCACAGCTGCCATTCTCTCTGGACTTTTCTAGCAAAGGGAATATACAGAAGGAAAGAAATGACCTCGTTGCCCTTTAAAACCATCTAGGGAACTCATGTCAAGGGGACCTGAACTCCCTACTACCCTGGGTTCAAATATCACCACAGCAGTGAGAACAGATGAAGGGATGAAGCCCCTGACCTTTCTACCAATGATTCATTGATCTAGTCAGCTGTAGGATACATATTTATTAAACTTCTGCTTTAGCCCAAGTACTGCACAAGGTCCCATGGATAAAGAAGGCTTAAACTCCATCCTCTAGAAGCTCAAGAACTATCTTTATATTTCACTTATTTGAGCAGAGTCTGTAAACTGGAGTCTACCTCCTTGACTTAATTCACTCCATGAATCTTAGACAAGTCCTTTGCCCACTCTGTACCTCAGTTTACTTATCTGTAGAATGGAGATAATGCTAGTGACTACCTTAGGGACCTTTCATGAAGATTAAATGAACTAGAATGGGTAAAGCACCAAGACCAGATTACTAGCACATAGTAGTTGCTCAATTAGTTCCTATTGTTTTTATCATTATCATTATTAATATTGTCATCAAAAGGAAAGGGACTTTTTCTTGGAATTTTTTGCCTGGGACCTGATTATTTTCTCTTGTCCAGCTGAATGAAACTGCTTGCAGGTCCTATGATAGAAAGCCCCATACTAAGCTACAGATTCTCAAAAAATCCTCAGCCTGGCCAGGCTCTTGTGGGTGTAACTTTCAGTATCTTGACCTTTGTGCTCCTTGTGGGTGATCAGGAAAATGAGAGAGGATTTATAGCATTTTCTCCCTCCTTTTGTTGCTTATGGTTTTATTGTTTGCTAAAGGGAAATATTTTGCCACATGCCCACACCTTCAGCTTTATCACATTATCCGAGACAAATGATGGCAACAGCTCTTACTTCTCCAGATGTGAGCTTCTTGGGTGGCTGTCCGCATGTTTCTGGTCCTTGGAGCCAGAGAAAGTTTCATTTTCAGAAATAGCACTATGATGCACCAACAACACTAACCTCACTTCCTGTCTTGAGTGGACCCAGAGCCTTCCAGTAAGTTCACAAGTGTGTTGTAGACTGTGAAAGAATAGAAAACATGCTCCATTCTTTTGCAAGTTTCACCAAGATCCGTGTGAATGAAACATACTGACCTCATGCTTTCATGAAAAGTATTATAGATCCCAGAGCTGCCAAAGGCAAAGGACGGAATGGGCCAGCCAAGGGGCTAAGCAGGGACATGCTGACAGCATGTTTTGATATCCAGCCTGTCTCTGGCTGAGAACTTTGAAGACCATTTATGCTCATTCCTCTGAGCGGGGACTTATTTGCCTTAGCAGTCTCATGAAACAAACTTCAATAGGATATGCGTAAGCAAGTTGTGATATGTATGCATAGCTAGCAGGACATTCTCTGGAGTCCTACCCATCATGACCGTCATCCTGGTTATCTTTGCATCTTCCCTCAGTTTTGAGCCTCCACTACTCCACCCATTCTAGTTGTCTGATGCTACAGGCCACCACAGAGTCAGTCAAGCAAGCATCTATCTCTAGGGCCCAGTGACAGGCCAAGCACTAAGTACCTTCTGTTGTGCACATAAAAGAATTCTGTGACTTAGTTTCTTTCTGTGCAGTTTGAAAGACAAAGTGAGCACATCCAAAGGGATTAAAAAGCCAAAAAATATCTAAATAATAATGCAGACCTCTAAGATGGGAGTCCCAAAGCAAGGGAGTTCAAGGTTAACTATAGTTATGTGATGGGAAGGACATAAGGAAGAGGAATTCAGCTGAGTCTTGGAGGATCAGCACGTTTAGAGAAGGAAGGCAGAGATGACAAGAGATGTGTGTTCCAAACAGTGGGCGCTAAAAACACAAAGGCCAAAGTGTGCAGAGTGGGTGTGGGGGACTGGGGCAGGGGAGCAAGGGAGGGGTGAGACCAAATGACAGGAGCAGAAAGTTTTAGGAAGTCAAGTTGCCCTCCTTGGATTCTAGCCATCCTTCCTTATGCACTGGAGTTCACTTGTGAATCTCAGGACCTCTTCTGAAAGCGGCAACTGAGAAAACTGAGGGTACTGTTCGTGGAGCTGCATACAGTAAGAGGGGAACCAGAGCGAGCTAGATACTGCATTTTCCTTCTTGTTGTTAGGGGCGTTGTATGGGAAAGTGGAGCTCCCATCTTCCCATATTCCTCTCTCTCACCCCCTCCCCACACCAGCACCACCATGCATCATCAAGAAGAGCTGTTCACATCAAAGCAGGCGTGGGCAAACCTAGCATGGTGTAAACCAGGAACAAAGGCTCAGACTCTCAGACACCCTTGTGTGTTAAGTGCACAGCCTCTTTCACACTGGCCTTGGGCCCCAAAAGGAGGCTGCTTTCTAGGGAAGCTTTCACCAATTGCTTTTCTGCTTCAAGATAGTAAAACCAGCATTCACCCCTTTGGGCTTTAATTTTAGTTCTCTTCCAATGCTTCCCTGGTGAAAGAGGTAAGGGAGAGAATTCTCTTTCTCCATATTCCCTCTTCTCAGGAAAAAGCACACAGGCCTTTTTTCCCTCACCAATCAGAATACAAGTTCACACCTGCTTCTGATTCCTAATATAAGTCAGTAGTTGGGTATATATGTATATTCCCTGGCTGGACTGTAATCTCTCTGTGGACAAGACATGGTGCCACACGAGCCCCATTCATCTTTTCACCCCAGTGCTTAACAGCAATGGCTGATGCCTATGGAGTGTTCAACAACTGGAAAAGAAGAAAAGACCCCCAAAGAGTTTTTCGACATTGTCCTGAAATTTTTTCTAGGACAAAGCAGCTCATGAATGAGTGAATCCATGCATGCCTGCTTACTCCGCCCAGCACAGTGCCATTAAACTCTTTAAGTTTAGGTTAATGCTTCCTTCAAATTGAAAAAGATTGAATGGCCCCATTAAGTCATCAGGTCTTTTCCAAAGGAGCAGCTAGCCATAAGCAAGGTCTTATGATCGCACAGGATAATTCTGCCAGAGAGGAGAGTGGAGCTTAGGATACAGAGTTTCAGGTATTTATTGGGAAAGTAGAAGATGGTGATGCTACCCAAGGAAAGGGTTTATATGTCTCTTGCGATAGAGTGAAGGGCCCAGGTTCTAGGAAAGTGTGCTAAGGAGAGAGATGAAAGGGTGCAGAAGATCACATTACTGCTTCTTCATGACCTGTAATTCATCAAGTTGCACAACTGTGCCATGTTCAAGAGAGAGACCCTGTTCTTATTCCTGGAAAACCATGCCTTCCCTCTAAATAAAGAATTTAGCAATTTTTCCGGAAGTTCTTGTGTACACCAGGCTGAAGCCTCTCCCTGCGCTCCAAAAAAAAAAAGCAAACCCACTTTCTACGAGAGAACCATGAGCACTCTAAAACCAGATGGGGAGCCAGAGAAGCAAAAGAACAAGGCACTACATGGGTTTATTAAGAAAATATGTGTCACAAATAAGTTGCCAAGAAACTGCAGTATTGTCTTAAAGGGAAATTCCCCAAAGTCCCTAAAATGTAGCCAGAATAAAGCTGATAGATTGGTGGCCTTTTCTAGAGGCCTACTGCATAAATGTTGAGAAAACATCCTGCGGTGCTTGCACGACTTTCTCCTACAGGGCCATTCCCTTCTTTTTCTTCCTTCCTTCCTTCCTTTCATCCTCCTTCCTCCCTCCCTTGCTTCATTTTCTTCCTTCCTTTCTTTCTTTCCTTCCTTCCTTCCTTTGTTTCAGAAACCTAGACTTTTATTTCTTGAAATTTTCCCAAGTATCATTCCTGCTGTGTTTTCTAAATTAAAGTGCTGGCTCTTATCTCATAAAGGGCCCCTCTTATAGGAGGCCCACTAAATATTGTCTGTACACTAAATAAAGGATGTATCACAAATACATCTAAAGAAGCCATGGTAAATAGTATATAATTAACTCATTTAAAAGACACCTTTTGTCATTTTTATGATCAACAGATATTAAAGGTATCTATTTTTAAATTAATTTTTATTGAGGTATAATGGACATATAACATTATATTAGTTTCAGGTATATAAAATAATGATTTGGTATCTGTATATATTGAAAAATGATCACCACAATAAGTCTAGTTAACATCCATCACCATACATAGTTACAATTTTTTTCTTGTGATGAGAATTTTTAAGATCTACTCCCCTAGCAACTTTCAAATATGCCTTATTTTTCTTTATCTTTGGACCTCAGTCTTTTTATCACCAACTGAGGGGCTAGCTAAAAATAATTTATCTTGTCTAAACTTGCCCCAGTGTTTAAGAGGATACAGCATCCAGTGGCAGCATATTTAGGTCAACTGGCAATTCTGCCAAGAAAAGAGCAGAGAGGTGGAATGGTGTAGTCACGATGGCAAAATAAATTCCCAAAGTTGGAGAACACAGATGTCTTCTTTGGCTGTCACACCACAGCAGAGCCCTGAGTCTCATCCTCTTTAATATCCACATCTTCCACTACACACACACACACACACACACACACACACACAGTGCACTCATACACCCTCATCTCTACTTCCTTCTTAGAGCCTTCCCTGGTTACCCAGCTCTCAGTCACCTCTCCTTTCTGTAAACACCTATAGATAACAATTCCCACTTTGCATTTTATTATCTGGGTCTTCTAGAGTGTCATGTAGTACTTTCTATCTCTAACCACACTGCAAAGTCCTCGAGGATCAGGGATTGTGCTTATATAATACTTCTCTTGGGATTTTTACCTGGTCCTTGTATTGTGTTGAACTTGTCCTAAGCACTTGAAAGTAATGATTGGTGGATTGTTTTAGATGCAGTCTCTCATTCTGCAGGTCTGTTTCACATCCTCATCTTAAGTGAAAATTTCTCAAACATAATGTTTTCTGGATTCCCTAAGAGAAAAGAACTAGTAGAATTTATTACCACTTTGCCTAATGCAGCCAAAGAAAAAGTGACAAAACAAACTATACACAGGGGAGTTATGGGGAGGTTTCTCATCTGGTTTTATTTCCCTCACTAGAATATATCTTCTGTGTCATGGAATGACTGTGTCATTGAGACCCAAAAGGCTAAGAAGTTGTCCTAGAACTTCAGAAAAAAAAAAGAAAATAGAAAACAGATGTTCTTCCTCAAAAACTCTGGTGTTAACACCATAAGGGGAAGCCTCAGAGTCAGAAATCATGTAGGAATGGGCTTCCCTGGTGGCGCAGTGGTAAAGAATCCACCTGCCAATGCAGAGGACACAGGTTTGAGCCCTAGTCTGGGAAGATCCCACATGCCATGGAGCAACTAAGCCCATGTGCCACAACTACTGAGCCTGCACTCTAGAGCCCATGAGCCACAACTACTGAGCCTGCATGCCACAACTACTGAAGCCCACGCACCAAGAGCCCATGCTCCGCAACAACGGAAGCTACCACCATGAGAAGCCCAGACATGGCAACAAGAGTAGCCCCCACTGACCACAACTAGAGAAAACCCGTACGCAGCAACAAAGACCCAATGCAGCCAAAAATAAAATAAGTAAAATAAATAGATTTATTAAAATTTATTTAAAAAAAGAAATCATGGGGGAACTCCATTTCCATGCTTCTCAATGACAGGTTTCCAAAAGATATTTCTGCCTCTTTGATGTCACTTGTAGCACCTTCTGATTGCAAGCTCCTTCAGGCCAAGCCCAGTTCCCATTCTTTTTCAGTTTCTCCCAGAGGTTGGTTATGTGGTACTCAAAATACTTGATTAAATGAAACCTTCATTTGTGATTTTTATTTCAATTACCAGGCATCATAATGGTTACCCTCAGTCTAGGCAATAACTCTCTTCCCACTAACATGGTATCATGAAAGAATTCCATGCCTTAACCAAGGCTTATGATCTGCATTGATGAGTGAGCTAATACAGCAGAATGATGGAGTGTTCAGCCTCAAAGTCAACTACCTGAGCTTGCAGCCTGCCTTTGCTACTTATTTCTTCTGTGAACTTGAGCAAGTATCTTATTGTTTCCACATCTCAGTTTCTTTATTTGGCATGGATTTGTTAGGAAGATTAAATGAGATGATCCACATAAGTACATAAAAGAGCTACTGGTACACTCAGTGTTCAGTAGATATTAGTTATTATTAGTTATTCTTCTTGTCTAGCTCCAGAGGGTATGTCGGTCACCTGGACTTCCGGACACATTCTCTCTGTACCCTGAATTTGGAGCCTCCACCCTGAAACAGAGACTCTTACCCCACCTCAGGAAAGTCAACATGGCTGTTTCATCCATGGCCACATGTGGATGGATGCTGAACATCCTGTGTGCCATGCAGGAAGCAGTGCATGAGGGCCACGGCTGCTGACTTGCCCGAGTTCAAATGAGCCCAGACACACTCCATGACGACATGACAGTGGCTTGCATTTGTTTCCTCTTTCTTTGCTGCTTCCTTTTCAGTAAAACACTAGTACAAACCAGACCACTGTATAACAAGGAAATTTCTAGGGCTTCATATAGTTGATTATTTTTTATATGTACATGTATCTATTCTTTTTCAAGTTCTTTTTGCATTTAGGTTATTAAAGAATATTCGTTCCTTAAATGTTATGTGATCAGATCAAAGTTCAATACCAATACTTGGATAGTATTTTGCAATGCGTTGTGATCAATGTAACCCATGAAAACAGCTTCATGATGAACTTCTTGAAGTGAGTATCAAGAAATTGTTATCCTATTTCTGTTTCTAATTCTGAGACTGCACTGGCTGGAGAACGTTAGGCAAATTACTTCCTTCTTGGATTTAGGCTTTCCCCATAATAATCTCTGAAAAATAGTATTCATTGCTACTCTACTGTCAGAGAAGATCTAAAAGCACTACAAGAGTTGCCCCCAAACAGTAGGTGAATGCAAGGAAATAAAAACCCTTTCCTATTTGGTAACTTCTCAAAACCGTCTCTCTGTGTTTCCATGATAAACTAATTAATAAAGAACTTGGATGACTTTCTGGAATCAAAAACAAAATTCAGAAAGATGATCCTATTGTACAAGGAATGACATTGTTTAACAGGGATTTACTTTCAGGGTAGGATAACTTTAGGTAGGAATTATTTTGTTAAAATTTTTCTGTGACCAGAATTAAGAATACAGAGTGCAAATCTCAAATTATCCTGAGAACCCTCCACAAGGATGTCAGTGATTTCATAACTGTCAATCAAATCTTCTTGAATCTTTGGCTAATCAAAATAACACAAATTTGTCCAATCTCAGAACTCCCTGAGAATTCCAATACAAATATTTTTTATTGAAATATACTTTACATATAACATTGCAATTTGATACATTTATATACTGTAATATGATTAGCATTGTAGCAACAGTTAACACCTCTATCATGTTACATATTTATCCTTTCTTTTTGGTGATTGGAATAATTAAGTTCTAGTCTCTTAGTCAGTTTCATGATTATAATACAATATTGTCTATATTCACTATACTGTGCATTAGACATCTAAGGCTTATTCACTACTTGTTGCAGGTTTGTACCCTTAAACAAATCTGTCCTAATATAAATACTTCTGAAGGCATTCTTCACCACAGATGATAGACTGCCTTGTTAATAAGGGAACAGTAATAATAGCAAGTGACATCCTAGCATATCTCTTTGTAATTTATAAATAAGTTATTTTATATACCCTACCTCATTTAATCCTCACAATATTGTGAAATAGTTATAGGAGACATAACTATCTCAATTTTTATACATGTGAGGAGAAAAAGAAGAAGAGGAATCAGCAGAGATGATGGAGAATATCCACTCATCCATTTATTCATCTATTCATTCAACAACTACTAGTGAATAATCACATGTGCCAAGCACTGGGAGTATATAGCAATAGACCAAATCTTTACAAATCCTATAGCTTAATGGAAGTGACTGACAGTTGAGATAATAACAATAAAATAATATAAATGTTGTGACATGGATCTTTGAGATTAAAGAGCAGAGAGCCCTACTTGAAAGTTTGGAGAAGGCCTCCTTAAGGAACTTACGTTTTAGCTGATGTATAAGGGATGAGTAAGGAGTTAGCTAGATGAAGGGGAAGTGGGTTGAGTACTCCTGTGGGATAGAACATCATGTCCCAAGGAACAGAGTCGAGCAAAGACAAATAGAACTTATCAAGAAACCAAAAAAAAAAAAAAAAAAAAGATTTGGCATGATGAGTATAAAATGCAAGATGGAAAAGAGATGAGGCTAGAGAGTTAGACAAAGAACCAATCTCATATCGGACCTTGTAATTTATTTTAAGAGAAATGACAAGACAAAAACGAGGGCAGCATGGAAAATCTAGGATAGTAAGATATTTTGAAGGTCACAGTCTTAAGTCAATCACACTAATCCTATAAAGGAGCTAAAGAATAAGAGAACTGACAGTAGGTCATTTGAGACATCATGGATGACATTAACTTGCAGTTTGATGTTAGAGGTGTAACACAAGCTCCATGTATGATTGAAATACAAGGAAATAGAGGCGAAGTACATGTAGACTATGGTTTGAAAAAGTTCAGTTCCTCTATTGCTAGCCTTGGTAGCAGGGTCAAAGGAAGTTTTTTCAAGGTAGAAATTTTTAAATATCTTTGAAGGCAGAGGGGAAAGGTTGGGTAAAGAGGGAGGACTTAAAGATGTCATGAACTCATTGCAGATTAAGGAAGTAGTAATATAAAGCATGGTGACTATACTTAATAATATTGTATTGCACATTTGAAAGTTTCTTAGAGAGTGGATCTTTTTTTTCCCGTATCTTTTTTTTTTGTTTAAAATCTTTATTAGAGTATAATAGCTTTAGAATGTTGTTAGTTTCTGCTGTACAACGAAGTGAATCAGCTATACGTATATCGCCATATCCCCTCGCTCTTGCGTCTACCTCCTACCCTCCATATCCCACCCCTCTAGGTGGTCACAAAGCACCGATCTGATTTCCCTGTGCTAGGTGGCTGCTTCCCTCTACCCACCTATTTTACATTTTGTAGTGTATATATGTCAAAGCCATTCTCTCACTTCGTCCCATCTTACCCTTCCCCCTCCCTGCGTCCTCAGGCCATTCTCTACATCTGCATCTTTTTTTTTCTTTGCGATACGCGGGCCTCTTAACCGCTGTGGCCTCTCCCGACACGGAGCACAGGTTCCAGACGCGCAGGCCCAGCGGCCATGGCCCATGGGCCCAGCCGCTCAGCGGCACGGGGGATCCTCCCGGACCGGGGCACGAACCCGCGTCCCCTGCATCGGCAGGCGGACTCCCAACCACTGCGCCACCAGGGAAGTCCCTACATCTGCATCTTTATTCCTGTCCTACCTCTAGGTTCTTCAGAATCTTTTTTTTTTTTTTTTTTAAGATTCCATATGTATTTGTGGAATGCATACGGCATTTGTTTTTCTCTATCTGACTTACTTCACTCTGTATCACAGACTCTAGGTCCATCCACCTCACTACAAATAACTCAATTTCATTTCTTTTTATGGCTGAGTAATATTCAATTGGCACATTGTATATATGTACCACATCTTCTTTATCCATTCGTCTGTTATGGACACTTACATTGCTTCCATGTCCTGGATATTGTAAATAGTGCTGCAATGAACATTGTGGTACATGACTTTTTTTTTTTAACAACTTTATTGGAGTAAAATGGCTTCACAATGGTTTGTTAGTTTCTGCTTTATAACAAAGTGATCAGCTATACTACATATATACCCATATCTCCTCCCTCTTACGTCTCCCTCCCACCCTCCCTATTCCCATGCCTCTAGGTGGTCACAAAGCACTGAGCTGATCTCCCTGTGCTATGTGGCTGCTTCCCACTAGCTGTCTATTTTACATTTGGTAGTATGTGTAAGTCCATACCACTACATGACTCTTTTTGAATTATGGTTTTCTCAGGGTATATGCCAAGTAGTGGGATTGCTGGGTCATATGGTAGTTCTATTTTTAGTTTTTTAAGGAACCTACATACTGTTCTCCATAGTGGCTGTATCAATTTACATTCCAACCAACAGTGCAAGAGGGTTCCCTTTTCTCCACACCCTCTCCAGATTTATTGCTTGTAGATTTTTTGATGATGACCATTCTGACTGGTGTGAGGTGATACCTCATTGTAGTTTTGATTTGCATTTCTCTAGTGATTAGTGATGTTGAGCATTCTTTCATGTGTTTGTTGGCAATCTGTGTATCTTCTTTGGAAAAATGTCGATTTAGGTCTTCTGCCCATTTTTGGATTGGGTTTTTTGTTTTTATGATATTGAGCTACATGGGCTGCTTGTATATTTTGGAGATAAATCCTTTGTCAGTTACTTCATTTGCAAATATTTTCTCCCATTCTGAGGGCTGTCTTTTCATCTTCTTTATGGTTAACTTTGCTGTGCAAAAGCTTTTAAGTTTCATTACGTCCCATTTGTTTATTTTTGTTTTATCTCCATGTCTCTAGGAGGTGGATCAAAAGGGATATTGCTATGATTTATGTCATAGAGTGTTCTGCCTCTGTTTTCCTGTAAGAGTTTTATAGTGTCTGGCCTTGCATTTAGGTATTTAATCCATTTTGAGTTTACTTGTGTGTATGGTGTTAGGGAGTGTTCTAATTTCATTCTTTTACATGTAGCTGTCCAGTTTTCCCAGCATCATTTATTGAAGAGGTTGTCTTTTCTCCGTCATATATTCTTGCCTCCTTTGTGAAAGATAAGGTGACCATATGTGCATGGGTTTATCTCTGGACTTTCTATCCTGTTCCATTGATCTATATTTCTGTTTTTCTGCCAGTACCATACTATCTTGATTACTGTAGTTTTGTAGTATAGTCTGAAGTCAGGGAGCCTGATTCCTCCAGCTCCATTTTTCTTTCTCAAGATTGCTTTGGCTATTCAGGGTCTTTTGTGTTTCCATACAAATTGCGACATTTTTATTCTAGCTCTGTGAAAAATGCCATTGGTAGTTTGATAGGGATTGCATTGAATCTGTAGATTGCTTTGGGTAGTATAGTCATTTTCACAATGTTGATTCTTCCAATCCAAGAACATAGTATATCTCTCCATCTGTTGGTATCATCTTTAATTTCCTTCATCAGTGTCTTACAGTTTTCTGCATACAGGTCTTTTGTTGCCTTAGGTAGGTTTATTCCTAGGTATTTTATTCTTTTTGTTGCAGTGGTAAATGGGAGTGTTTCCTTAATTTCTCTTTCATATTTTTTCATCATTAGTGTATAGGAATGCAAGAAATTTCTGTGCATTAATTTTGTATCCTGCTACTTTACAAAATTCATTGCTTAGCTCTAATAGTTTTCTGGTAGCATCTTTAAGATTCTCTGTGTATAGTATCATGTCATCTGCAAACAATGATGGTTTTACGTCTTCTTTTCTGATTTGGATTCCTTTTATTTCTTTTTCTTCTCTGATTGCTCTGGCTAAAACTTCCAAAACTATGTTTAATAATAGTGGTGAGTGTGGACAACCTTGTCTTGTTCCTGATCTTAGTGGAAATGGTTTCAGTTTTTCACCATTGAGAATGATGTTGGCTGTGGGTTTGTCATATATGGCCTTTGTTATGTTGAGGTAAGTTCCCTCTATGCCTACTTTCTGGAGGGTTTTTATCATAAATGGGTGTTGAATTTTGTCGAAAGCTTTTTCTGCACCTATTGAGATGATCATATGGTTTTTATCCTTCAATTTGTTAATATGGTATATCACATCAATTGATTGGCGTATATTGAAGAATCCTTGCATTCCTTGGATAAACCCCACTTGATCATGGTGTATGATCCTTTTAATGTGCTGTTGGATTCTGTTTGCTAGTCTTTTGTTGAGGATTTTTGCTTCTATGTTCATCAGTGATATTGGCCTGTAGTTTTCTTTTTTTGTGACACCTTTGTCTGGTTTTGGTATCAGGGTGATGGTGGCCTTGAAGAATGAGTTTGGGAGTGTTCCTGCCTGTGCTATATTTTGGAAGAGTTTAACACTATAGGTGTTAGCTCCTCTCTAAATGTTTGCTAGAATTCGCCTGTGAAGCCATCTGGTCCTGGGCTTTTCTTTGTTGGAAGATTTTTAATCACACTTTCAAATTCAGTGCTTGTGATTGATCTGTTTATGTTTTCTATTTCTTCCTGGTTTAGTCTCGGGAGGTTGTGCTTTTCTAAGAATTTGTCCATTTCTTCCAGGTTGTCCATTTTATTGGCATATAGTTGCTTGTAGTAATCTCTCATGATCCTTTGTATTTCTGGAGTGTCAGTTGTTACTTTTCCTTTTTCATTTCTAATTCTGTTGATTTGAGTCTTCTCCCTTTTTTTCTTGATGAGTCTGGTTAATGGTTTATCAATTTTGTTTATCTTGTCAAAGAACCAGCTTTTAGTTTTATTGATCTTTGCTGTGCCTGCAGGTGACCCCGTGGTAAAGGAATAAATAAATGCTTGCTGGTGTCCGGGAGTAGTCTGCTGGTTTTTGGATAGTTGTTACCACTGGTCCTCTACAGTTTGGGAAATTCTGACTTGTATTCAAGCTCATTGACTCTTTCCTCAGCTGTGACCAGCCTATGGTTGAGCTCATCCAAGGTGTTTACAACTGCCCATTTCCCTCTGAGCACTGCTTTCACTGTACCCAGTAAATTCTGCCGTGTTGCTCACAGGGTCTTGGTGCTCTGGCCAGGTGTCAGGCTTGTTAAATGATTTTGAAGAAATACTTTTGTAAAATTTTTATTGAAATATAGTTGATTTTGGTGAACTATATGGTGATTATATGCAGATGACATGATACTGTATACAGAAAACCCTAAAGACTCCTCACAAAAACTACTAGTACTGATAAATGAATTCAGCAAGGTAGCAGGATACAAGATTAACATACAGAAATCTGTTACATTTCTTTACACTAGCAATAAAAATATCAGAAAGGGAAAGTAAAAACACAATTTCTTTTAAAATCACATTAAAAAATATCTAGGAATAATTCTGACCAAGGAGGTGAAAGAATTATATGCTGGGAACTATAAAACATGAAAAAAGGAAACTGAAGATGATTCAAAGAAATGTAAAGATATCCCATGCTCTTGGATTGGAAGAATTAATATTGTTAAAATGGCCATACTACCCAAAGCAATCTACAGATTTAATGCAATCTCTGTCAAATTACCCATGACATTTTTCAGAGAACTAGAAGAAATATTCCTAAAATTTATACAGAACCATAAAATTTATGGAATTAATAAATTTTAGGGAACTGTAAAAGAATTGCCAAAGTAATCCTGAGGAAAAAGAACAAAGCTGGAAGCATAACCCTCCCAGACTTCAGACAATACTACAAACCTACAGTAGTCAAAATAGTGTGGTATTGGCACAAAAACAGACATATGGATCAATGGAACAGAATAGACAGCCTAGGAATAAATCCACACACCTACAGTCAATTAATCTTCATTAAAGAAGGCAAGAATATACAATGGAGAAAAGACAATCTCTTCAATTGGTATTGGGAAAACTGGACAGCCACATGTAAATCAATGAAATTACAACACTCCCTCACACCATACACAAAAATAAACTCAAACTGGCTTAAAGACGTAAATAAAAGACACAACACCATAAAACCCCTAGAAGAGAACACAGGCAAAACATTCTCTGACATAAATCATACCAATGTTTTCTTAGGGCAGTCTCCCAAGGCAATAGAAATAAAAGCAAAAATAAACAAATGGGACCTAATCAAACTTATAAGCTTTTTCACAGCAAAGGAAACCATAAACAAAATGAAAAGACAACCTACAGACTGGGAGAAAACATTTGCAAATTATGTGACCAACAAGGGCTTAATTTCAAAAATACACAAACAGCTTATACAACTTAATAACAAACAAACCCAAACAACCCAATCAAAAAACGGGCAGAAGACTTAAATAGACATTTCTTCAAAAAGACATAGAGATGGCCAACTGGCACATGAAAACATGCTTAACATCACTAATTATTAGAGAAATGCAAATCAAAACTACAATGAGGTACAACCTCACACGGGTCAGAATGGCATCATTCTTCCAATCCAAGAGCATGGGATATCTTTACATTTCTTTGAATCATCTTCAGTTTCCTTTTTTCATGTTTTATAGTTCCCAGCATATAATTCTTTCACCTCCTTGGTCAGAATTATTCCTAGATATTTTTTAATGTGATTTTACAAGAAATTGTGTTTTTACTTTCCCTTTCTGATATTTTTATTGTTAGTGTAAAGAAATGCAACAGATTTCTGTATGTTAATCTTGTATCCTGCTACCTTGCTGAATTCGTTTATCAGTACTAGTAGTTTTTGTGAGGAGTCTTTAGGGTTTTCTGTATACAGTATCATGTCATCTGCATATAATCACCATTTTACCTCTTCCCTTCCAATTTGGATGACTTTTATTTCTTTTTCTTGCCTGATTGCTAGCTAGGACTACCAATGCTATGCTGAATAGAAGTGGTGCGAATGGACATCCTTGTCTGATTCCAGGTTTTAGTAGGAAGGCTTGACGAAATATTTTGTTATGTTATTTAAACTACCAAAATTTCAAAGTGCATCTGATTATTTTAGTGAAAATAATTCTATCCATTTGTTGCTAAAATGGAGTATCTAAAATACTGAGATGGTTGTTTCAGTCATAACTAAAATTATTGTTCTTATAACCATGTCTTCTTCTTCAAGATCCATGTTTTCTTACTATTGCTTTTCTGTCTGAGCTCCTCTCCTCTCTGTTGCTTCTGCCACTATAGATCACGCCTCACTGGGGCTATCTCATTAGCCTTTTAGGTGGTCTTGCCCTGCCCCTCCCACCCACCTTTCACCATGCTACCTGAACTACCTTAGCTACCTTCTCTGAAAAAGGTCCCATCAAGCCATAAATTTCTAAAATAAAAAAACGAAAAGCCCCTAAATAGTAAAGCAGAGATTCCTTGAAATAGCAGTACAGCTGCTTGGGATTTGGTTTCCTTTTTGTTCTGTGTCAGCTCCCGTCTCTTATCTCCACCTATCACCTTCACCAAGCAGGGGACCACACACACTGTCTTCCACACCCTGTGCCTTTTTTGCTCACACTTCACCCTCTGCCTGTAGGCCTGCCTCCTACTCTTTCATCACACATGAATTAAAATTCTTCCCCCTTCTCTCATTTGGCTAGAATGTGTTATCCTTTATTATAGCCCTATGCTTATCACAGCACTTGCTTCATTCATTATTGTATTGGATGATCTAATTGAAAAAAGAACTGGGCTGGGATTCGGACAATCCAGATTTGAATTCCTGAATTACTTCTTAACCTCACTGTGTCTCAGCTTCCCCATTTGTAAATGACAGATTGGGGATTGATTACCTTTGTATGAGGTACCTTTTAGCTCTATAATTCTGTGAATCCATCTATCTCTCTTACTAGATATAGCTTCTTAAATCACAATGTCTTACAAAGTTTCACATTGTCTATAGCACCTAACTGCACTTTGTACCTAGAAAAACCTTGACATATATTTGTGGAATAAATGAATGAATTAGTGAATGAATAATTAGATCTTTATATACGATAAAATCACTATTATGTTTGCAATTTAAATAAAATGTATTTAAATAAAGTGTATTCTCCATTTAACTATGTTTCTAGAGAAGATCTAAGACAAGGCAGCTAGTAAGAATAAGCCACAGAGATTAAAGCTTTTCAATATTCATTATTCCAAGCAGCATTCACATATCAATATGCAAATATATAACGTCTGAAGAAGCTGAATATGTACTTAGTTGCTAGAAGGAACTTACTGAAACTAAAAAATATTTAAGATAGAGAAAGGCTGCCTAACAAAACTAATTATAAACTGATAATAACACAAAAATAATTGGCATCTATTTAACTTTCTATTGCCAGACACTGAGGTGAGTTTTTTGTGTGTGTGCATTTTTTAATCCTTAAATTATACTATGCAGTAGAAATAATTATTATTTCTTTACAGATGAGAACACCTGGACCCAGAGAAGTTACGCAAAGTGCTCAAGCTCACACAAAGTGTAAGTAGCAGAGTGAGGATCTAAATTCAGGTCTATCTAAATCTAAACCCATCTCTGAACCACAGTACTCATTTGCCTCCCCTGTGATGATACAGCCTAGAAAATAACAGATGTTTTTAAAAACATCTTGAAAAGACAACTTAGTTGATGGACGTTACTTTGTTGAAAGGAAACAGATCTACTTACACTAAGTCAAGGAGAAAAAATGGTTTGTTAAAATGATTTACAAGGCCTAGAACAGGAACTGAAATTATATCAGAAACTGAAGCATCTCTGGGCATTGACTGTTTTCAACTTTTTCTTTCCAACAAGTTTCATGGTCTCTCTCTCCCTCCCTCCCTCCCTCCCTCCTGTTCATGGCAGCACCTGCTTTCCCTTTTACATTAGCTCTATTCTTCCTGTCAACAGTTCCATGGCATCATTTAACTTCTCCACTGCTAAATGGTACTTTTTCCTTGTATGTTCTAGATCAAATTCCTACGAAAGGGCATTGGATTTGCCCAGCTCATTTTATTGCACAAGGCTTGCTTCTGCTGGGAAGAGGGTACCCTGACTGACCAACATTAACATGTAGTCTGCTTACCAGATAGATGCCTCTTTCTTTCCCTTTGCCCTGAGATTACCCACCCTCTACCATTCCACAGCTCTTTTTTCTTCACAAACAAGTTTCTACAAAAAGTAGTATAACATATTGTTTCAGGTTCCATTAACTCCTCATCTGGCGCTATTCTTCCCATTTGTTCTTCAGTCCTTGAAATCTGGATTCTTCTCCCATTATGCCATTGAAAATGACCTTGCTGATGACACCAGCAACTACTTACCAGTGGAGTCTAATGAGCAATTATCAATCCTCGTAGTATTTGACTTCTTGCAGCCTCTAACATCACTGACCACACCCTCATTCTCAGTCTTTTAGGCCTGCTTCTCTTCCAGTTGACCTCCTTTGTCTCTGGCTTTTACTCTATAGGATTTCTTTGCTATGCCTGTCTTCAACTGTTGGTGTTCACCGGGTCTCAGTCATTTGCTCCCTCTCCAAACCCTCTCTATAGTTATTTTATCCACATCATTGACTTTACTCTAAAGGCTGTTGACTTTCAAATATTAATCCCATCTCATGTGACTCTTCCTGAGTTCCAGCTATATACTAGTAATGCCCACTGGGATATTCTACAGACATCTCAAATCATACATTTATAAAACTGAACTCATTATCTCATCCATCCCAAACTTTCTCTAGTTCCTCCTTCCATATCCCCTACCATGAAAGCATCACCATCTTCCTCACTTTGTCGAGCAAGGTCCTTCCTTCTTCTTTATCCCTCACCTTAAATTGATCGCTTTACTAGTTAAGACTCTGATTTCAATTAGAAGAAAACTTAAGGTAGCTGAGTGGGGAAAAGTAAAAGGGAATTTGTCATAAAGCTGCAGTGATTCTTACAGAATCAGGGGTAAGAACATAGCTGGGCCTTATGGGTCAAGAGCAGTTCAGTGGAGTTTCTTTCCATTTTTCATTTCTGCTTCTCTCTGCGTACCCCTTTCATTCTTCTGTCTCAGCCAGATTGGGTCTCTCTGCTTCTCAGTCCACTCTATAGGAGGAAGATGGGCTATCACATAGCTGTCAAATTTTTATCTTCTCCAGTCAAGAGATCAGGCCAGGGCAGTTAATTCCAGACAAGTCAACACTGGCTAAGAGAATGGGCTCACATGGTGAAAATGAGGCTGCTGAAACCCACCCCTGTGGTTAAGGAAGTCTGATAAGGAAACCATTATGACTTTGGCAGAAACCCCAGTGGTACCTACCACAATCACTACAGTCTGGTGAGTCTATGTCATAAATTTTTCTCTCAGTCTCATCACCAATGCCATTATCCTTGTTCAGGTTCTCCTTCATCTCTTCCATGGACTAATTTACTCACATTAATTATCATATATACAGTCCTCTGATCATTTGTTTACATACATGTTTCTCAGCTAAATTCTAAACTGCTTGAGGACAGGCATTATATCTTTTCATTTAGTTTCCCCTCTGGTATAATTTCTGAGATATACTTGGCCTCAGGAAATATTTGTTCAATAAGTAAAAGAGGCATTTTGTATCTTAGGCCATTATTCATTTGAATCCCCTACCTAACCACCCTGACTTGGATTCCATGCCTGCCAATAACCTTCTGGTTATAATTTGAATTACCATACAATGCTTCCTTCAGGAAGAGAACGTGCTGACCAATAAACTTCTACCTTAGTTTAAATCTTACTCTCTTATGAGTTTGGTTATGCAGTCCCTGAGAGATGTATAAACTCTAAGACTTTGTTAAAATTCAGTTTCTAGACCTAAAAACCTGGATCCTGGACTTCAGACATGGTAATTTCACCACTCTGAAATAACCACTCTGAAAAGCCTTGTTGAGGAAGCAACTCACCACTTAAGGTGGCATCTGTCAATGTCTGTGCCCAGAAACCACAGTTCATGTTTCCAAAAATATTCGTGTGAAGTAGTTAATAACAAATCAAGGTTCTAGAGATTTATAATGCCTTTGCAGAGGAAAAATGTGTGGATTCTAAAATCTCACATATTACTGAACTCTTTATTGCTCAACAGAAATATGTGGGAAAAAATTCCCATAGAGATATGGCTTCAAGTTCATGAGAGATCAGTTTTCCTGAACGTGTTTGCCACAAAGGATGATACGTAACATAAAAAACATGGTTCTAAGAGCCATTTTTTGAGAAGATACACATGGCTGTTTCTAATAAATATATTTAATAAAGGCCAAAGGCACAAGCTTACCTTAAAATTTGGTGAAAGCATTACTATAGTAAAGCAAGCTAATGTGCTCTAGAATACTGCTTCCTAGGAAAACAAGGATAATGAAATGACTTTCATGATGATGATGGTGGTATGTGGTAGCCAGTTTTTTTTAAAATTTTTTATTGAAGTATAGTTGATGTACAATATTAAAATAAGTTATAGGTATATAGCACAGTGATTCACAATTTTTAAAAGTTATGCTCCATGTATAGTTATTATAAAATATTGGCTATGTTCCCTGTGCTATACAATACATCCTTGTAGATTATTTTATAGATAATAGTTTGTACCTCTTAATCCCCTACCCCTAGATTCTTAGGAAGCTAAGGGGACACACCTGAGGAGGTATGGTGGCATCAGACCCTCTAATTGCTTAATAACAAGACACATCAGCAAGCACTTACTCAACAAGCAATCTGTGTTCGTTGATTATGTGCCAGGCTAGCAATAGAGCTGGGGACACAGCAGTCACAGCCCTTGCTCTCCAGTTAGCATGGTAATCATGGAGGTAATCGCCCATGACTGCCATCTGGGCACCAAGCATCCCTCGGGGCACGGGAGCTACACAAGCCACATAAACCAGGTTCTTTGCATATTGTGGACCAAGCAGAGATGACCAGTCACATGTCATTTTGCTTCTCTTTCTTACTGTGGTAGCCAGTTTTATGGAGCACTTGTTATATACATAAATACTTAGAATTTTCCATGCATTGTTTTACTTAGAGTTTTTAAAAACCTAGAGGAATGGACATTAGACTATTTTGAGAGGTTGTTTGCAACATATGTATCTCATATCTTGCTGGTCATTCTAACCAAGAACCAGCATCCCATCTTTTTTGTTCATTCATTTCAATATTTGTTGCATTCTTTCAATTCCAAGCACTATTTTAGGTGCTGGTGATACAGCACTGAATAAATAAAGTGCTTTTATCTTGGGGCTTACCTTTTCTTGGGGAGGAAAGAGAATAAGATAGATGTTAAATTAACAGGTGAACTTGAGAAGTGGCAGTTTAAAAACTTAGGAATAAATCCAACTCTTTAATAAAAATGAAATCAATGGCAGCCACCATTTTGGTATCACTATGTATCAGAAACCTTTCATATATTAATTGGTATTTTAAACTTATTTTATTTTATTCCTGGATTCAACAAATATTAAGCTCCAACTATGCATCAGACATTGGATAAACAAAACAAACAAGAAACTGAGTCTCAGAGAGGGCAAGTAATTTGTCCAAGACCCAAATAAGTGATAAACAGCAAAACTGGGATTTTGAAAAAGCATGTCTGACTTCAAAAGTAGAAGCAGAGTAACTAGTTATGAAGCTATTGAAATAATCTTGGTCCACAAACAAGAGCCATAGCAGAAAAGAGGTCAGATTCTCTTTGAAGGTAAAGACAATATGATTTCCTTAAATGGGTGAAAACAGAAGTCAAGAACGACTCTATGGCTCAAAGGTTTTTGGCTCATGCAATATGATTGAAATGAGGAGGGCTTCAAGAAAAGCTGGTTTGAGGAAACATTAAAAGATTCACTTTGGGAAAGTTGAATTTAAGATGTCCATTGTACCTCCAATGTGAAATTATTGACTAGACAAGTGAATTTACAAGTCTGAAATAAAGGAGAACAACTTGGGCTAGAGATAAAAATTTGAGAGTTGACAGCATACAGGTAAATAATGTAATATTGATTGTGGCAAGGCTCATATGCCATAGATTGCCAGCATTCAAGTGGCAAAGTTGTCACTAGGTTATGAAAAGTGAAGAGCATGACCGTTTTTCAGACTCAAATAGAAGATAGAAGGCCATTTGCTTTTGTGATGAGAGATGGATTATGGTAAGTCTCATGGACAACACTAACTTTGGTTTTTTGTTCTGCTTTTTTAATTTTATTTATTTGTTTAGAAGCTTTGATTGTCTTTAAATACTTGGAGAAATATTCAGCTGAGATTCAAAGTTGTATGCCATGAAGCAGTGGTTCTTAAACTGTAGTGTACATAAGAATCACCTATGGGTCAGAGCTCATTAAAACTTTGATTCCTAGGCCTCACTCCTAGAAACATTTATTCATTGGAATATGAGTGGGGCCTGGGGATCTTTTTTTTTTTCCCAAGCGTACTGGGTGAATCTGATATAGAGTCCATAGGCCTCAGTTTGAAAAACTCCACTATTGATCACTGAACAAATTGTTTTGTCTTAGTAGTGTAAAGATAGTTGCTTCTTGGTGTATCTGCCCAGCAAGGCTTAAACCAAATAGGATTTTGTCCTGTTCTAGAAATGCAAGACAAGGTAGTTTATTGACTATTTACCCTTTTGCAAGTTAATTTACAAGGTTCTTTTCTTTTCCATAATTACTTTAACAATGTTCCTGAGAACAGGGTGCTTTTTTTAACTTTTATTGGAGTATAGTTGCTTTACAGTGTTGTGTTGGTTTCTGTGGTACAGCAAAGTGAATCAGTTATATGTATACATATATCTACTCTTTTTTAGATTTCCTTCCCATTTAGGTCACCAAAGATCACTGAGTAGGGTTCCCTGTGCTAAACAATAGGTTCTCATTAGTTATCTATTTTATACATAGTAGTGTATATATGTCAATCCTCATCTCCCAATTCGTCCCACATCTCCCTGCCGCCCTTGGTAACCATTAGTTTGGAGAACAGGTTTTGATGGGGAAGAAGGACAGTACTTGAGAACTGTAGGTGATGGGATGGGAGACAGTAAAAAAAAGGAGCCTGAAGGCTGCCCATTGGATTCTGTCATGCAGAGTACACATGATAACGTTAAATTCACACCAACACTCATATCTGTGATTCATTTGTTTGTTCATTCAACAGACAATAAGAACCAAGGTCCAGACACTGTCAGACCCTAGTCTCTGGCCACCAGATTCCTCTCAGAGACTAGCCCATTAGATAAGAGGTTCAACCTGAAAGCAGGTAGGGAAGATGAAGAGGCTCTCTACATCTTCCATTCTAAGAAACTTAAATTCACCAGTACAGCTCAGTCCAACTCAGACTCTGTATTGAGGCCCTGTGTGAAAAATATCTCTGCTCCACCCTCCCCCCACCCTGCCCCACATGATGTCCCTGGACAACACCAAAGCTGGGTGGAAACAATCACCCTGAAGGCTGAAAACAGAGATTCCCACCCTGATTATGCAATTGAAGCAATGAGAAAGTTGGTTTAATCTAATGGGCCCTAAAAAATGAATTTTCATTTTTCTATTGCCCAACGCTTTCTGAGTTCTTTGAGCAGGTCACATAAACCCTGTAGTCTACTTTCCCAAGCAATATAATGAGATTCACCAATACTGCTATGTGTCTTGGAGCGACAGCTCAACCAAATTGTGTGGAACTCCTTAAAGCTGTTAACTGCTGATAGAAATCAGTAGATGATTAAAATAAAATGAATGGAAGAGTCTGCATTTTGCTATCTAGAGCATTCATTGTGGATATGTAGACAGAGTCTGCTTAGAGCCCAGCACTGTGTGTTTAAAAAAAAAATTGAACTAGTTCCCTCATGCTACTTTAATTTTTCTTGACTATCAAGAAATTGAAAAAAATGTTTTATATTCATTTCTAACAATTTTCTTAAGTCTAACTTTTCAGAACAGTGAACCCTCCTGCACTGTTGGTGGGAATGTAAATTGGTGCAGCCACTATGGAGAACAGTATGGAGGTGGAGGTTCCTCAAAAAAACTAAAAATAGAACTACCATACGACCCAGCAATCCCTCTCCTGGGTATATATCCAAAGAAACAAAAACACTAATTGAAAACATACATGCACCCCAGTGTTCATAGCATTATTTACAATAGCAAGGATATGGAAGCGACTCAAGTGTCCATCAACAGATAAGTGGATAAAGATGTAATTTAGATATACAATGGAATATTACTGACATAAAAAAGGATGAAATAATGCCATTTGAAACAATGTAGATAGACCATTATGCTTAGTGAAATGTCAGAGAAAGCCAAATACTGTATGTTGTCACTCACATGTAAAATCTAAAAAATAAAGCAAACATATAACAAAACAGAAACAGACTCACAGATACAGAGAACAAACTATTGGTTACCAGTGGGGAGAGGGAAGGGGGAGGAGCAAGATAGGGGTAGGGGATTAAGAGGTACAAACTACTATGTATAAAATAAATAAGCTACAAGGTACAAACTACTATGTATAAAATAAGCTACAAGGATATATTGTACAGCACAGGGAATATAACCAATATTTTATAATAACTTTAAATGGAGTATAATATATAAAAATTTTGAATCACTATGTTGCATACCTAAAACTAATATAACATTGTAAATCAACTATACCTCAATTTAAAAACTTCTAAAAATGAATTTAAAAAGCAGTGTTTCATATGGGCCAGAATTTCTTTGATGCACCCTCATATTCTCTGGATCAAAAACTCTAGTCTGATAACCCACAGATAAATCAGCTACAGATGACTTACCAACATATACTTTATTATAGGTTTAAAATGTAAACAACTATTTGAAGAAACAAGGAAACAGTATACATTGAAAGCGAAACCTGAAATTACAACACTAGGGAAATTTAAAGGTCATCTGTCGGTAGCTGTCTTTCTGGTTGCAACTGCAGAGACCTCTGCTTACCCTGAGAAATCACTGATGTGTGGGGCTTTTGCTAGGAGTATGACAATTTCACTTTCTCCCTTGTCTGCCCTGATTGTCCCAGGAATGACGCAGAAGCCAAGAGGAGTTATTAAGAAGGAGAGTTTTACAAGCAGTGGTGTACTGGTGAATGGGTTTTCCAAAAAGAAAAGCCCTGATTTGTAGCATTTGCCAGTTCCCATGGTATAAATAGTCCCACCATGGCCAATTTCAAGGATGACTGTATTTAACAACCAGATTGTACAATTTGTGAAAATTTAACAATCACTTCTTATGAACTAGTACTGGTCCACTCCAGCACACTACTGCTTATAACTCAACAACAATCAATATCACCAAGTTTCCATAAATATAAGTCATATAACTTTAATCTCCTGAGAAAATATACATATGCCAGAGGAATCAGGCATCCAAGCCTTTGGCCCTAAGCTACTCAGCAGACATCTTTTAAAAAAAAATTACTAAGAAGCACCGTGGCCTCAGGCTTAGTCTGCTCCCAGGCAGTTTTTCTTGCTCACAATACAAATATTTTTAAATTAGCTTTATACGGTGATACTATTAATTAACAGTGTAGCCTTTTACAAATATCCATAAATATTTTAACTTGGGTTATCACGTAATCACATTACATACCTTTCAACAAGAACCCATAAGCAGCTAGTTAATTTTGCAGAGTCCAAAACTTTAGCAGACTGTCATTGAATTGAGTGCTATTCATTCTTTTTGGAAGTTAACACATTTGACCAAGACAGGCTCTTCAAAGTGAGGAAGGGGATTTGGTTGAAGTCAGTCCTGAACACGCTGTGCTCCCTGCTCCAGGCAAGGAAAGGAAAAGTTTGCTGAGAAAGGAAAGAATTGGTGTAGCTTCTCTCTAACTATGCTTGGGCTAAAAGGGAATAGACCGCCTGAAAAATCAAATCTCCTAAACTTTATAGACTTCTAGAGCTAGAACAGTGTGATACAGTGGGAAGCCCAGGGCCCCTTGTTAATCACTAGTCCTGTGGGTTGAAACAAGTTACCTACGTTCCATCTGCCTCCAAATTCTCATTGTTAAAACTGTGCCAAAAATACCTGCTCCATTAACTTCATAGAATTGTCATGTGATATATGAAAGCACTTTGCAAACTGTGCAGAGCTAGCTAAAAATATGAAATCATTACATGACAAAATACAGTAATGGTAATATCAATTTCTGGGGTAAATCTTATGATTAGTAATGATTACTCTTTCTTTACTACTGACAATGTTTAGACACATACACAAGTTCTCTTGAAGCCCTATGTGAAGGTTCAGAATGACCCTTTTGACCAGCTAGTTTTATAAAGCACCCTGCGTCCTGAGTATGATAAAATCAAGGAAAGTTCCCGAATAAAGTGCGTTCCATTCCAATGCCACCTTTGCCTCTGTCCCAACAGTTCTCAAGAGTGTTCTCTATCCTCTAATGCCATCAAATCTAAAGTGGTGTATTGCTGGCCTATCTGTGGCCACCCTCCAAGTCTGACTACTTTTTATTAGGAGGGTCTCAGAAGATGGGAATATGGGAAGAATGAAGTCAAGAAATCCACGGCCCAAGAGTATGAGAACAAGGCCAGGCTACTGCCCTAGATCTTTTTTCATACCAGGTAAGGCTCCCATGGGAATAAGAGTTCATTTTTTTCCACCCAGGGAGTCAAGGATTAGACAAAGACACTTTGAGAAGATTCTGTCCTCTAGCCACCCGTATTCATTTTATCATGAACTAGTAAAGTGCCTTTGCTGACCTAACGTCAAGGGTACCAAATGTCTTTGGTCCTCCCTCTGAGTCTTATTCAGACAGGCATGAGAAATGAAAATCCACATGCAGAGGAGTTCTGTTTGTGTTGATCTGTATGCCCAGATGAACTGTAGGCATTGAGACTCTTCCTCCTCCATCCTACCCACTGGCATCTCTGCATGTGCTGAAGAGGACAGAGGAGACCAAATCGAGTCTCTAGGAGATGAACTGGGGATTTGCTAGCAAATAGATCCCCCAGTATGTGTTATTTTTTAGAACCTGATGTTCAGCGTTGAATATCAAGTCTATTACATCTCCAGCATGGAATTCATAAGCCCCTCCTACGTTCTGGATTGTAGAGTTGTTCGTTAGAGCTTGTATGGGGTCTTCATTCTTACGTAGCAGTGCCTCAAAAGGAGCTCGCCCCTTGTAGGCTGTATTGGGAGCCACTTGGCCGTAAATTAAATACAAACCATTCTGAAGTATTTTCAGCCTCCAATCAGCTGTCTTAGTCACACAAGAAGGCTCAGGAGAGGGCATTTGCCATTTTGAAGGTAATGGTCCTATAAGACATTTACAAGAAAGGTGGGGGAGAGAAAGCAAAAAAAAAGGAAAGCATAGTTATTTAATTATTTCATCTTCTTCCTGATTATAGTTCTTTCCTACTTACAGGATGTTTCTTTACCCGGTCTATACTAGTTCTCTCCAACCACAATTTTAGTATTTTAAGTATCTACCTACTCCTTGTTTTAGAGAAACTCCTAAGTGCATCTCTTGCTTGGGGAGTTCTAAGGAAATACATTTAGAATAGGGACACGGGTTAAGTTTTAGGGTGGCACTTCATCTCTTATCGATCGATATTTGTGAAAGGGAAGAAAGGAGGAAGGAAGAGAGGAATCACCCGCCAGGATGGTGATGACCAAAGTTGGCAGTGCAGGATGCATATTTGCCTTTCTCTGTGTAAATACTATTTACTATGTATCACTTTATCAATGAGATTTTTCTCATCAATCTGTATAAAATATAGCGCTCTCCTGTCACTCTCTCCCTTTACCTTGTTTTAGTTTTCTTCATAGAAGGTGTCACCATCTAGCCTATTATACATTGTTCATTTGCTTATTGTCTATCTTATACCCACTTGAATATAATGTCTTTGAGAACAAGTACTTCTCTATTTTGTCCATTGCTATATCTTCAGCACCAAAAAGAATTCCTGGTAGTACCCAGTATGTGCTCAATAAATATATCTTGATTGAATGATACAACCGTGTTCCTGAATTAGGTGCACTGTGTCTAAATTATGGCACTTTATGGGTATATATCATTCAAGATACACTTGGGATATCTTTATCCAAACCCTCCCAAAATAGCTACTGGTAAATTAATGAGTTTATAAATGGAAATTATTTGACTGTTTAAATATAAGTATCCCTGGTTTATTGCTGTCAAAGGGGATGAGGAAAGGGTCAAGACTTGTTTATTTTCATAGGAATATGTGGAATTTACATATTTTCCTAATGTTAATTGTTTTACACAGAGGTGTGATTTCAGAATCCCAGGATGTGCTTTTACCTCCCAAAACACTTAGTCTGGCCTGTTCTCTAATTCTCCATAATTTTTGTTATGGAGGGAAAGCCTTTGTCACATAATTAGAAACCTTGATTAAAAAAAAAAAGTACCCTGGAAGAGATAACATATTGACAAATTCTTATTTGTATATAAATGTCAGATATAAGGCTCTGAGGGTAGATTCTGAAGGAGAATGAAGGAAAGATCATTAAAGGAAGAAGCAAAGTCTCCCTGTATCTCCAATGAGCCCAGAGCCCAGTAAATTTCTTCCTGCTTGACCATGTAATTGACCATAGGCAAGTCACCAGGAAGGAGTGTCACTGGTTCTCATATTTAATTCTGTGATGGGGGACACTTAAAGACCATCTGAGCATCACTTGAGGTTCTCAACTTTTACCACATCAAAAGAAAATTTCAACATATCATGAGGAGTTTCACTCCATTCACTAGAAAAACAAAAACAAATCACAAAGGCAGAGATAAGTAAAAAGAGACTCCCTAATTTCCACAAAGCAAGGAAGCCTGGCTGTTTGCACTGTATAGGAAAACAGGAGTTGAAGTTAACTCTAGAAATATTCTTCTGTCAGCTGAAAATGGGTGTTTGTTTGACCTTAAACCAGTAAACAACCCAAAATATATTCATTTCAATTTTGTATGTATTCTAAAAAATGCCCTAAGGCTCAGGACGACTGTAAACTTTAGCGTGTCTTCTAAGCAAGTACCAGGTCACTATAAAGGAAAGTGACTCAGGAGCTAAGAGGAGAAGAGAAACGAGCAGAGAAGTGACCATTCCCCTAACTCTCATTTCTCATCTATATACTTAGAAACAAAAATCGCACCCTATACTCACTCCACTGGACGCTAGCAGTATGTGAAATATGAGAATGACTTTGAGTCTGTCACAGGGAAAGGTTGTAGAAATCTGAAACTTGTGCTTATTAAAACACAGAATTAAAAGTAGATTCCTGGATCTCAGATTCCCAGGCCTATGGGAGTGCTATGCATTCCTGCCCAGAGATGTGACCTTGAATGTAGTCTTCATCAGGGCATGGGCTTGTCCATCTGGTTTACCTCTGAAGCCTCAGCTCCTAGACAACTGCTTGGCACAAGATAAGCAGTTATAAATAGGAGCTGAGGGATGACTAAAATAGAATGCATGCTTTCTTAACTCTGGAGCTTGCCTTTTGCATCAAATGCTAAGGAAAGTAAAAAAGGAGGTATATGAGACATGTTACTCACCAAACTTCGCTATACAGGGCCCACTGGCAGTCTGTAGGGGAAGAAGAAGAATTGGTCAGGATGATGACAGTGTCACAACTTTCTTGATTGATTTATTTAGAGCCTCTGATTCCTGAAGCCGACTTCTTTTCCCTAGCCACATAAAGAAATCCCTCCCTCCCCCTTGTTTTGGATCTCTCAGCTTTCCTTTACAGATGGCTGGCGCCTTCCTTTACCTTTCATTACCCGGCTACCTTTTGGGTCTTCTAGGAAAAAGTTAAGAACTCCTTTTATCCACCTAATCTCTACCCACAGTGCAACTATTTGATCTTGGACTCTCCTCCTCTTGGGCTATAGAAATTTTCTATAAATAATAGTCTCTGCATCCCAGTGACTTCACAAGATGGTCCACTGGCATGTGAGAAAATAATAGAATTTCTATTTTAAATAACAAGTTAAGCTATAGAAATATTTACATTTCAGATTGATAATGTCTCCACTATTTAATATTCAGACAATCATGCATCATATACAGTGACTGAAATACCCTGAGGAGATCTCAGTTTCAAACTATTGCAACATACCACAGTTTACATGCTACAGGAATCCACCAGTGTGGTTGATTTTATAAATACAGATATTTAAACACTAAAGGCTTTAAGATACTTAGTAGTAAGGTAAGGTATACCCACACATTTTGTACCATGTAAAGTTCATTTGTTTCCTTGTGGCAAAGTGCTTAAGAGACTTTTCAGGCTTAAACATGATTATCATGTTATGAAATCCTTTTATAGGATTTCTCTGGCTGCTATGCTAGGAATAAATTAAAGGGTGACAAGAGCAAAAGCAGTGAGACAAGCTAAGAGATCAGTGTAATCATCTATGCAAGAAAGCATGGTGCCTCTGACCAAGGTGCTAGCCGTGGAGATGGTGATGAGTGACTGGAAATTGAGCCAACAGGAGTTCCTGACATGGATATGGATAAGAAAATGAGAAGAGACAAAGATGACACCAAGATTTGGGGCACGAGCAATTAGAAAGATAAAACTGTTAATCACTGAAATGAGCAAGATTTAAGAGGAGTAAATTGGGGGGAAAAGAGTCATGAGTTCATTTTTAAACATGTCAAGTTTGTGATGCTTATTAGATATACAGGTAGGAGTGTCAAGAAGGTAGTTATATCTGTAAGGATGGAATTTAAGGAGTTCTGATAATAAGAGTCTTCAGCTTCTGTGTGGTGCTTAAAGATATGAGACTGTATAAGAGCATCAAGTCAGTGGGTAAAGACAGACAGGAGTACTGGGGCACTGCAATGTTTAGAGGTCAGGAAATAAGAAAGAACCCGCAAAGGAGCCTACGAAGGAAAGGCCACCTTGGTAAGGATTTTAATTATAGACCGTGGAATTTAAGTTGTCTAAGGAAGGAAGAAAAATCATGAATGGAGTGATGGGACAGTATATTTTTTAATTTTATATTTTTTATATAGCAGGTTCTTATTAGTTATCTATTTTATACATATTAGTGCATATATGTCAATCCTAATCTCCCAGTTCATCCCACCACCCTGCCCCCAACTTGGGACAATATTATTTTAATTAAAAAAAAAGAACTTTGCACTATTGAACAATGAATTTAAAATTTAGTGTCATAACATGGTAAGCACACTCAAAAATGCATTCTTCCATTTTGATCTATATTTCTTCATGAGGTAATTTTTCAGTTACGATGGTCAAAACGGCAACCATAAGGTAAATTAACCTAGACTATAACTTTCAAATTATTATATTAAAAAGTGTTAAACTAAGATTAAGAAAATAAACACATTTATCAAATTACTTTACTAAAATATTTCAATTATTTTAGAAATCTTTATATTATATATTTGCATATTATATAAATATAACATTTTGGTAAAAGCAAAATAGTTTTGCACTGTGGATAAACAACATTAAGCATATTATTTGGTTCATCCTTATAAATTTCTATTGTGTATCTTTTAATATACAGAGTATTAGAACTTGTATAAATAAAACTTACAATAAATTAGCATATATATTGGGATTGTACTCAAGAACATTTTGTTGATAGAGAGGTGCAATAGAAAAGGTTGGGAAGTCACTGTTCTAGGAGATAAATCACTGGATTCCTACAATTTCCTTTGCTCTTGCAATTATTTCATCCTTACTTTGGGATTTCTTAGAAGAGATGTTAAAATTCAATTTAGTTTAACCCATAACAGGCATGTGATAGGGACTCAACTTCAATTCTCTCACTTATAAAATGGGGGAAATAGCAGCACCTAGCCTATTGAGGTTGTTTATGGGTTTAAATGAGGTAATTCTTTTTTTTTTTTTGTGGTACGCAGCCCTCTCAACTGTTGCGGCCTCTCCTGTTGCGGAGCACAGGTTCTGGACGCGCAGGCTCAGCGGCCATGGCTCACGGGCCCAGCCGCTCAGCGTCATGTGGGATCTTCCCGGACCAGGGCATGAACCCGTGTCCCCTGCATCGGGCAGGCGGACTCTCAACCACTGCGCCACCAGGGAAGCCCTAAATGAGGTAATTCTTATAAAGGATTTTGCCCAGATATTCTGTCTTGTCCTGCTTATTATTAGTGTTTTGATAATGATGCTGATTATAATGAAGAATTAAAACTTTAAGCACCTGCATTCCCAACATTATACTAGCACTGTAAGCAAGAGAAACTAATGTCATCTGTGGTCCTCGCCTCTTAAAAAGTTTATCATCTTTCTAGAAAGACATGATTAAACACATGAAGGGATTAGATAACAATCTAAATATAAAAGAGTTCCAAAATCTGTGCCACAGGTAACATCTATGTTGTCTACTCTCATGTATAAAGAGTGTGAGGAGAAGCCCAATGCCACAGACAAATTAATTACCAGAGGCAGAAATCCTGGATACTGCAGAAATCCTGTAGGCTGCTTTCATGTCTATTTAGAACTACAGAAACCACCACTGTGCTATTCTGTCATTATTGCCACAAATGAAAATCTGTCTAATCACAAAAATCCTCTGTTTGGTAGTGAGGCATAGTCCTGGGTTGAGGAAGTGGAATAGATAAGCAAGGAATACCCATTTTGTTAAAAGTCTTTTTTAACTTTATCTTCATTGTAAAGTCATTAATAATAATGGTGTAAATATGAATCGCTACCATCCACTGAGAGCCTACCATGGGCCAGGCACCGTACTCTCTCATTCATTCTTACCACAACTCTGTGAAATGACCAACACACACATTTTCAGATGAGGAAATGAGGAGAAGGATTATGTAACTAGCCCAAGGTCATGCAGCTGATGAGAGGCCAGGCTAAGATCCAAACAGAGCCTGACTCAAAAGTCTCACTCCTGCCGCTCTGTGGAGCAGTTTGTATTTCTAATTTTGGTGACGTTTGAAAGGAGTGGGTATCCACTTATAAAGAAGCATATGGGACTTTCTGTTTAGTTTAGTTAATTTATTTTTGCTTAGAAGGAGCAGTTGCTCTTGTAACCCCATTGTGATTTAAGCCCAGATTTACATACTTGGGGTAATAAATAATAATTATTTCTCCAAACCAACTCTAATCAGATCATCATTTGGAAATAGAATCTACTCTGCTTTTAAGTACAAGCACAACTTACCCTTTGGAAAGTAGCCTTCATTTCATTGAAGCAGGGGACTCTCCTGACATTTGGTTTCTTAGAGACAATTTCTGTGAGGTTATTTTTATCTAGGGATGGACCAACTCCTTGGGCTCATAACCGATTCTTTCAGTGAAACGTCTTCTGAATGAAGAGGGGGAAAAAAGAAAAAAAGAATTCTCCCAAGGAAATTTCTGTTGATTGATTTCGAAGGAGCCAACCTTCCTGTCTAACACTTTTTGGATTAGTGCCTAGAGAGGCTGGAAAGTGGGATTTTGTATATAAAAACCAGAGTGGAGACTAAAATAATGTAAATTCCAAGGTCGTGGAGCATTATGAGGAGGTGGAAGTGGCCACCTCATAATGACCCACCAGCCATTCAGTCCTCTTTTCCAAAAATACTAATCTGTGGCCAATAGGGAAAAATAAGTGCAGGCAAGTGAAAAGTGGAATACAGGAGCTAATATCATTCCACTGTCAGTCAAGCATTGGCTTTTCCCATGGGAACTAAGCCTCCCTGGCATCCTGTCAGGATAATATCCTGAAAACCTTTCAAACGTCCCCAAATTTGGTACAAACTCTGGGCTATTCCTTTAGAGGCAGAACCTTTCATGGAGAAGCTGCAATATTGTCTAGGAGAGAGAATCTGGAATCAGAGTTCAAACACAGGGGATTGATCAAATTCAGTTCTGGCAAGAAGTATCCTAGTATGAGCCCTCCTCCTTCCCTTTGCAAGAGCAGTTGTGTGCCTTTGAGAAAGGCACTTTCCTTCTCTCCCAGGCACTGGTTCCCCAGTCACACACAGGAAATGATGACACCTAGAACATATCCTGTGTGCTTCACAGTCATCTGGCTAATAGGATGTGATGTTTGGAGAAAGAAAAGGCACTTCCAGATTTAAGCTGTTGCTATTCTCACCCTTCCCCTTCTTCAGAAATCTAAACACTCAGAATTCCTGACAAGTTTTTTTTCTGCTCAAAGCTTAACTGTTCCAGAAAGTTCAGAGTTCTGCTTGATACATTCCTGAGACAGTGCGGATGTGATTACAAATTCCTCTGTTGTACTCACTTGTGTACAAATTAATGGGCTACTTGTGTAAAAACTTGCCCAAAGCTATACTTGCCCTAAGTTAACATCAGCAACTATAATGTACTGCTTCCTCCTGTATCTCTTCTCAAGTGCTTTCAAATATCTGAAGTAGTAAAACCATATCTTTGAAATTTTAACTGACCAATCCCCCTTAGAAAAATGTTTCTACAGTCACTGATTTCATATCACAGCCCCTTCTGAGATGGGCATGTACTACCTTATTCTCTGCAAGGCTCAGAATCTTTAGATGTACCCAGGAATTGGCTAAATCCTAAATTAAATAAAGCATTTCTTATTTTCTTTTTGGTCAATGCTATGTAGTCAACAGTCACATTTCTACTAAGAACCTCATGTACCTACCTCCCTTCCCTTCCCTAGACCCACAACTTGGACTGGAGCTCAGTGGGAAATTCCTGATAAGCATCAGGGCCTTCCCAAATAAAGTATTTCCTCTTTCCTCCATGAAGCCTTCCCTGATCAACCTAGCCCAAAGTCATTGACCCCCTCTTGACCTCCTAAAGCATTTATGTTCTATACGGTCCTTAGCTAAGTTATTAATCACTGTATTTTATAGCTAGAAGGGACATTGTAATGAACAAATCCATTTGCCTACCACCATTTTTCAGATGAAGAAACTGAGAACCAGAAAGATTAGATACCTTTCAGATGCATACAGCTAGTTATTGAGAGACATAGAATCTGTATCTTCTTACTCCTAGTCCAGTGCCATTTCCCTCCTCAAAGATATGCTAACCATCTGTAACTTACCTTATTGTCTTTTATTATCTTTTTGTGTCTTTTTCCTCAGTAAGAGTGTAGCTTGCACCCCATTCCTTGAGGGCAAGCATCGTGTTTTACATCTTCTTATTCCACCAAGAGCAGAGTTCCAGAAAACACTCCACAGGCATCTGTCAACTGACTGATTTAACTGATCCCATCTAACTTAGTTCTGCAGCTAACATTTAGTATTTTCTACTACCTTTCATCTTAAACACTTAGATAAGCCTCAAAAGCCATATTGCCGTGACAAAATTGGAATTATATTTACATTATCTGTACCCACATGACTCTTTCTTCCAACTAGCTCTAACAGTACTGAGTGACAATGATAATAACTAGACTTATAAAAGAAAAAAGGAGTATAATAAATAGCAACCTTAGGTACTGTTGTCTCCTTACCTTGAGTGGAAGAAAAGTAAAGATTAGTGTACTGAAGGAGCAAAGTAATAGCAAAATAACTATTGTTGAGTAGAGTAGCCATTTCTTCCAGGATGGTCTCTGTGCTCCTTGAGGACTTGAATGGCCTAAAGGCATAATCTCCACGTGGCTCAAACTCATTCTTTGCAGGAATGAGAGCTGTGGAAAACAAACATTCACAAGTGATGAGCACAGTCAGTTTTGTAGTATTATGGTAATTAGTAGTGGGTGTAAGAGGCGGGGTTTTCCTTCTGATTCTGTGTGTTGGAAAATGATACTCATAGGCTAAGTGCTGAATCTCATTTGGCACCAGGCCAAATGCACTGAAAGGAACAGAGGGCTAAAAGCCAACACAAACACAGAGGACAAAATACAAAACAAAACAAGAGAAGTTAAGAGGGGGGAGAAAAAATTATTTCCTGACGCAAGAGGAACTATGGAACTGTGCAGTATTACAAATTATTCCAGATAAGAAAATCACTGTTTGTAAGAAAAAATAAAGTTCAAGATTAAGCCCTATCATACTCCAAATATCATATATGTGTGAGGCAGTAGATCAGGGAGCTAGGGAGACTGGAATGCATGGTTTGGAAAAAACAGTTCCATCAATTTCTAGTGTATAAAATGTGTTCATTCTGAGTGTGTTTCATGTTTGGTAATTGCATTCATTGTTGCTTTTGTTGTGGTCATCCATTTACAGTGCTTGGTGTCAGTTTATTTATCTCTTGTAAAAATAAAATACAGTATGTGTGAAAAAAAAAAGTGTGTTCGTTCTGAGATGGTCTCTAGAAAACACCAAGTGTATTACTAGAATTTAATTTTTAAAATATGTCAATACGAGAAGCTTAATTCTTTTATGTCTCACCATTTAAAAACTCTGAAAATTCAATGCTGGCATCAAATAGAAATTAAGTTATCATACAAAAGGACATATTCTTGCACCCTGTCCTCCAGTCTGAGCTTACATTCTATTCCAAAAACCTTGAGTTTTCTTCCTGGCACCAAAAATACCAATTTACTACAAAATTGAGGAAGTTCCCTGGTTCTCTGTACCTCAGTCTTTCCATTTGTTAAATGGAATGCCTACCTTTTCTTTTTACCCAGTGCCAGAATCATGTTCTAGAAAGAACACGGACTTTTAAATCAGACAGACCTGAGAGGGGGGGCCTGGTGTTGCCCAGCCCTTATCTGCTCAGTGGCCTGCAGCATGTTACTTGACTCCTTTGTTTCCTTCCTTGTAAATGGAGAAAATTTCCACTTCATAAGGCTTTTTCGAGAATGAAATAGATGTGAACGTTTGGCTCATAAGAAGTGTTCCATAAGTGTTTCTCTCTTCTCCACCCTTCTGAGAGATGTTAAGACTGAATCAATTATGAAATTCTAGAAAAGAATGATTTTTTTAACATTTGCCACAGGGTATAACTCAACTGAAGTTCATTTAAATAAAAGGAGGTAAAATGAAAGTATTTTGAAGAAAAAATTTCTCATCTAAGAGAGAATCAAAGATGTTTTAAATTAGGGAAAAAGCCTAGAGATTGAACATCCTCATTTCTGAAAGAGGACGCTAAGGATAATAGAAGTTGAGAGGTGTATCACACCACTAATGGCTGGGTAACAGTGGAGTGGGGACCTGAGCCCAGGGATACTGTCTTTTAACCCAATCATCTTTTTTTTTTTTTTTTTAGTACCACACTAATTGTAGCAATATTTCTCACTGAGTTGTCAGATTTAACATGGCTCTATTTTATCTTGATCAATAAAGTATCTCTGAAGAAAAGTCACTGAGTCACACGGGAATAATTTTTTAATACAACCATGTTTTGTGGCTCTCTCCTAGATGCTGTGATGCAGAGGTTAACAGCAAAATGACTCCAGAAGAGTGATGCATTCTACCTACAACTCTTCCCTTGTATCATGTCTGAAATGCATACGCACCAGCACAGAATTTAAAACTGATTACTGAAAAGTCAGACTATTTCCTCTGTGTTTCTCATTTGTTCCTTCTCCTAATTCCTCTCCAAATTTTAGATGCAAGTGCCTCTGCTTGCTCAATTCAGTAAATATTTATTTAAATAAGGAACTGTTCCAAATAAAGTCCAGTTCCTTCTTCTGCCCTTAACTAAGATTAGGCTCTGGAATATCCTGTTTAACTAGTTTAACCTTCTGAACATATCTTTAAAAAGATGACATGCTTATCTCCAGAAGAATACATTCCAAGCACAAGGAACTATATTCAATATCTTGTAATAACCCATAATGGAAGAGAATGTTAAAAGAAGAACATAAATATTTGTATATATATGTATAACTGAACCACTGTACTGTGAGAGAGCATTAGATAGACATTGGATTCCTCCAAAATCAGGTCTGCAGTCCCTGCCACGTTCCCCTTATACACTATTTACCATGACTTTATGCTTGTGATAGTGTATGGCATGGCATATTCAGTGAAAAATATTCAGTGTGTCAGAACTCAGGAGCACTACACAGCTGATTTTGCCTACTCTAGATATCAGAGTATTCGTTGTTGGAACAAATAAGGCCCAGGTGGCCTGAAGATACATACATAAATGGATGATAGGTAAGAGGAAATAGACAGACATAATACATAAATATGGTTTTAAACTTGGAATTTTATGAAGGCAACAACAGTCTGTGTTAAGATTAATAAATGCCTACTCTGTAAAGAGAATTGTGTAAGCTCTATACATAAATAGATATATACGTATACATATAAATATATATTTACATACATATACATATTTACATATTATATGTACAATAAATTCTAAAAGTTATATGGAGACATATAACTCTCCAGATCATTTTCTCTAAGGAACTAATAACAACTCTAAACAGGGTGGTCTAGGAAACAGTTTGAATTAAAATTATGTTTTTCTTCCACGACTTGGGGATCCTCTTCTATACCCTAAATTCTCTTGCTCTGTGCTGTTTTTGCATGTCCATTTTTTTGGGAGCCCTTCCCAAATTCTTCACTGTTTGTTTGTCTATATTTTACTGAATCTAGTACAGTCTTTAAGCAACAAGTCTATTGACAAATTTCCATGGAAGCCTTCCTGTTCCAGGCACCTGCCTTACCACTAATCTCTGAGAAAGGCTGTGTGGGGTTGTATGTCCCTGTCTAGCCGGAGTTCTCTCTGTGAGTGGCTTCTTGTTGTCTTGGGGAGGTGTGGGGGGCTGTCCTCTCTGGCCTAACCAGTATTGTGTCAGTATCCCGGCCATGGAAGGAGCATCTTAAACACATTTTGCTGGGAAGGATTACTTCCTGCTTGGAATCTGGACTGAAAATAGATTTTCCATTATGCAACATGGCATAACACTTCCTAATTAAAACCATCAAACATCACCCTAGAAGCCGTAATGACAGGGATTTGCTATTAAAGCATATCTTGCCCAATATCAAATGGATCGCCAGAGAACTATATTTCACCTATCAACCAAATTAAATAAGAGGGTCTTAATATTCCTGAGATTAAGCATCTCCCAAATCTCCTGGATTTCCTTGGGTAGCCCTGGCGGATGGGGATGGGAGAGGTATTTTTCCCTTTATGATTCAACTTGTTTTCCTCATTTGACAAACTACCACACACGAGCTCCACCAGTGGAGAACAATCAGCACATTCACTGTATTCGACACCCAACTGTGACATGTGTTCATGCAGAAATCTGGGAGACACTCTCTTCTGGTTTTCCATTTTTAGTACTGGTCTTAACACCATCCAATTTAGATACTCTGGCTCATGGCTAGATTGGTTGGTTTGGGCACTGAGAACCTACATGAGTAAAGAAAGTTTTGGTTTTTCTACATGAAATGATTCCAAAATATAGCAAAAGAACGTTACCCCCTTGCTCATTTAGAAAATATTACTGACTGCCTTCTATGTACCAAGTATGTAAAGAACTTAAGTACTAATAGAAAAGGGCCAGTCCATATCTTCAAATTTCTTATCACTTTTGGTTTGGTTTGGTTTTTAAAGGTAACTAGGGAAAGAGACAAATATACAAAGCAATATAAGGAGAAGTGTGTAATAGGACAAGAACCAAATACCTGGCCTCACTTGGGTTAAGGGGAAGTTTTATAAAGGAGGCGATGACTAGGCTGATATATACGTCTAAAAAGACGTTACCAGGTGAAAAAAACCTCATAATATCCCACTCTCCTAAGCTAATCAATTTGTATAAATTTACTAATATGATATATTGATAATATATATTTATATATTATGCTATCAGCAAATTATGTATGCTATATATAGTACAATGTGTGTGTATATATATATATATATATATATATATATAGTATGTGTGTAGTCTTACAGTGTTTTCAGGCACTTTACTTGGCAATGGAGAAATCAGGAGTATGACAGGACCTCTGATCTTAAGGAATCCATTGTCTGGTAATTGCTGGTTCTCTTACATTTGAGTCTTCTAAACTTGCATTGAAAACATGTTTCAATTTCAAGACAAGTTTCACTTATTTCTCTTTTCTTTCTGTATGATTTTATGTAACTTTCCCAATTTCCTAAGTGCGAATTGCCAAGGCATCTGGAGTTGTTCAGGCCAAGATACTTGTCTATCTGGTTTGAGGACTCCAGCCCTGAATGGATGTCTCACTATAAAGAGGAAATCTCAGGCTGGTATGCCAATGGAAAAAATGCTGAATCACAGACAACACTGTGGAATGCTGCTTGATGAAATGGTGCCAGCTGAAGGTAGCAAGCAACTTCCATTAGCTAAATAAAGAATAAACAACCCTGAAGAGGAAGCTGTGACTATTATGGAAAGATAAGGCCTAACGTATTTCAGGTCCTTCATCACCCAGCAAGCCTAAGGGAAATCTCTTTGGCTGAAAGTAAGGATATTCTCCACCCAACACATACACGGCCTCTTACATCCTTTCCTGGTCCCTCATCTCATGAATTCCTAGATTTTGTCATGTACCAGCTGCTCTGATGGCAACACCACTGAGTGTTGATTTCAAATGTAAACCATAAAAAAAAGAAGATAGAAAATTATAAAGAGTAAAAACAAGAAAAATATATATTAAAAGCCTATTCTCTTCTAGTCACTGTGTTTAAAGTTTCACATGCATTATTAGGTTTATTTAATCTTCACAACATTAGAAAGTAGCCCTTATTAGTCCCATTTTACAGATGAGAAAATTTAGGTTAAGAGGTGTTTAAGAACGAAAGTCACAAAACTACTAAAATTCAAATCCAAATCTGTCTAACTCTAAACCTATTTTTTCCATTCTGTCTTGATGCACTAATAAGTACCTGAACATGGCTTTAGTAGGCAAAGAATTTTAAAATGAGAAACAATTTACAATGTTAAGGATCCTTATGTGCTCCATTTCTGAATATGGTATCTACTAATATATCTTTTGAAGAAAAAGCTCTTACTAGATAGTACTATCTTTTTCAAACAGGCATAATTCTTTGCTTTGTCTTTGTCATGCTTTGTCATTTCAAATTCTTCCTTTTATTCCTTCTTAATCTCAAAATGACTCAGGTTTCCAGACAGAGCCAGAGTTGAAATCAAATTTTAAATTAGGATAAAGACAGTACTTGCTATTTCCAGTTCCAAAACTATTTCCAGCCAAAAAATTTCCTTAAGCAATTTTTCTTAGCAAAAAAGAGAAAAAGAAACCCTTTATACTTTAATACTGTATATATAGCAAGCATTTACTTTAAATTTTATCCATATTAGTTTAAGGAAGAGAGTAATAGTAAAATTTGTGGGCAAATACAGAGTCAGAGAGAGTATTAATTAAAAGAGAAATTTAGAGCCAAGTAGAATTGTGGGAATGGACGGGTTAGTTGTGGTAGTTTAATCATAGAAGAAAATAGAGGTCCTAGAAGACTTAAAGGGAAGATAGGACAGTAACTGTGGTAAAGATGACAGATGATTTCAACAATCATTAGTCATTCATGAATATGCTGAAAACACAAAGACTGGTGTGAAGATTCTTCTGATAGTAACAATGTTGACAGCAATCACAGCATCAACAACAGCTAACCTTGTTTGAGCACCTTCTGTCTTTTAAGTAGGAGTTGATCAGCCCATAATAAAGACTTGACCATGCTGATATGAAGTCAACCAAGTTGTAAGACCTTTTTAGGTTCAGAGTAGGAAATATGCAAATTCACCATCAATTTGTATTTATATGAACACATAAAGTATGCGGTTTGCAAGTGAATGGAAGGACAAGAAAACTTAATGGTATGGACTTTTGAAATGAATGAGCTAAGGAAGGGAGAAATGGTTCCTGGCTTTTCCAAGTCCATCCTGCCTTTGTCTACCTCAGTCTCATATAGTGGCTTGAAGCTCGTGGACATGGGGAGGCAAGAACTTCCCAGCTTATATTGCTCTGCAGTGTTTTGAGGTAGGAGAAAGAGCTTTAGGAAAGCACCTAAATTTTCCCATTATTACTCTCATCCTTAAATTAATATGAAGGATAAAATTTTAAATAAATGCACACACATATTATAGTTCTATTCATTTCCAATCACATAATAAAGTAGCCAGATTTCTTAAGTATTTATTTAGTTGCTTATTTCACACACAAAGAAAATGGCAGAATATTTGGATGCTTCTGAATCTAAAGTTGAAACCAAGCAGAACCCTGTGCACCCCCGCACCCCCCCCCCACCCCTCCCCTCTATGTCCCCTGCCTTTTGTTTGTAGAAAAGTTGAAATCTCCCAGGCCTCCCTGAGTCACAAATGAGCAGGCTCAAGCAGTTAATGATTAGGACAATAGAGTTGCAACATGGAGGAGCCAATTTCAACTCCATGTTTCATCTGTTTCTTTGACTTTAACCTTCGCTTTTAGTTGCTTTTGTTATTATAATCATACATAATGGCCTTCCCTCTGGGGAACCCTACCCACCTGTGGGTAACTGCAAGAAAGAAGAAATTAACACATCCCCTCCCTGAGGATGGCCATTCCAGGAGATGTTTTGCAAGACTGATGGCCCTTTTTACTCTTCTTCCCCAGCTCTCCCTCTCTATTGTGCCTTTTTTACTTTACTTCTCTGATTCTATAAAAAACTGACCCCAATAAGATGTTTTTTTGGGGACCCTAATCCGCCATCTTCTTGGTCTGCCGGCTTTCCGAATAAAGTCGTATTCCTTGCCTCAACACCTCGTCTGCCAATTTATTGGCCTGTCGTGAGGCGAGCAGAGTGAGCTTGGACTCAGAGTCACAGACTCTTTCAGTGCCTGATGCACATTCCTGAGTTGTTTTACAGATACTATAACTGCCACCAGAGGAAAAAGCTAACTGCACGTTAACCAGACTGTAACCATGACATAAACTGCTCCATCTTGAGCAGTACTGAATCTACGGCTAGCACAATTCCAAGAACTGGCCTCAAGAGAATGGGATTAACACTATTGCTCATAATAATCTATATCTTTGTGGGCATCAAAATAATTGTAGCTTGCTTTGCCCATATATGTAAACAGGCAACTAAAACTGTCAACAAAGAGATGCTACAAACACATGTTTACTTCTTCCACTCTAAGAATACAAAGCCCTATGTCAGCATGAAGAAGTTACAGAAGACAGACCTTTGCCCATAATTCCATAGAAATGGAATGATGTCTGACAGTGGGGATTTGTAAGCAGCTTTTTGCAGGAAAGAGCTCTTTGCAGGAAAGAGCTCTCTGCAGGAGATCCCTTTTGTCTTGTCACTTTAGCAAAGCTATATTTTAACTAACTTCTGACCTAAGCACATCTTTCAGATCTTTTGATCACACAAAGCCTTGTCTAACCTGTCGGTTCTTTCCTTAGATCAAAGAAACAGAAGTGAAGAATAAGTAATTAACAGATGACGAGATCTTTTCTCCAGCTTCCCGTTCAGTAATCTCATGAACAAACTGTGTGAACAAGATCTATAGAAAGATCACAAGGAGTCAACAGGCCTGCACCCAGTGGGAGATGGTGATAAATCTGACCCTCTATCTCAATGATTAACTGAGATTACTTCCCCTTTTTCCCTTTAAAAACTTTCATGGCCAAACAGAATCTTCAGAGTTGGTCCTAGGACATGAGTCCACCTTCTCCTCAGATTGCTGGCCTTCTGATTAAAACAACCTCTCCATTCCTACCAGCACTTGTCTCGTAAGTATTGATTTTTGAGCAGCAAGCACCAGACCTGAGTTTGGTAACAAAATGTGAGTGTACAGATGGTATCATTGGGATGTTCTTTTGTCATCTTGTAATCCTAGAATGTAAAAGCTGGAAAGGATTACTTTAACTCCCTCAATTTTCCATTGAGGGAACTGTGGACACAGAGAAAGCCTACTTAAGACTCTTGATGAACTACTACTATTTCTCAAAGTACTTAAATACCTAGTTAGAAAATATTGAAGTGCTATTTCTGGTCCAAGATGTTGATATAGGAGGCTCCTGAACTCTCCTCTTCCCACAGACACACAAAATACACAACTACCATGAAACAATTCCCTCTTAAAGAAATTTGAAAACTAGCTAAGCAACTCCTACATATTGGATGAATGAGAAAAAAACCCACATTGAAACTGGTAGGAAAGGCTGAGACACGGTCTCACCATAAACCCCATCCCCAGTATAGCACCACACCATTGGGAGGGAATCCCCAACTCCCAGTTTCTCCATGAGGAGCAAAGGATTTGGACTCCCTATCTAGCACCCCAACTTTTAAGACTCCCACCTGAGGAGTGGGCCCCCAAAGCGCCTAGCTCTGAAAGCCAGTGGGGCTTGCACCCATGAGACCCACAAGACTACAGCAAACAAAGAAAATAGTTTTTAACAGGTTCTAGAGGACTCTAGTGGCTATCCCCTCTGGGTTTATCAGGAACAGACAAAAAAATGCCCAACTTCTAGTCTTTCCTTGAAAAAGACCTATTTACATATATTAAAAGCTGCTGCCTGAGGACCAGGCCTCTCTTTTAGCACACATCTAGGGGCTAAATGCCATTCTCCCCAGAGACTAGGGAAGCATCGGAGGACTTCCCCACCTTGTCTCTCTAGCTTGCTCCAAATTGTTAATATCTCCCAGAAAGGAGGTTGTACACACATCTTTAGTTTTAGCTGCTGCTACATAAGAGACAAGCCCCTAGATCACCTGGCTCTGATAGCCAATGGGGCTTGCCTGTGAAATTCCCATAGGACTGTAGCAAACAAAGAAACAGTTCTGCTCACGGGGCTCAGCACAGAGTGAGCAGGCAAAAACAAACAAACAACAACAAAAAATGCCCATCTCCCAGGCTTCCCCTGAAAAGGGTCTATGTGAATACTTTAAAAGCTGCTGCCTGAGAATCAAACTTCTAAATAACACACATCTAAGGACTGACAGATTTTCCCTGGAGGCCAGGGAAACCTATTGACATACCCTGCCCTCTCCCTCTTGCTCACACTAAGCCACTAATATCACCCTGGAAGAAGCTTGTACACATGTCTGGTGCCCCAGCTTTGGCAGCTGCCACCCAAGAAATAAGCCTCTGGGTCACTGACTCTCATAGTCAATGGATCTTGCATTCCCAAGTCCCACAGGACCGTATCAAAGAAAGCAGTGCTTAGTGGGTATAGGAGCCCCACCCACCCCCGATTCTATATACCACCCCCGATCCTATATACCACCCCCGATTCTATATACCGGGGCCAAATGCAGAAGGAGGAGGCAAAAGTTCCCATCTCCCAGTTTAATCCCTGGAAGGGGCCTAACTACATACTTCCGAGAAGCTGCCTGAAGGTCCAGCTTTCAATCAACCTGAATCTAGGTGCTGATGCAATCCTCCTTTTGGGACACCGATAGGTCTTAGCACACCCTCAATTACAGGGAGGCCCAAAGACAAAGAACATGCCTTGGACAATCAGAAAAGTTTGAGAGATAAGCAAGAGCTCAGGCTGGGCTGACTGACAAGGTTCATGGTACATGAGACGACTCTGTAAAGACTAGGAGAGGTGGCTGTTTTATCTAATGTGCAGAAATCAACACAGAGAATCAAGGAAAATTAAGAAACAGAGGAATATGTTACAAAAAATAACAAGATAAAATCCAGAAACAGATCTTAATGAAATAGAGACATGATTTACATGATAGAGAGTTCAAAAATAGCAGTCATAAAGAAGCTAACCAAAGCCAGGAGAACAATCCATGAATAAAGTGAAAACTGCCGTAGAGAGAGAGAAAATATTAAAAAGTATCAAAGAGAAATCACACAGTTGAAGAATGAAATAACTGAACTGAAAAATTCTATACAGGGGTAGACTAGTTCAGGTAGAAGAAAGGATCAGTGAAATGAAGATGACACAGTGGAATTCATCCAATCAGAGAAGCAAAATGAAAAAGAATGAAGATAGCTTAAGGGATTAATGATATAACATCACACTGACCAATATACACAGTATAGGGGCCCCAGAAGGAGATGAGGGAAGGAAGGACAGAAAGCTTATTCAAAGGAATAACAGCTAAAAACTTCCCTGATCTGGGGAAAGAAACAAACATACAGATGCCGAAGGCCGAGAGACTTCCAAATACGATGAATTCAAACAGACCCACACTAAGCACATTATAATTAAATCACCAAAAGTTAAAGACAAGGAAAGAAAAGACAAAGACAAAGTTCAAGAAAAAAAACAACTTGTTGAGTATGGATTCTGGGAGAAGGGGAAGATGGCGGGAGAGTAAGACGCGGAGATCACCTTCCTCCCCACAGATACACCAGAAATATATCTACACGTGGAACAACTCCACAACAGCTACTGAACGCTGGCAGAAGACCTCAGACTTCCCAAAAGGCAAGAAACTCCCCACGTACCTGGGTAGGGCAAAAGAAAAAAGAATAAACAGAGACAAAAGAATAGGGACGGGATCTGCACCAGTGGGAGGGAGCCGTGAGGGAGGAAAGGTTTCCACACACTAGGAAGTCCCTTTGCGGGTGGAGACTGCGGGTGGCGGAGGGGGAAGCTTCGAAGCCACAGAGGAGAGCGCAGCCACAGGGGTGCGGAGTGCAAAGCAAAGAGATTCCAGCACAGAGGATCGGTGCCAGCCAGCACTCACCAGCCCAAGAGGCTTGTCTGCTCACCCGCCGGGGCGGGCGGGGCTGGGAGCTGAGGCTCGGGCTTCGGTCAGAGCGCAGGGAGAGGACTGGGGTTGGCGGCGTGAACACAGCCTGCAGGGGGTTAGTGCACCACGGCTAGCCGGGAGGGAGTCCAGGAAAAAGTCTGGAGCTGCTGAAAAGGCAAGAGACTTTTTCTTCCCTCTTTGTTTCCTGGTGCGTGAGGAGAGGGGATTAAGAGCGCTGCTTAAAGGAGCTCCAGAGACAGGCGCGAGCCGCAGCTTAAAGCGTGGACCCCAGAGACGGGCATGAGACGCTAAGGCTGCTGCTGCCGCCACCAAGAAGCCTGTGTGCGAGCACAGATCACTATCCACACCTCCCCTCCCGGGAGCCTGTGCAGCCTGCCACTGCCCGGGTCCCGTCATCCAGGGACAACTCCCCCAGGAGAATGCACGGCGTGCCTCAGGCTGGTACAATGTCACGCTGGCCTCTGCCGCCGCAGGCCTGCCCCACACTCTGTGCCCCCCCCCTCCCCGGCCTGAGTGAGCCAGAGTCCCTGAAGCAACTGCTCCTTTAACCCTGTCCTGTCTGAGCGAAGAACAGATGCCCTCCGGCGGGGCCAAATCCAAAGCTGAGCCCCAGGAGCTGTGAGAACAAAGAAGAGAAAGGGAAATCCCTCTCAGCAGCCTCAGAAGCAGTGAATTAAAGCTCCACAATCAACTTGATGTACCCTGCATCTGTGGAATACATCAATAGACAATGAATCATCCCAAATTGAAGAGGTAGACTTTGAGAGCAAGATTTATGACTTTTTCCCCTTTTCCTCTTTTTGTGAGTTTGTATGTGTATGCTTCTGTGTGAGATTCTGTCTGTATAGCTTTGCTACCACCATTTGTCCTAGGGTTCTATCCGTCCGTTTTTCTTTTTTTAAATTTTTTTCTTAATATTTTTTAGTTTAATAACTTTATTATATTTTATCTTACTTTATTTTATTTTACTTTATCTTCTTTCTTTCTTTTTTTCCTTCCTTCCCTCCTTCCTTCCTTCCTACTTCGCTCCCTTCTTTCTCTTCCTTCCTTCCTTCCTTCCTTTCTTCCTTTCTTCCTTTCTTTCTTTCTTCTACTTATTCTTTCTTTCTGCTTTTTCTCCCTTTTATTCTGAGCCATGTGGAGGAAAGGCTCTTGGTGCTCCAGCCAGAAGTCAGTGCTGTGCCTCTGAGGGGGGAGAGCCAACTTCAGGACACTGGTCCACAAGAGACCTCCCAGCTCCACATAATATCAAACGGCAAAAATCTCCCAGAGATCTCCATCTCAACACCAGTACCCAGCTTCACTCAACGACCAGCAAGCTACAGTGCTGGACAACCTATGCCAAACAACTAGCAAAACAGGAACACAACCCCACCCATTAGCAGAGAGGCTGCCTAAAATCATAATAAGTCCACAGACACCCCAAAACACACCAGCAGACGTGGACCTGCCCACCAGAAAGACAAGATCCAGCCTCAACCACCAGAACACAGGCACTAGTCCCCTCTACCAGGAAGCCTACACAACCCACTGAACCAACCTTAGCCATTGGGGACACCAAAAACAACAGGAACTACGAACCTGCAGCCTGCAAAAAGGAGACCCCAAACACAGTAAGATAAGCAAAATGAGAAGACAGAAAAACACACAGCAGATGAAGGAGCAAGACAAAAACCCACCAGACCTAACAAATGAAGAGGAAATAGGCAGTCTACCTGAAAAAGAATTCAGAATAATGATAGTAAAGATGATCCAAAATCTTGGAAATAGAATACAGAAAATACAAGAAACATTTAACAAGGACCTAGAAGAACTACAGATGAAACAAACAACGATGAACAACACAATAAATGAAATTAAAAATACTCTAGATGGAATCAATAGCAGAATAACAGAGGCAGAAGAACAGATAAGTGACCTGGAGGATAAAATAGTGGAAATAACTACTGCAGAGCAGAATTAAAAAAAAGAATGAAAAGAACTGAGGACAGTCTCAGAGACCTCTGGGACAACATTAAACGCACCAACATTCGAATTATAGGGGTTCCAGAAGAAGAAGAGAAAAAGAAAGGGACTGAGAAAATATTTGAAGAGATTATAGTTGAAAACTTCCCTCATATGGGAAAGGAAATAGTTAATCAAGTCCAGGAAGCACAGAGAGTCCCATACAGGATAAATCCAAGGAGAAATACGCCAAGACACATATTAATCAAACTGTCAAAAATTAAATACAAAGAAAACATATTAAAAGCAGCAAGGGAAAAACAACAAATAACACACAAGGGAATCCCCATAAGGTTAACAGCTGATCTTTCAGCAGAAACTCTGTAAGCCAGAAGGGACTGGCAGGACATATTTAAAGTGATGAAGGGGAAAAACCTGCAACCAAGATTACTCTACCCAGCAAGGATCTCATTCAGATTTGATGGAGAAATTAAAACCTTTACAGACAAGCAAAAGCTGACAGACTTCAGCACCACCAAACCAGCTTTACAACAAATGCTAAAGGAACTTCTCTAGGCAAGAAACACAAGAGAAGGAAAAGACCTACAATAACAAACACAAAACAATTAAGAAAATGGGAATAGGAACATACATATCGATAACTACCTTAAATGTAAATGGACTAAATGGTCCAACCAAAAGACACAGATTGGCTGAATGGATACAAAAACAAGACCCATATATATGCTGTCTACAAGAGACCCACTTCAGACCTAGAGACACATACAGACTGAAAGTAAGGGGATGGAAAAAGATATTCCATGCAAATGGAAATCAAAAGAAAGCTGGAGTAGCAATTCTCATATCAGACAAAATAGACTTTCAAATAAATACTATTAGAAGAGACAAAGAAGGACACTACATAATGATCAAGGGATCGAGCCAAGAAGAAGATATAACAATTGTAAATATTTATGCACCCAACATAGGAGCACCTCAATACATAAGGCAAATGCTAACAACCATAAAAGGGGAAATCGACAGTAACACATTCATAGTAGGGGACTTTAACACCCCACCTTCATGAATGGAAAGATCATCCAAAATGAAAATAAATAAGGAAGCACAAGCTTTAAATGATACATTAAATAACATGGACTTAAATGATATTTATAGGACATTGCATCCAAAAACAACAGAATACACATTTTTCTCAAGTGCTCATGGAACAGTCTCCAGGATAGATCATATCTTGGGTCACAAATCAGGCCTCGGTAAATTTAAGAAAATTGAAGTCGTATCAAGTATCATTTCCAATCACAACGCTATGAGACTAGATATAAATTACAGGAAGAGATCTCTAAAAAATACAAACACATGGAGGCTAAACAATACACTACTTAATAATGAAGTGATCATTGAAGAAATCAAAGAGGAAATAAAAAAATACCTAGAAACAAATGACAATGGAGACACGACGACCCAAAACCTATGGGATGCAGCAAAAGCAGTTCTAAGAGGGAAGTTTATAGCAATACAATCCTATGTTAAGAAACAGGAAACATCTCAAATAAACAACGTAACCTTGCACGTAAAGCAATTAGAGAAAGAAGAACAAAAAAACCCCAAAGTTAGCAGAAGGAAAGAAATCATAAAAATCAGATCAGAAATAAATGAAAAAGAAATGAAGGAAATGATAGCAAAGATCAATAAAACTAAAAGCTGGTTCTTTGACAACATAAACAAAATTGATAAACCATTAGCCAGACTCATCAAGAAAAAAAGGGAGAGGACTCAAATCAATAGAATTAGAAATGAAAAAGGAGAAGTAACAACTGTCACTGCAGAAATACAAAAGATCATGAGAGATTACTACAAGCAACTCTATGCCAATAAAATGGACAACCTTGAAGAAATGGAGAAATTCTTAGAAATGCACAACCTGCCAAGACTGAATCAGGAAGAAATAGAAAATATGAACAGACCAATCACAAGCACTGAAATTGAAACTGTGATTAAAAATCTTCCAACAAACAAAAGCCCAGGACCAGATGGCTTCACAGGCGAATTCTATCAAACATTTAAAGAGCTAACACCTATCCTTCTCAAACTCTTCCAAAATACAGCAGAGGGAAGAACACTCCTAAACTCATTCTATGAAGCCACCATCACCTTGATACCAAAACCAGATGAGGATGTCACAAAGAAAGAAAACTACAGGCCAATATCCCTGGTGAACATAGATGGAAAGATCCTCAACAAAATACTAGCAAACAGAATCCAACAGCACATTAAAAGGATCATACACCATGATCAAGTGGGGTTTATTCCAGGAATGCAAGGATTCTTCAACATACGAAAATCAATCAATGTGATACACCATATTAACAAATTGAAGGATAAAAACCATATGATCATCTCAATAGATGCAGAGAAAGCTTTCGACAAAATTCAACACTGATTTATGATAAAAACCCTGCAGAAAGTAGGCACAGAGGGAACTTACCTCAACATAATAAAGGCCATATACGACAAACCCACAGCCAACATCGTCCTCAATAGTGAAAAACTGAAAGCGTTTCCACTAAGATCAGAAACAAGACAAGGTTGCCCACTCTCACCACTCTTATTCAACATAGTTTTGGAAGTTTTAGCCACAGCAATCAGAGAAGAAAAGGAAATAAAAGGAATCCAAATCGGAAAAGAAGATGTAAAGCTGTCACTTTTGCAGATGACATGATACTATACATACAGAACCCTAAAGATGCTACCAGAAAACTACTAGAGCTAATCAATGAATTTGGTAAAGTAGCAGGATACAAAATTAATGCACAGAAATCTCTGGCTTCCTATACACTAATGATGATAAATCTGAAAGTGAAATCAAGAAAACACTCCCATTTACCACTGCAACAAAAAGAATAAAATATCTAGGAATAAACCTACCTAAGGAGACAAAAGACCTGTATGCAGAAAATTATAAGACACTGATGAAAGAAATTAAAGATGATACAAATAGATGGAGAGATATACCATGTTCTTGGATTGGAAGAATCAACATTGTGAAAATGACTCTACTACCCAAAGCAATCTACAGATTCAATGCAATCCCTATCAAACTACCACTGGCATTTTTCACAGAACTAGAACAAAAAATGTCACAATTTGTATGGAAACACAAAAGACCCCGAATAGCCAAAGCAATCTTGAGAACGATATGGAGCTGGAGGAATCAGGCTCCCTGACTTCAGACTATACTACAAAGCTACAGTAATCAAGACAGTATGGTACTGGCACAAAAACAGAAAGATAGATCAATGGAACAGGATAGAAAGCCCAGAGATAAACCCACGCACATATGGTCACCTTATCTTTGATAAAGGAGGCAGGAATGTACAGTGGAGAAAGGACAGCCTCTTCAATAAGTGGTGCTGGGAAAACTGGACAGGTACATGTAAAAGTATGAGATTAAAAAAAAAAAAAAAAGTATGAGATTAGATCACGCCCTAACACCATACACAAAAATAAGCTCAAAATGGATTAAAGACCTAAATGTAAGGCCAGAAACTATCAAATTCTTAGAGGAAAACATAGGCAGAATACTCTATGACATAAATCACAGCAAGATCCTTTTTGACCCACCTCCTAGAGAAATGGAATTAAAAATAAATGGGACCTAATGAAACTTCAAAGCTTTTGCACAGCAAAAGAAACCATAAACAAGACCAAAAGACAACCCTCAGAATGGGAGAAAATATTTGAAAATGATGCAACTGACAAAGGATTAATCTCCAAAATTTATAAGCAGCTCATGCAGCTCAATAACAAAAAAACAAAGAACCCAATCCAAAAATGGGCAGAAGACCTAAATAGACATTTCTCCAAAGAAGATATACAGACTGCCAACAAACACATGAAAGAATGCTCAACATCATTAATCATTAGAGAAATGCAAATCAAAACTACAATGAGATATCATCTCACACCAGTCAGAATGGCCATCATTAAAAAATCTAGAAACAATAAATGCTGGAGAGGGTGTGGAGAAAAGGGAACACTCTTGCACTGCTAGTGGGAATGTGAATTGGTACAGCCACTATGGAGAACAGTACGGAGGTCCCTTAAAATACTACAAATAGAACTACCATATGACCCAGCAATCCCACTACTGGGCATATACCCTGAGAAAACCATAATTCAAAAAGAGTCATGTACCACAATGTTCATTGCAGCTGTATTTACAATAGCCCAGAGAAGGAAACAACCTAAGTGTCCATCATCGGATGAATGGATAAAGAAGATGTGGCACATACATACAATGAAATATTACTCAGCCATAAAAAGAAACAAAATTGAGCTAGTTGTAATGAGGTGGATAGACCTAGAGTCTGTCATACAGAGTGAAGTAAGTCAGAAAGAGAAAGACAAATATCGTATGCTAACACATATATATGCAATTTAAGAAAAAATAATGTCATGAAGAAGCTAGGGGTAAGACAGGAATAAAGAGACAGACCTACTAGAGAATGGACTTGAGGATATGGGGAGGGGGAAGGGTAAGCTGTGACTAAGAGAGAGAGTGGCATGGACATATATACACTACCAAACATAAAATAGATAGCTAGTGGGAAGCAGCTGCATAGCACAGGGAGATCAGCTCGGTGCTTTGTGACCGCCTGGAGGGGTGGGATAGGGAGGGTGGGAGGGAGCAAGACGCCAGTGGAAGAGATATGGGAACATATGTATATGTATAACTCATTCATTCTTTTTTAAAGCAGTAACTAACACCATTATAAAGCAATTATACTCCAATAAAGATGTAAAATAAACAAATAAAAACAAAAAAAACCACAACAACTTGTCAATCATAATCTCCCAATTCATCCCACCCCTCCTTTCCCCCTTGGCATCCATATATTTGTTCTCTACGTCTGTGTGTCTATTTCTGCTTTGTAAATAAGAGAGTCTATACCAATTTCTTCAGATTCCACATATATGCATTGATATATGATATTTGTTTTTCTCTTTCTGATTTACTGCACTGTGTACGACAGTCTCTAGGTCCATCCATGTCTCTACAAATGAGCCAATTTCCTTCCTTTTATGGCTTAGTAATATTCCGTTGTATATATGTACCACATTCTTTATCCATTCCTCTGTTGATGGACATTTAGGTTGCTTCCATGTCCTGGCTATTGTAAATAGTGCTGCAATGAACATTGGGGTGCATGTGTCTTTTTGAATTATGGTTTTCTCTGGGTATATGCCCAGCAGTGGGATTGCTGGGTCATATGGTAGTTCTATTTTTAGAGATCGGGATTGACATATATACACTATTTATACTATGTATAAAATAGATAACTAATGAGAACCTACTGTATAGTGCAGCGAACTCTGCTCAGTGCTCAGTGGTGACCTAAATGAGAAGGAAATCCAAAAGAGAGGGGATATATGTATATTTATAGCTGATTCACTTATCTGTACACTATAAAGTAACACAATATTGTAAAGCAACTATACTCAATAAAAAATACTATTAATAAGAATTTAATAAAAAAATGTTAAAAAAAAAAAAGAGTGAAATAACTTATCACATACAAAGGAATCCTCAAAAGACTATCACAAGATTTTTCAGCAGAAACTTTGCAGGCCGGAATGGAGTAGCATGATACATTCAAAGTACTGAAAGAAAAAAAAAAAAAAAGGCAACCAAGTGCTTCCCTGGTGGCGCAGGGGACATGGGTTTGTGCCACGGTCTGAGAAGATCCCACATGCTGCGGAGCAGCTGGGCCCATGAGCCATGGCCACTGAGCCTGCGCCTCCAGAGCCTGTGCTCCACAACAGGAGAGGCCACAACAGTGATAGGCTCGTGTACTGCAAAAAAAAAAAAAAAAAAGCCAACCAAGAATACTATACCTGGCAAAACAACCCTTCAGAATTGAAGGAGAGATAAAGAGTTTTCTAGACAAGTACAGCTGAAAGAGTTCATCATCACTAGATTGGTCTTACAAGAAATAGAAAGAGAAAGAGTTCTTTAACCTAAAACAAACATAACATAGATTCATAACAGGAACATATTAAAGTATAAACTGATTGGTAAATGTAAATATATGGTTAAATTCAAAGTCTTCTGATGTTGTAATAATAGTGGGTATGTCACTTACAACTCTAGTATTAAAGTTGACAAAAGTAGTATAAATAATTATAATAATTTGTTAAGGAATACACAATGTAATAGTTGTAAATTGTGACATCAAAAACATAAAATGTTCTGGGCAATTTATAAATGTAGAATTTTTGTATATGTTCAAAGTTGTTGTCATCCTTAAAAAGACTCTTATAAAATTATCTGTTTTATGGAAGCCCTATTGTTACCACTAAGTAAAAACCTATAGTAGATACACAAAAGAGAAAAGGAAAGAAATCTAGGCATATCACTTAAGAAAGTCATCAAACCACAAAGGAAGAGAGCAAGAAAGGAATATAGCAACCAGAAAAAAAATTAACAAAATAGGAAGAGCAAATCCATATCTAAAAGCAATTACTTTACGTGCAAATGGACTAAATTCTCCAGTCAAAACACATAAACTGTGAACTTTCCTGGTGGTGCAGTGGTTAAGAATCCACCTGCCAATGCAGGGGACACAGGTTCAAGCCCTTGTCTGGGAAGATCCCACATGCCATGGAGCAACTAAGCCCGTGTGCCACAACTACTGAGCCTGCACTCTAGAGCCCGTGTGCCACAACTACTGAAGCCCACATGCCTAGAGCTCATGCTCCACAACAAGGGAAGCCACTGCAGTGCGAAGCCCACGTTCTACAATGAGGAGTATCCCCTGCTCGCTGCAACTAGAGAAAGCCCACACGCAGCAACAAAGACCCAATGCCGCCATAAATAAATAGATGGATTAAAAAAAAACACATAAACTGACTAAATGGATTAAAAAACAAGATCTACCTATATGGTGCCTACAAGAGACTCATTTCAGCTTTAAGGACACAGACTGAAAATAAAAGGATGGAAAAAGATAGTCCATGCAAATGGAAGCCAAAAGAAAGCAGGGCTAGCTATACATCAGACAAAATAAACTTTAAGCCAAAGACTGCAATAAGAGACAAAAAGACGTTATTATATAACAATAAAGGGCTCAATTCATCAAGAAGAGATAAAGATTTGTAAATATTTATAGGAGCACCTAGATAAATAAAGCAAATACTAACAGACCTGAAGGAAGAAGTAGACAGTGACAGAATAATAATAGGGGACTCTAATAACCCACTTTCATCAATGGATAGATCACCCAGACAGAAAATCAGTTTTAAAAAATGGACTTAGGGCTTCCCTGGTGGCGCAGTGGTTGAGAGTCCGCCTGCCAATGCAGGGGACACGGGTTCGTGCCCCGGTCCGGGAAGATCCCACATGCCGTGGAGTGGCTGGGCCCGTGAGCCATGGCCGCTGAGCCTGCACGTCCGGAGCCTGTGCTCTGCAACGGGAGAGGCTACAACAGGGAGAGGCCCGCATACCGCAAAAAAAAAAAAAAAAAAAAAAAATGGACTTAAACTACATTTTAGACCAGAAAGACTTGACATTTATAGAGCATTTCATCCAGCAGCAGCAGAATATACATTCTTCTCAAGCGCACATGAAACATTCTCAAGGACAGATCATATGGTAGGCCACAAAAAAAGTCCCAATAAATTTAAGAAGACTGACATCATATCAAGTATCTTTTCCAACAGCAACGGTAAGAAACTAGAAATCAATTACAAGAACAAAACTGGAAAATTTACGAATACGTGAAGATTAAACAACATGCTCCTGAAAAAAGATCAGTGGGCCAAACAAGAAATCAAAACAGAAATCAAAAAATAGCTTGAGATAGATGAAAATGGACATACAACATACCAATATCATGGGATGATGCAAAAGCATTTCTAAGAGGTAAATTTATAGTGATAAACACATACATCAAGAAAAAAACAAAGATCTCAATTAACAACCTAATTTTACACCTCAAGAAACAGAAAGAGAAGAACAAATTAAGCCCAAATTAGGCAGGAAGAAGAAATAACAAAGATCAGAGTGAAAATAAATGAAACAGAGATAGAAAAAAATAAACAAAATAGAAAACCTTTAGCTGGACTAACCACGAAAAAAAGGACTCAAATAAATAAAATTATAAATGAAAAAGGAGACATTACAAGTGATATTACACAAATACAAATAGTCATAAGAGACAACTAGGAAGAATTATACACAAACAAATTGGACAACCTAGAAGAAATTAATAAATTTCTAGAATTATACAACCTACCAAGACTGAATCAGGAAGAAACAGAAATTCTAAACAGATCAATTACTAATAAGTAGATTATTGATTCAGAAAGCTCCCAAAGGAAGTTCAGGACTAGATGACTTCACTGTTGCATTCTACCAAACATTTAAAAAAAGAATTAATACCAATCATTCTCAAGTTCCTTCAAAAAATGGAAGGGAGGAGAACACTTCCAAATGCATTTTACAAAGCCAGCATTACCCTGATACAAAAACCAGACAATAATCCTATAAGAAAAGAATATTACAGGCCAATAACCATGATGAACATAGATGCAAAAATCCTCCAAAAATATTAGCAAACCAAATTCAACAGTACGTTAAAGGATCACACACCATGATCAAGTGGGATTTATTCCAGGGATGCAAGGAATGTTCAGCATCTGCAAATTAATCAATGTGATACAACTGTGATACACCACATTAACAAAATAAGGGATAAAAATCAATGATCATCTCAATAGATAAAAGTACAAGCATTCGACAAAATTCAACATCCTTTCATGTTAAAAAAAAAAAAAAAACCTCTCAACAAACTGAGTATAGAGGAAATGTACCTCAACACAATAAAGGTCATATATGAGAAGTCCACAGCTAACATTATACTCAACAGTGAAAAGCTGAAATTTTTTTCCTCTAAGATCATGAATAAGAAAAGTCTGCCCACTCTCACTACTTTTATTAATATTGTTCTAGTAGTCCTAGCCAGAGCAATTAAGCAAAAAAAGGAAATAAAACACATCCAAATTGGAAGAAGTAAAATTGTCTCTATTTGCAGATGACATATGTCATACACAGAAAACCCTAAAGACTCCATCAAAAAAACTGTTAGAACGAACATATGAATTCAGAAAAGCTGCAGGATAAAAAATTAATATACAAAAATCGGTTGCATTTCTATACACTAACAACAAACTATCAGAAAGACAAATTAAGAAAACAATGCCATTTATAATTGCATCAAAAAGAATAAAATACCTAGGAATAAATTTAAGCAACATGAAACTTTTGTATACTGAAATCTGTAAGACATTAATTAAAGAAATTGAAGGAAACACAAACCAATGAAAAAAATATTACATGCTCATGGATTAGAAGTATTAATATTGTTAAAATGTCCATCCTACCCAAAGCAATTTACAGATTTAATAATCTCTATCAAAATTCCAATGGCATTTTTCACAGAATTTTTTTAATTCTAAAATTTGTATAGAATGAAAGACCCCAAATAGCCAAAGCAAACTTGAAAAAGAACAAAGCTGGAGGCATTACACCTCCTGACTTCAAACTATATTTTAAAGTTATAGTAATCAAAACAGTACGGTATTGGCATAAAAACAGACCATAGATCAATGTAACAGAACAGAGAGCCCAGAAAAAAACTCATGCATATATGATCAATTAATTTATAACTAAGGAGCCACAAATATACACTGGAAAACAGATAGTCTCTTCATTAAATGGTGTTGGTAAAACTAGGCAGCCACATGCAAAAGAATGAAACTGGATCCCTATATTATGCCATACACAAAAATCAACTGAAAGTGGATTAAAGAACTGAATGTTAAGACCTGAAACCATAAAAATCTTAGAGGAAGACACAGGGCGTAACCTGCATGACATCAGTCTCAGCAATGATTTTTTGGATTTGACACCAATAGCACATGCAACAAAAGCAAAAATAAACAAGTGAGACTACATCAAATTTAAAAGTTTTTGCACAGCAAAGGAAATCATAAACAAAATGAAAATAAAACCTACAGAATAGGAGAAAATATTTAAATCATATATCTGATAAGGGGTTAATATCCAATATATATAAAGAACTCACTTAACAGCAAAACTAAATCTGATTTTAAAATGGACAGAGGAACTGAATAGACATTTTCCCAAAGAAGACATACAAGTGTTCAACAGGTGTATAAACTTCATTCTCAACATCATTAATAATCAAGAAAATGCAAATCAAAACCACAATGAGATATCACCTTTCACCTGTTAGAATGGCTATCATCAAAAAGGTAAGAGATAACAAGTGTTGAGAAGGATGGTGAGAAAAGGGAATCTTTTTGCACTGTTTGTAGGAATGTAAATTGGTGCAACCACTATGAAAAACAATATGGAGTTTCCTGAAAAAATTTAAAATAGAAATATCACATGATCCAGCATTCCTACTTGTGGGTATAAATCAAAAGAAATGAAAACAGAATCTCAAAAATATATCTGCAATCCCATGTGCCTTGCAGCATTATTCACAGCAGCTAAAATATGAAAACAACTTAAATATCCATCAAGAAAAGAATCAATAAAGAATCACTATATATATACAATGGCATATTATTCAGCCATAAAGAAGGATATCATACCTTTTGTGACAAGATGGATGAAGCTTGAGGGTATTATGCTAAGTGAATTAAGTCAGAAAAAGACAAATGCCACAAAATATTACTTGTGTATGGAATCTTAAAAAAAAGCTGAACTCAAAGGGACTAGAATAGTGGCTACCAGAGGCTGGATGGCAAAGGAAAAGGGAAGATATTGGTCAAAAAGTACAAACTTCCAGTTATAAGGTATAAAAGTTCTGGGGGTCTCATGTACAGCATACCAAATATAGTTAATAATACTATACTATATTCATGAAAGTTGCTCAGAGAGGAGATCTTAAATGTTCTCAACACACACACACACACACACACACACACACACACACACACACACATTCAAAATAGTAATTAGGTGATGTGATTCAGGTGTTAATGCTAAGATAATAATAATTTTGCAATATATGTGTATCAAATCAACATGTTGTACACCGTAAACTTACACAATGCTATATGTCAAATATATCTCAATAAAGTTGAGGGAAAAAAAGAAAGTAAATATTGTAATAATATCACCCTAGTGATCGTTAAGTATTAATACATAAAAGGTTTACTGATACAAAATACTGAATGCTAACTTCCCTCAAATTTTCAAAGAAAGTGTTTCAGTAGGTACTTTGGAAATTTTTTTTAAATGGCATAAGATATAGACTTTACAAAAATGTACAAACCCTTAAAAGAAACAATAACTGAATTCCCTTGATAAATATACTTTATATAACAGTAGAAATTTTCAAAAATCCAGAAAAATACAATAGTTAAAATCACACATAACCTAGTATAACCACTGTTAACATGTAGATTTTATTACTTTCCTACCCTTTTTTCTGTATCTACAAAACAAATAAGATCAATAGTCCAAACTTATCAATTTACACACAAAGAAGGATTTATTTTTCCAATAACTAATGCCAAAGTTTGCCCTTTTTGCAATCTCACCCACTTACCCACCACTCCCTACCCCACACACCTATACATGTAAGCTGTGGCAGTTGGGAAAGAGGTGGTATGGATGTTACCTGCTTTCTCTCCATCTCACATTCCCTGTGCCTTGGCCCACCAGTTCAGCATGAAGGCAGAGAGAACACATGCGGAGTTGGAGGGGAGGAGGGGAGACTGCTCAGGCCAGCAGAGGCCATTAGTGGAGATTTGGTATTACTTTGTTGGGCCATGATCCCTTTGGGTTACCCATTAGTGGTTGGGATATGTATTAGTTTCCTATTGCTGCCACTATTAATTATCACAAATGTAGTAGTTCAAAACAGCAACCATTTATTATCTCATAGTTTTGTAGGTCAGAAGTCTGAGGTACTCAACTGGGTACTCTGCTTAGGATCTCACAAGGCTGAAATAACACTTCAGCCTTCTTATCCGAAGGCTCTGGGGGAGAATCTTCTCTAGGCTCATTCAGGCAGTTGGCAGAATTCAGTTCCCCTCCATCTTCAAGCCAGCACTGGTGGGTCAAATCCTTCTCGTACTTCAAATTTCTCTGACTCCCCGTTTTCTAACTCCAAACATCAAAAGTTCTATGTTTTTGAGGACCTTTGTGATTACACTGGGCTCACCTGGATAATCCAGGATAACCTCCTTATTTTAAGGTGCATAACCTTCATTACATCTGCAGAGTCCCTTTGGCCATATAAGGAAATGTATTCACAGGCTCTGCTGATTAGCGTGTGGACATCTGTGCGTGGTCCTTCAACCTATCATAGGACCAGCTGGTCCTTTGTTGCCTTCTGATGTCAGGGAGTCCTTTGGAGAGCACTGCTGCATCCTTCCTTCACTCCCAATAGGTTATTTCCAGGGGTCTCCCAATGCAGGTTCATCTTTCTCCGCAAGAGTCTTTTGGGTAAATAGCCACTCCCTGCCTGTTACTCCCTCCATGACATGGCCTAGGCTCACGTTAGATCAATGTCATATGTGCCTTATTCTGCGGAGATGAGAGACAGGTGTGGGGCATGAAGAGAAGCCGTGCCCTGACACACTAGGTCATTCCTCTAAAAGACTTGTCCACACAGGTGATCTTCTAATATTTGTCCTTACTGCAAATGACCCCTTTCCCCAACTCTAGCCATTTTGTCTATATAGGAAAAGGGATGTTGCTATAACATTGGGTGGAAGGCACCTCTTTGTGAAATCTGCAAAAGGCAGTTTTTGTACTTAGAAGTTTCATGTTAGAACATAACATCCACTTGTGTATTCTTGGCTATGAGCTATCTCTACAGTAATTCCTGTACCAGTCACAAAGAGGTAAGGCATTGCAGGGGAAAGGATGGATGCATTTTTTATATATACAAATTTAGAGTCATACTTTTCATGCAGTTACATAACTTGCTTTTTATACTTAGTATAACTGGCATTGCCTTTAAATAATCTACAAAATAATATTTAATGGCTGCATTGCATCCATATTGAATGGATATAGCTTATTCTTGGAAATTATTTTTAAGTAATTTTTTAAATATTGAGGAATATAAAAAGTAGTATATAATCAAGTGCTTTCACATGGATGTTTCTTCCTCTCTTTGGTGCTAAACAGTGTAAAAAAAATTCAACAGGAAGTGTTCAGGTGACCCTACCCACTAAAAGAGTTATTAGGAATTATAGTCTATATCCTCAATATTATTACCTGTGCTCTAAACTGGACATAATGGTTATTCAAGTGTGAGGTGAGGGCTTGTTTAGAATAGATGTCTAAGCTCTAACTAGTGTTCCTTTTGATACACTACAAGTTTCTTCAGCTGAGAGACAAACTGCCTAAGGGTTATGTGAGAAGGCTCAGTGCTGTTCTGCCACTGAAAGGGTCTAGTCATTACAGGTTACAGTTTTTCTTCTTTGTATTTGAGAAAGGGTTCTTAGTATCTTCTGGTTTCCTGCTCAGGGGAAGCTCTTACTCCAAAATAGGCTATTAACTGTATTAGCTTATGGCAGGAATCTGCTTACTAGAAGTACCAATAACAGAGAGGCCAGTATTAGACAAAAATCACCCTTCAGTTTTTCCCCTTCTTAATCTTGTGCTAGCCAACTCTTAGCATCCTCTGAAATTCAACCAAGCACTACTTCCTAGAGAAATCATCCCTTGACTTTTTCATCTTAGTTAAGTGCCTCTTCCATTTGTTCCCAAACCTCACCATATTTATCCATATTTTAGCATTTACCATCCCACAGTATAAATCATCTGCTTACTTATACATCTTCTCCATTGGGGTGTAGGACTCTAGAGGTGATTTTTTAATCTCTTTACATCCAAAGCCTACCTAAGGCCAGGTTCATAGATAATGCTTAATGAGCACTGGATGGATTAATGGATGGCTTTACTAACATTAGATCATCACAGAGTAGCACCCATGCTACTGGTACTAGCACAAATTCAGCTCCTAAGGCTTGAATTTATAAGTACCATATTCATCCCACTAATCAATCACCTATCAACAGGGCTAAATCTATGCTGAAATGTTTGCTTCACATTTTGGTTAATCATTTTTTCCCCTAAATATCGTGACACCAATAACAACATTTTTATTGTACAGCTAAGACCTGGTGGTCTTATGGCTGGCTGTAATGCTCCAGCCTCTCTCTCCTATGAGATGCTGATTGCCAAGGAAAGGAAGCAGAGCAGTGTTTGTGCTCGTCATGTTGCCTAAACCCTGTTGTATAAACAGCAAGAACCATATTGGTCTTATCCAAACTGTACACCCTGCCAGTGATTTATAATAATCAGGATCTTACTAGACACCCTGTAGACACTAGTGATTATCCTGTACATCTGTCTTCTGATGTATATCAAACCATGTTTTAATCTGAACCCTGCCACAAAACCACATCCTTGTTAAAAAAGTAAATACAGACTAGATATTTTTTTAACATCTTTATTGGAGTATAATTGCTTTACAATGCTGTTAGTTTCTGCTTTATAACAAAGTGAATCTGCTATAAATATATCCCCATATCTCCTTGCTCTTGCGTCTCCCTCCCTCCCACACTCTCTATCCCACCCCTCTAGGTGGTCACAAAGCACCGAGCTGATCTCCCTTGCTATGCAACTGCTTCCCACTAGCTATCTATTTTGCATTTGGTAGTATATATTAGTCCATGCCACTGTCTCACTTCGTCCCAGATTACCCTTCCCCCTCCCCGTGTCCACAACTCCATTCTCTACATCTGAGTCTTTATTCCTGTCCTGCCCCTAGGTTCTTCAGAACCATTTTTTTTTAGATTCCATATGTATGTGTTAGCATATGGTATTTGTTTTTCTCTTTCTGACGTACTTCACACTGTAGACAGACTCTAGGTCCATCCACCTCACTACAAAAAACTCAATTTCATTTCTTTTTATGGCTGAGTAATATTCCATTGTATGTATGCGCCACATCTTCTTTATCCATTCATCTGTCGATGGACACTTAGGTTGGCTCCGTGTCCTGGCTATTGTAAATAGAGCTGCAACGAACATTGTGGTACATGATTCTTTTTGAATTATGGTTTTCTCAGGGTATATGCCCAGTAGTGGGATTGCTGGGTCATATGGTAGTTCTATTTTTAGTTTTTTAAGGAACCTACATACTGTTCTTCACAGTGGCTGTATCAATTTACATTCCCACCAACAGTGCAAGAGGGTTCCCTCTTCTCCACACCCTCTCCAGCATTTATTGTTTGTAGATTTTTTGATGATGGCCATTCTGACTGGTGTGAGGTGATACCTCATTGTAGTTTTGATTTACATTTCTTTAATGATTAGTGATGTTGAGCATCCTTTCATGTGTTTGTTGGCCATCTGTATGTCTTCTTTGGAGATATTTCTATTTAGGTCTTCTGCCCATTTTTGGATTGGGTTGTTTGCTTTTTGTATATTGAACTGCATGTGCTGCTTGTAAATTTTGGAGATTAATCCTTTGTCAGTTGCTTCATTTGCAAATATTTTCTCCCATTCTGAGGGTGGCCTTTTTGTGTAGATTATGGTTTCCTTTGCTGTGCAAAAGCTTTTAAGTTTCATTAGGTTCCAGTTGTTTATTTTTATTTTTATTTCCATTTCTCTAGGAGGTGGGTCAAAAAGGATCGTGCTGTGATTTATGTCATAGAGTGTTCTGCCTCTGTTTTCCTCAAAGAGTTTTAGAGTGTATGGACTTACATTTAGGTCTTTAATCCATTTTGAGTTTATTTTTGTGTATGGTGTTAGGGAGTGTTCTAATTTCATTCTTTTACATGTAGTTGTCCAGTTTTCCCAGCACCACTTATTGAAGAGGCTGTCTTTTCTCAATTGTATATTCTTGCCTCCTTTATCAAAGATAAGGTGACCATATGTGCATGGGTTTATCTCTGGGCTTTCTATCCTGTTCCATTGATCTATATTTCTGTTTTTGTGCCAGTACCATACTGTCTTGATTACTGTAGCTCTGTGGTATAGTCTGAAGACTGGGAGCCTGATTCCTCCAGCTCCGTTTTTCTTTCTCAAAATTGCTTTGGCTATACGGGGCCCTTTGTGTTTCCATACAAATTGTGAAAATTTTTTGGTAGTTTGATAGGGATTGCATTGAATCCATAGATTACTTTGGGTAGTATAGTCATTTTCACAATGTTGATTCTTCCAATCCAAGAACATGGTATATCTCTCCATCTGTTTTTGTCATCTTTGATTTGCTTCATCAGTGTCTTATAGTTTTCTGCATATGGGTCTTTTGCCTCCTTAGGTAGGTTTATTCCTAAGTATTTTATTCTTTTTGTTGCAGTGGTAAATGGGAGTGTTTCCTTAATTGCTCTTTCAGATTTTTCTTCATTAATGTATAGAAATGCAAGAGATTTCTGTGCATTAATTTTGTATCCTGCGTTTACCAAATTCATTGATTAGCTCTAGTAGTTTCTGGTAGCATCTTTAGGATTCTCTATGTATAGTATCATGTCATCTGCTAACAGTGACAGCTTTACATCTTCTTTTCTGATTTGGATCCTTTTTATTTATTCTCTGATTTCTGTGGCTAAAACTTGCAAAACTATATTGAATGATAGTGGTGAGAGTGGACAGCCTTGTCTTGTTCCTGATCTTAGAGGAAATGGTTTCAGTTTTTCACACTGAGAATGATTTTGGCTGAGGGTGTGTCATATATGGCCTTTATTATGTTGAGGTAAGTTCCCTCTATGTCTGCTTTCTGGAGGGTTTTTATCATAAATGAGTGTTGAATTTCGTTGAAAGCTTTTTCTGCATCTATTGAGATTATCATATGGTTTTTATCCTTCAATTTGTTAATATGATTTACACATTGATTGTGTATATTGAAAAATCCTTGCATTCCCGGAATAAAAATATTTACAGATTTTCCCGTGAAACTGATATCAAGTCTTATGGCATTGTGGTCAGAAAAGATACTTGATACAATTTCAATTTTCTTCAATTTACCAAGGCTTGATTTGTGACCCGAGATATGATCTATCTTGGAGAATGTTCCATGAGCACTTGAGAAGAAGTGTATTCTGTTGTTTTTGGATGGAATGTCCTATAAATATCAATTAAGTTCATCTTGTTTAATGTATCATTTAAAGCTTGTGTTTCCTTATTTATTTTCATTTTGGATGATCTGCCCATTGGTGAAAGTGGGGTGTTAACGTCCCCTACTATGATTCTGTTACTGTCAATTTCCCCTTTTATGGTTGTTAGCATTTGCCTTATGTATTGAGGTGCTCCTATGTTGGGTGCATAAATATTTACAATTGTTATATCTTCTTCTTGGATTGATCACTTCATCATTATGTAGTGTCCTTCTTTGTCTGTTGTAATTGTCTTTATTTTAAAGTCTGTATTGTCTGACATGAGAATTGCTACTCCAGCTTTCTTTTGATTTCCATTTGCATGGAATATCTTTTTCCATCCCCTCACTTTCAGTCTGTATGTTTCCCTAAGTCTGAAGTGGGTCTCTTGAAGACAGCAAATATATGGGTCTTGTTTATATATCCATTCAGCCAGTCTATGTCTTTTGGTTGGAGCATTTAATCCATTTACATTTAAGGTAGTTACTGATATGTATGTTCTTGTTACCATTTTCTTAATTGTTTTGGCTTTGTTATTGTAGATCTTTTCCTTCTCTTGTGTTCCTGCCTAGAGAAGTTCCTTTAGCATTTGTTGTAAAGCTGGTTTGCTGGTGCTGAATTCTCTTAGCTTTTCCTTGTCTGTAAAGGTTTTAATTTCTCCATCGAATCTTAATGAGATCCTTGCTGTGTAATCTTGGTTGTAGGTTTTTCCCCTTTCATCACTTTAAACATATCCTGGTACTCCCTTCTGGCTTGCAGAGTTTCTGCTGAAAGATCAGCTGTTAACCTTATAGGGATTCCCTTGGATGTTATTTGTTGTTTTTCCCTTGTTGCTTTTAATATTTTTTCATTGTATTTCATTTTTTACAGTTTGATAAAATGTGTCTTGGTGTGTTTCTCTTTGGATTTATCCTGTATGGTACTCTCTGCACTTCCTGGACTTGACTATTTCCTTTCCCATATTAGGGAAGTTTTCAACTATAATCTCTCAAATATTTTCTCAGTCTCTTTCTTTTTGTCTTCTTCTTCTGGGACTCCTATAATTCAAATGTCCGTGTGTTTAATGTTGTCCCAGAGGTCTCTGAGACTGTCCTCCATTCTTTTTATTCTTTTTTCTTTATTCTTCTCTGCAGTAGCTATTTCCACTATTTTATCTTCCAGGTCATTTATCCATTCTTCTGCCTCAGTTATTCTGCTATTGATTCCTTCTAGACAAATTTTTATTTCATTTATTGTGTTGTTCATCTTTGTTTGTTTGCTCTTTAGTTCTTCTAGGTCCTAAATGTTTCTTGTATTTTCTGTCTTCTATTTCCTAGATTTTGGATTATGTTTACTATCATTAGTCTGAATTCTTTTTCAGGTAGACTGCCTATTCCTCTGCATTTTTTTGGTCTGGTGGGTTTTTACCTTGCTCCTTCATCTGCTGTGTGTTTCTCTGTCGTCTCATTTTGCTTAACTTACTGTTTTTGGCGGTCTCCTTTTTGCAGGCTACAGTTTCATAGTTCCCATTGTTTTTGGTGTCTGCCCCCAGTGGCTAAGGTTGCTTCCGTGGGTTGTGTAGGCTTCCTGGTGGAGGGGACTGGTGCCTGGGTTCTGGGATAAGGCTGGATCTTGTCTTTCTGGTGGGCAGGACAGGTCTGGTGGTGTGTTTTGGGGTGTCTGTGACCTTATTATGATTTTAGACAGCCTCTCTGCTAATGGGTGGGGTTCCTCTCTTGCTAGTTGTTTGGCATAGCATGTCTAGCACTGTAGTTTGCTGGTTGCTGAGTGGAGCTGGGTCTTAGTGTTGAGATGGAGATCTGGGGGAGAGCTTTCGCTGGTTTATATTACATGGCACCAGGAGGTCTCTGGTGGACTAATGTCCTGAACTCTGCTCTCCCACCTCAGAGGCACATGCCTGACACCTAGGTGGAGCACAATGACACTATCAGCCACACAGCTCAGAAGAAAAGGGAGAAAAAAGGAAAGTAAGAAGGAAAAAATAAAATAAAATGAATTTATTAAAATAAAAAAATTATTAAAAAGAAAAAGAAAGAAGAGAGCAACCAAACCAAGCAACATATCTACCAATGATAACAAGTGCTAAAAGTGCACTAAAAAATGGTATGTATATATTTTTAAAACCACCCATATATACAGGGGGAAAGCCCATGCACACACTCAGGAAAGATGAATGCACCATCTGAGAATAACTTATGTCTTCATGCCAGGCTGATTGGTGAAGGTCTTCCACTGCATAATGTCTTCCACTTCCAAAGCTAGTCCCCAAAGATAGGGAGAGGTGACTATTGTTTCAAATGCTTAATTCTCAACAAAAGATCACAGTATACAAACAAATAAGGAAACCTATTCAGAGGAATAAGATAAGTCTCTAGAAAATAACACTACAGAAATACTGGCTTCAGAATCACTTGACAAAGACTTTAAAATAACTGTTTTAAATATTCTCAAAGAGCTAATGGAAAACACCAAGAACTAAGAAAATCAGAAAATCATAAATGAACAAAATTAGAATATCAACAAAAAGATAGGAATTGTTAAAAAAAAAAAAGAACTAAACAGAATTTCTGAAGCTGAATAATACAATCACTGAATCAAAAAATTCAATATAGGGGTTCAACAATGGACTCAAACAGGCAGAAGAATGAATCAATGAACAGGTCATTTAAAGGTATTTAGTCTGTGGAGGAAAAAAAGAAAAAAAAATGAAGAAAAGAAAACAGAAACTAAGCTACTTATGAGATATCTTCAAGTAGATGAATACATGCATTATGAAAGTCCAAGAAAAGAAGCAAGAAGGGGGCTTAGAGTTTATTTGAAGAAATAATGGTTCATAACTTTCCAAATTCAAGGAAGACATCAAAGAGGAGGTGCTCAAGAAATTCCCAGTAGAATGAACTAAAAAACAAAGACATATTATAATCAAACTATCAAAAGTAAAAGACACAAAGAATATGGGATATTGCGAGAAAAACGACTCATCATCTACAATGAATCTTTGATAAGATTATCCATAGGTTTCTCAGCAGAAACCTTGTATGCCAGAAGGCAGTTGGATGATATATTTAAAGTAATGAAAGAAACTGTTAAGAGAGAATTCTACATCCAGCAAAGCTGTTCTTTAAAATGAGGTATATAGACTACTATATATAAAACAGATAGCTAATAAGGACCTACTATATAGCATAGGGAACTCTACTCAATATTCTGTAATGGCCTATATGTGAAAAGAATCTTAAAAAGAGCAGATATATGTAAATGTACAACTGATTCACTTTGCTGTACACCTGAAACTAACACAACATGGTAAAAATCAACTATACTCCAATAAAAATTTAAATAATAAAAAAATAAAAAATAAAATGAGGAATAAAGTAAGTCATTCCTAGATAAGTGAAAGCATAGAGAGTTCATTACCACTACACATTCCCTACATGAAATACTAAAGAGTCCTTCAAGTTGAAACAAAAGGGTGCTAGATAGTAACTTGAAGCCATATGAAAACAACAAAGTTGTCCCATAAAGGTAAATAACTGTGCTGTTGTAATTTTGCTTAACTCCCCTTTTAATTCCTTTATAAAATTTAAAATATAAAGCATTAAAAAATTCTAAATCTATGTTAATAACAATATATAAATGTAATTTATGACATTAACAATATAAAGTGGAGAGGAGTGGAGTTCTAAAAGGGTAGCATTTTTATATGTGATGATATTAAGTAGTTATCAGTTTAAAATATATCGTTATAACTTTAGGATATTCTATGCAACCCCTATGATAACCACAAAGGAAATATATATAAAATGTACACAAAAGGAAATGAGAAGGGAACAAAAACATGTCATTACAAAAAGTCAACTAAACACAAAAGAAAGCAGTAAGGGAGGAAATGAGGAACAAAAAGCTATATGACATACAGAAAACAATAACAAAATGGCAATAGTAAGTTCTTCCCTATCAGTAATTATTTTAATTTTAATGGCTTAAAATCCCCAATCAAAAGACTTAGATTGGCAGTATGGATATAAAAATAAGATTCAACTATATACTGTATACAAGAGACTCAAACGAAATCTAAGTACACATAAGTTGAAAGTGAAAGAATGGAAGCATATATTCCATGCAAATAGTAACCAAACAGTAACATATATTCAATGCAAATAGTAGAGGTGGCTACACTAATATCAGACAAAATAGACTTTAAATTAGAAACTGTTACAAGAGGTAAAGAAGGATATCATTTAATGATAGAAGGGCCAATTCACCAAGAAGATATAACAATTATAAACATATATGCACCAAACATCAGAGCTCCTAAATATATAAAGTAAACATTGACAAAATTAAAGGGAGAAATTAGACAGCTCAACAATAAGAGTAGAGGACTTTAATACCCCACTTTCAATAATGGGTAGAAAAACCAGATAATAAGGAAACAGAGGATTTGAACAATGCTAATAAACCAATTGGACCTAGCAGACTATATATAAAGAACAACTCTACTCATAAAAAAGCATAAAACATGTTTTCTCAAGTACACATGGGACAGATCATATATCAGGCCACAAAATAAGTCTTAATAAATTTTAAAAGATTAAAGTCATGCAAAGTGCTTTTTCAATCACAATGGAATGAAACTGGAAATCAGTAGCAGAATAAAAATTAGAAAATCCACAAACCTGTGGAAATTAAACAGTACAGTCAAATAACAAATGAGTCAAAGAAGAAATCCCAAGGGAAATTAGAAAAATCTTGAGAAAAAATAAAATGAAAACACAACCTGCCAAAACTTATGTGATCAAGAAAAAGCAGTCCTAAAGGAAAAATTTATGGCTGTAAATGATAAAATTTAAAAAGAAAAAAAAAAAAGATTTCCAAATCAACTACCTAAATTTATACCTTAAGGAAACACAAAGAGAATAAACTAAACCCAAGGTTAGTAGCAGGAAGGAAATAATAAAGATTAGAGCAAAGATAAACAAGATAAAGAATAAAAAAGCAATAGAGAAAAATAAATGAAACCAAGAGTTGGTTCATTTTTCAAAATTAACAAAATTGACAAACCTGTACCTCAGTTGACTAAGAAAAAAGAAAGACTCAACTAAAATTAGAAATGAAAGCCTGGACATTTCCACCAATTTTATTAAAATATAAGGGATTATGAGAGAGTACTATCAATAATTGTACTCAAATAAATTGAATAACTTAGGTGAAATGGACAAAAATCTAGAAACACACAGTCTACTAAAATTGTCATGAGAAAATAGAAACTATAAAAAGACATAACTAGTAAAGAGGTTGAATCAATAATCAAAACCCTCTTCAAAAGAAAAGCTAAGGAACAAATGACTTCACTGGTGAATTCTATCAAACATTTAAGTAATGAACACCATACTCCTCAAACTCTTCCAAAAAACTGAAGGAGAGGAAACATTTCCAAATGCATTTAAAGAGGGAAAAATTGCCTTGCTATCAAAGCCAGGCAAAGTCAATACAAGAAAACTACAGATAAATATTCCTGATGAGTATCAATGCAAAAGTCCTCAACAAAACACTAGCAAACAGAATTCAATAGTACATTAGAAGGTTTATATACCATGATCAAGTGGTTTCTTCCTGGAATGCAAGGATGATTCAACATATGAAAAGTAATCAATGTAATACAGAATGAAGGGGAAAAAAGCACATGACCATCTCAACTGATACAGAAAAAGCATTGACAAAATTCAACACACTTTCATGATAAAAAACACTCAACAAACTAGAAACAGAAGGAAACAACAAAATAAAAGCCATATATGAAAAGCTCTGGCTAATATCTCACTCAATGGTGAAAGAATGAAAACTTTTTCTCTAAGATCGGGAAAAAAGCAAGGTTGCTCACTTTCTATTCAATAAAATACTGGAAGTCCTATCCAGAGCAATTAGAAGAAAAATAATAAAGGATTCAAATTGAAAAGAAAGCGGTAAAAACTATCTGTTCTCAGACAACATGATCTTATCTTACAGAAAATTGTGAAGATTACACACACAGAGACTCACAAACTTGTAGAATAAACAAATTTTAACAAATAGTTCTGATAGAGAACTAATAAAGCAAAATTGCAGGACAAAAAAATCAATACACAAAAATCATTTGCATTTCAAAAAGGAAATTGGAAAACAATTCCATTTATAATAGTGTCTAAAAGAATAAAATACTTAGAATAAACTTAACCAAGGAGATGAAAGACTTGTACACTTAAAACTACAAAATATTGCTTAGAGAAATTAAAGAAGACACCAATGAATGGAAAGACACCCAATATTCATGAATTGGAAAACTTAATATTGTTCAGATGTAAAAACTACTGAAAGAGATCTATAGATTCAATACAATTTCAATCAAAATCCAAATGATGTTTTTTGCAGAAATAGAACAATCTATCTTAAATTGATTTGCAACTTCAAGGGACCCAGAATAGCCAGAACAATCTCAAAAAAGAATAAAGTTGGAGGTCAGACACTTCCTATTTCAAAATTTATGACACAGCTATGGTAATCAAAACTGTGTTGTACTGGCATAAAAACAGACACATAGACCAATGAAATAGACTAGAGAACCCAGAAATAAACCCTAGTATATGTAATCAAATGATGTTTAATAAGGGTGCTAAGGCTGCACAATTGAGAAATGATAGTCTCTTCAACAAACGGTGTTGGGAAAACTGGACATTCACATTCAAAATAAGCAAGTTGGATCCTTACCCTGTATCCTATACTACTAGTCTACAAGTCTCCTTGGGCCTACTGGTGGTTGAGTATCTCTGTTTCCCTCAAAGCTATGCACACTCAGGCCTTCACATTCTTCTCTTTGCTGGAAACCTTCTCCCTTCTCCCTCCTTCAAGCCCAGATTAAAAAAAATTCTCACCTTGAAGTCTTCCCTGTTGTTCCTAGGAATATACTGACACTTTCTACTCCAGACACTAACTCTCTGCTCTTATCTCTATCCCAACACATCAGTGAGGCCTGGCAATTCTCTGTATGTATGTCCATCTCTCCTATGACACTGTGAGTGCCTGGAGAGCAGGATTCTGTGTTAATGAGCTATATATCCCCAGAGCTCATTATAACACCTAACACACAATAGGTATTTAGAGTTCTTAATTCATTGATTGGAAGAGCCAAGAGAAGAAAAGTGATTTGTAGAAATACAGAGCTATGTCACTATAACAGGCCTAGCTGACTTAATATCTGCAGTTCCTGTTTAGCACCAGTGAAGTTTCTCCCTTTATAAAACACAAGTATTAGATAGTGGCCCTCTGAAGGACAGGAAATGGATTCTAGTCATATATGTGTCACTGTTACCTAGGATAATGTTTGGCACATGATAGGCACTCAATCAGTGTGGAAGAAAGAAAGAGAAGTGAATAAGGAGAGGAAAGAAGAGGAGGGGGAGAGGGAGGAGAGGAAAAAATTTCTGGAATATGTCTCTAGAGTCTATACCTACTAAATGAAACTGACTCAGATGCCTAATTATCATGAAATTAAGGTTTGCCTTAAAGGGAAAGCCCACACACTCTCCTTCTGAATTGCTCCAGCCTTTTATAAGATTTATTGCCAAAAAAACTTCCGGTTGGCTAATCCATCCTTCCTGCTGTGCAAGTAATCTCTTTTCTACCTTTTCATTCTTTAAGGAAAATGATAAATAGTTACTTTTCTAATATGCTCTCCTCACATATCCTACGTACTGAGCTAGGTTATTCTCACAGGTTAGCTCAAACCCTCACAATAATTCTGCGAACAGCCTATTAAGTTTATTCTTCAGATGGAAAAACTGACTGGTCCAAGCCTCCACAGTCAGAGAGTGGTAGAGCCAAACTTTAACCTGCCTGTCTCCAAAGACTGTGCCCCTCTTGCATAACAACCTGATGACATACCACCCATGCTTCCTTCATTGTTCATTCATTTATATTTAGTTAACAAATGTTTATAAGGAACTTATTGCATGCTAGACACTTTTCTAAGTGCTCTACAAGTATTAAATCATTTGATTCTTAGGTATCACTACTGTTCACATCTTACAGATGAAGAAACTAAGGTATAGAGAATTTAAGTTCTCACTTTACAGTTGAGAAAACTGAAACAAAGAAATTAAGTAGTTTTCCCAAAGTCAGACTGTTAGTGGCAAAGCAGGATCCAAATGCCAATAGTCTGAATTTAGAGTCTGTGCTTTGAGACTCTACACTAAACTACCTCTATTTTTTGTTTCAAAAAATAATCCATGGGTGAACTAAATTATACTTGCTACTCAAGAGATTGATAACAACACTGAGATTATAACTTAGGGTTAATTGTCCTTCTTGCCTTGAGTTTCTTATATCTTCTTTTAAAAATTTGTTCCGTGGTCAGAGATAATCTTGATTTTGCCATTTTGAAAATTACTTCTGGGGATTGGAACCAAGATGGCAGAGTAGAAGGACGTGCTCTCACTCCCTCTCGGGGGAACACCAGAACCACAACTAGCTGCTGGACAATCATTGACAGGAAGGCCCTGGAACTCACCAAAAAAGATACCTCACATCCATAGACAAAGGAGAAGCCACAACAAGATGGTAGGAGGGGCGCAATCACAGTAAAATCAAATCCCATAACTGCTGGGTGGGTGACCCACAGACTGGAGAACACTTATACCACAGAAGTTCACCCACTGGAGTGAAGGGTCTGAGCCCCACGTCAGGCTTCCCAACCTGGGGGTCTGGCAACGGGAGGAGGAATTCCTAGAGAAACAGACTTTGAAGGCTACTGGGATTTGATTGCAGGACTTCGACAGAAATGGGGGAAACAGAGACTCCACTCTTGGAGGGCACATACAAAGTAGTGTGCACATCGGGACCCCGGGGATGGAGCAGTGACCCCAGGGGAGACTGAACCAGACCTACCTGCTAGTGTTGGAGGGTCTCCTGCAGAGGCGGGGGGGTGGCTGTGGCTCACCGTGGGGACAAGGACACTGGCAGCAGAAGTTCTGGGAAGTACCCCTTGGCAAGAGCCCTCCCAGAGTCCACCACTTGCCCTACCAAAGAGCCCGGGTAGGCTCCAGTGTTGGGTTGCCTCAGGCCAAACAACCAACAGGGAGGGAACCCAGCCCCACCCAACAGCAGTCAAGGAGATTAAAGTTTTACTGAGCTCTGCCCACCAGAGCAACAGTTAGCTCTACCCACCACCAGTCTCTCCCACCAGGAAACTTGCATAAACCTCTTAGATAGCCTCATCCACCAGAGGGCAGACAGCAGAAGCAAGAAGAACCACAATCCTGCAGCCTGTGGAACAAAAACCACATTCACAGAAAGATACACAAGATGAAAAGGCAGAGGACTATGTAGCAGATGAAGGAACAAGATAAAACCCCAGCAAAACAACTAAATGAAGTGGAGATAGGAAACCTTCCAGAAAAAGAATTCAGAATAATGATAGTGAAGATGATCCAGGACCTCAGAAAAAGAATGGAGGCAAAGATCGAGAAGATGCAAGAAATGTTTAACAAACACCTAGAAGAATTAAAGAACAAACAAACAGAGATGAACAACACAATAACTGAAATGAAAACTACACTAGAAGGAATCAATAGCAGAATAACTGAGGCAGAAGAATGGATAAGTGACCTGGAAGACAGAATGGTGGAATTCACTGCTGCGAAACAGAATAAAGAAAAAAGAATGAAGAGAAATGAAAACAGCCTAAGAGACTTCTGAGACAACATTAAACATAACAACATTCACATTATAGGGGTCCCAACAGGAGACGAGAGAGAGAAAGGACCAGAGAAAATATTTGAAGAGATTATAGTTGAAAACTTCCATAACGTGGGAGTTAACACCCAAGTCCAGGAAGTGCAGAGTTAACACCAAAGTCCAGGAAGTGCAGAAAGTCACATACCGGATAAACCCAAGAAGAAACATGCTGAGATACATAGTAATCAAATTGGCAAAAATTAAACACAAAGAAAAATTATTAAAAGCAGCAAGGGAAAAAAGACAAATAACATACAAGGGAACTCCCATAAGGTTAACAGCTGATTTCTTAGCAGAAACTCTACAAGCCAGAAGGAAGTGGCATGATATACTTAAAATGATGAAACGGAAGAACCTACAACCAAGATTACTCTACCCAGCAAGGATCTCATTCAGATTCGACGGAGAAATCAAAAGCTTTACAAACAAGCAAAAGCTAAGAGAATTCAGCACCACCAAACCAGTTCTACAGCAAATGCTAAAGGAACTTCTCTAAGTGGGAAACACAAGAAAAGGACCTACAAAAACAAACCCAAAATAATTAAGAAAATGGTAATAGGAAACTACATATTGATGATTACCCTAAACGTGAATAGATTCAATGCTCCAACCAAAAGACATAGGTGTGCTGAACAGAGACAAAAACAAGACCCATATATATGCTGTCTACAAGAGACCCACTTCAGACCTAGAGACACATTCAGACTGAAAGTGAGGGGATGGAAAAAGATATTCCATGCAAATGGAAATCAAAAGAAAGCTGGAGTAGCAATTCTCATATCAGACAAAATAGACTTTAAAATAAATACTATTACGAGAGACAAAGAAGGACACTACATAATGATCAGGGGATCAATCCAAGAAGAAGATATAACAATTATAAATATATACGCACCCAACATAGTAGCACCTTAACACATAAGGCAAATGCTAACAGCCATAAAAAAGGAAATTGACAGTAACACAATAATAGTGGGGTACTTTAACACCTCACTTACACCAATGGACAGGTCATCCAAAATGAAAATAAATAAGGAAACACAAGCTTTAAATGAGACATTAAACAAGACGGACTTAATTGATATTTATATAACATTCCATCCAAAAACAGCAGATTACACTTTCTTCTCAAGTGCGCACAGAACATTCTCCAGGATAGATCACATCTTGGGTCACAAATCAAGCCTCAGTAAATTTAAGAAAATTGAAAATGTATCAAGCATCTTTTCTTTTCTTTTTTTTTTTTTTTTTTTTTGGCGTTATGCAGGCCTCTCACTGTTGTGGCCTCTCCCGCTGCGGAGCACAGGCTCCGGACGCGCAGGCTCAGCGGCCATGGCTCACGGGCCCAGCCGCTCCGCAGCATGTGGGATCTTCCCGTACCGGGGCACGAACCCGTGTCCCCTGCATCGGCAGGCGGACTCTCAACCACTGCGCCACCAGGGAAGCCCTCAAGCATCTTTTCTGACCACAATGCTATGAGATTAGAAATGAATTACAGGGAAAAAAACGTAAAAAACACAAACACATGGAGGCTAAACAATACGTTACTAAATAACCAAACGATCACTGAAGAAATCAAAGAAATCAAAAAATACCTAGAGACAAATGACAATGAAAACATGATGATCCAAAACCTGTGGGATGCAGCAAAAGCAGTTCTAAGAGGAAAGTTTATAGCTATACAAGTCTACCTCAAGAAAGAAGAAAAATCTCAAATAAACAATCTAAACTTACACCTAAAGGAACTAGAGATAGAAGAATAAACAAAACCCAAAGTTAGCAGAAGGAAAGAAATCATAAAGATCAGAGCAGAAATAAATGGAATAGAAATAAAGAAAACACTAGCAAAGATCAATAAAACTAAAAGCTGTTTCTTTGACAAGATAAACAAAATTGATAAACCATTAGCCAGACTCATCAAGAAAAAGAGGGAGAGGACTCAAATCAATAAAATTAGAAATGAAAAAGGAGAAGTTACAACAGACACCGCAGAAAATACAAAGCATCCTAAGAGACTACTACAAGCAATTCTATGCCAATAAAATGGACAACCTGGAAGAAATGGACAAATTCTTAGAAAGGTATAACTTTCCAAGACTGAACCAGGAAGAAATAGAAAATATGAACAGACCAATCACAAGCAATGTAATTGAAACTGTGATTAAAAATCTTCCAACAAACAGAAGTCCAGGACCAGATGGCTTCACAGGTGAATTCTATCAAACATTTAGAGAAGAACTAACACCCATCCTTCTCAAACTCTTCCAAAAAATTGCAGAGGAAAGAACACTCCCAAACTCATTCTATGAGGCTACCATCACCCTGATACCAAAACCAGATACTACAAAAAAAGAAAACTATAGACCAATATCACTGATGAATATAGATGCAAAAATCCTCAACAATATACTAGCAAACAGAATCTAACAACATATTAAAAGGCTCATACACCATGACCAATTCGGATTTACCCCAGGAATGCAAGGATTCTTCAATATACGCAAATCAATCAATGTGATACACCATATTGACAAATTGAAGAATAAAAACCATATGATCATCTCAATAGATGCAGAAAAAGCTTTTCACAGAAGTCAACACCCATTCCTGATAAAAACTCTCCAGAAAGTGGGCATAGAGGGAACCTACCTCAACATAATAAAGGCCATATACGACAAACCCACAGCAAACATCATTCTCAATGGTGAAAAACTGAAAGCATTTCCACTAAAATCAGGAACAAGACAAGGTTGTCCACTCTGGCCACTATTATTCAACATAGTTTTGGAAGTCCTAGCCATGGCAATCAGAGAAGAAAAAGACATAAAAGGAATAGAAATTGGAAAAGAAGAAGTAAAACTGTCACTGTTTGCAGATGACATGATACTATACATAGAGAAATCCTAAAGATGCTACCAGAAAACTACTAGAGCTAATCAATGAATTTGGTAAAGTAGCAGGATACAAAATTAATGCACAGAAATCTCTTACATTCCTATACACTAATGATGAAAAATCTGAAAGAGAAATTAAGGAAACATGCCCATTTACCATTGCAAAACAAAACAATAAAATACCTAGGAATAAACCTACCTAGGGAGACAAAAGACCTGTATGCAGAAAACTATAAGACACTGATGAAAGAAAGAAATTAAAGATGATATGAGCAGATGGAGAGATATACCATTTTCTTTGATTGGAAGAATCAATATTGTGAAAATGACTATATTACCCAAAGCAATCTACAGATTCAATGCAATCCCAATCAAATTGCCAATGGCATTTTTTATGGAACTAGAACAAAAAAGCTTAAAATTTGTATGGAGACACAAAAGACCCTGAGTAGCCACAGCAGTCTTGAGGGGAAAAAACGGAGCTGGAGGAAACAGACTCCTTGACTTCAGACTATACTATAAAGCTACAATAATCAAGACAGTATGGTACTGGCACAAAACAGAAACATAGATCAATGGAACAAGATAGAAAGCCCAGAGATAAACTCACGCACCCTTGATCAACTTATCTATGACAAAGGAGGCAAGGATATATAATGGAAAAAAGACAGTCTCTTCAATAAGTGGTGCTGGGAAAACTGTACAGCTACATGTAAAAGAATGAAATTAGAACACTCCCCAACACCATATATAAAAATAAACTCAAAACGCATTAGAGACCTAAATGTAAGACTGGACACTATAAAACTCTTAGAGGAAAACATAGGAAGAACACTCTTTGACATAAATCACAGCAAGATCTTTCTTGATCCACCTCCTAGAGTAATGGAAATAAAATCAAAAATAAACAAATGGGACCTAATAAAACTTCAAAGCTTTTGCACAGCAAAGGAAACCATAAACAAGATGAAAAGACAACCCTCAGAATGGGAGAAAATATTTGCAAACGAATCCATGGACAAAGGATTAATCTCCAAAATATATAAACAGCTCATGCAGCTCAATATTAAAAAAACAAACAACCCAATCCAAAAATGGGCAGAAGACCTACATAGCCATTTCTCCAAAGAAGACATACAGATGGCCAAGAAGCACTTGAAAAGCTGCTCAACATCACTAATTATTAGAGAAATGCAAATCAAAACTACAATGAGGTATCACCTCACACCAGTCAGAATGGGCATCATCAGAAAATCTACAAACAACAAATGCTGGAGAGGCTGTGGACAAAAGGGAACCCTCTTGCACTCTTGGTGGGAATGTCAATTGATATAGCCACTATGGAGAACAGTATGGAGGTTCCTTAAAAAACTAAAAGTAGAATTACCATATAATCCAGCAATCCCACTACTGGGCATATACCCAGAGACAACCGTAATTCAAAAAGACACATGCACCCCAATGTTCACTGCAGCACTATTTACAATAGCCAGGTCATGGAAGCAACCTAAATGCCCATCGACAGACGAATGGATAAAGAAGATGTGGTACATATATACAATGGAATATTACTTAGCCATAAAGAGATACGAAATTGGCTCATTTGTAGAGATGTGGATGGATCTGGAGACTGTCATCCAGAGCGAAGTAAGTCAGAAAGAGAAAAACAAATATTGTATATTAATGCATATGTGTGGAACCTAGAAAAATGGTACAGATGAACTGGTTTTCAGGGCAGAAATAGAGACACAGATGTAGAGAACAAACGTATGCTCACCAAGGGGGGAAAGTGGCCAGGGGTCGGGGGTGGTGGTGGGATGAATTGGGAGATTGGGATTGCCATGTATACACTGATATGTATAAATTTGATGAGTAATAATAACCTGCTGTATAAAAAATTAAAAAAATAATTTTAAAAAACCTAGTATAATGGAAGAATGTATTGAAATTTAATTACTGCTATCCTCACACATTTTTTGATTGTATTAAAACAAATACATTGAACTGAGTGGTCCCAAATCCTGAAAATTCATAACATCTTCAGTTTCTGCTGCTAATATTTATTATTTATCTCATGAAAATGTCTCTGCATGTAAATAACAATTTAAAAAATAATGAATAAATCAAAAAAAGAAAATTACTTCTATAATTATAGTGTAAATCAGATGAGAAAGTATTGAAGAAGACACATGAATTACTGTCTTATTCTAGAAAAAAAATTCATAAAGACATGCCCAGGTTTTTAAGTGACAGCATAGGTATGCCAAGTGAATTTAGTTCTCTCATTCTATCTCCAATCAGTTGGCAGTGGTTTCTTGAAACTGTATGTTGAACAGATTCTAAAACCATGTTCTGCTACAAATAAGTATAAAGAAAGCTTAATTTTCAAATTATTCAGGAAACTGTAAACAACTTTCTGGCTTACCACAGTCTTTCTTCTTCCTCTGTATGAAGGGCCTTTAAGCTCTAGCTACAAAGATGCTCTTGCTCTTTCGAGTCAGCACCCCACCATGAACAGGTTTAAAGTTACCAAAGTATTTAAGAATAAAAATTCAAGGTAGTCCATCTTAAAGAAATAAACTAATCTTGAAGGCTAAAACACAGATTTTTATTTAATTCTCACAAATAACTTGATGAAACAGGGATACGTTTATCTATTTTACACATAAGGAAACTGAGGCACATAGAAGTCAAATGTGGCTTCATATAAGTAGCAAGAAGCAGAGCTGAAATTTGAACCCCGGTATGACTGTGGACAGGCCATCCTATTTCCAGTACAGGAGTCATTAGGACACCAAACAGAAAGGATGTGTGTTATCAGATGGAGGACCAATTAGCTTACGATATTGAGAAATATGTTTGGCTCTAAATTCTGACAGCTATTGCAAAAGGGAATCAAATGTGGTAAGTGATGGGGCTTCCCTGGTGGTGCAGTGGTTGAGAATCCGCCTGCCAATGCAGAGGACACGGGTTCCAGCCCTGGTCCGGGAAGATCCCACATGCCATGGAACAACTAAGCCCATGAGCCACAACTACCGAGCCTGCACTCTAGAGCCTGTGAGCCGCAACTATTGAAGCCCACATGCCTGGAGCCCATGCTCTGCAATGAGAGGCTACCACAGTGAGAGGCCCGCGCACCGCAACGAAGAGTAGTCCCCGCTCTCAGCAACTAGAGAAAACCTGCATGCAGCAGCGAAGACCCAATGCAGCCAAAAATTAAATAAATGAATAAATATATTTTTTTAAATGTGGTAAGTGATGAAGTTTTTATTTTCTTGTATTTAATACATCAAATCATATGTAAAACACAAAAAAGAAAAGAAGTATTTCCTGGACCTATGTATCTCTATGAGTGACATGTAGATAATACCTGATGATATCTTCTACTATGGTTTTACATAAGACTTTAAAATGCTGTCCAAATGACTTTAAAATGCTGTCCAAATGTACAAAATGGTTCTTTATAAAGGCAGAAAAATAATGTATAAAATGTCAGATGAAAGTCATTCTGTTGAAGTTGATAATGGGATCCAGGTGAGTTAGTTCTCAGGAAAAGAATGAAAGAACCTACACTTTGATAAAATCCAGAAAATTAGAAGGCCTACTTTCTGCTGACAAACTGTATTAGGTCATTTTGTATATAGATATGACTCAGTGGGGAGTGAGAAATATAAAAAGGGGAGAATTGTATTTTATTCATCTTCTTACATCTGAAGGACAATGAGGTAAGCAAACAAATATATTGTAGTCTAGTGACCATTTCTAACTTTTGTACAAGATTAGATTTCTCAGAACATCTTGAAAGCAAATGGACTATATCCTTTTCAAGCTAGACTTTGAGCTAATTTAATATTGTATCACAGCTATCACCCTTTAGAAAACCCAGCCAGCTAGGATTTATTTCCTCTTGTTGGGAAGCTTAAGTATGACTGCCAAAGCCACAGACTTTCTTGTTGGCTTTTAAATGTTTTCCTGAATCAAAACTAGCTTAAATGGAAAAAAAAAAAAAAGAAGTAGACAATTTCCAAGCACTCACAAGGCTGAGCAAATACGTTTCACACTAATTGAAGGAAGTGAAAGCTTTTTTTATTCCTGTTTTTAACTATAAGACATATTTTTCCTTTCTGAGCGGTTGATGGGATACCCAATTTCCAGAACTGCGACAAGACTTGTTAAAGTCAGCTGATTCACAGTACTACTGAGTGCACGTGGAAACTGCTCTGTGGGCCACAAAAATTAAGCATTCATTAATCCTTAGTACCAGCTCTAGCAAATTATGTGACACCAGACACTCTCTGCAGTATACACCCTAAAGTATCTACTCCTTACATCACATACCAGTGACCCATTTCCTATATTTATTAACAAGGAATGAATTATTTAAGTGTTTAATTGCCTTAGAGAATAAGAGGTTCAACCAGGCACCATAGAAGGCAGTAAAAGAGAAAGTGAGGAGAAAAGTCACTCTTCTAAATAAAGCACATATTATTTCCCATGTGATGAGATGGCATACCAAGAAATTAATTGCTGCCATATTTATCTATACAAAGGACTCAGCCTTAGATTTTCCAAAGTTTTCATTGAGAGTCACCAGTTTTTCTTCACAAAGGAAAACAAGGTACTATCAGGAAGGCATGAACTGGTTCAAATTAGTGTTTTCATTTTCTTTGGATAAATACCCAAGAGTGAAATTACTGGACCATATGGTAGTTCTATTTTTAATTTTTTGAGGCACTCCCATACTGTTTTCCATAGTGGCTGCACCAATTTACCTTCCTACCAGAAGTGCATGAGGGTTCGCTTTTCTCCACATCCTCACCAATACTTGTTATTTCTTATCTTTTTGACGATAGTCATTCTGACAGGTGTGAGGTGATATCTCATGGTTTTCATTTGCATTCCCCTCAAGACTAGTGAGGTTGAGCATCTTTTCATGTGATTGTTAGCTATCTGTATATCTTCTTTGGAAAAGCCTATTCAGGTCCTCTGCCCATATTTTTATCAGATTGTTTGGGTTTTTTGATATTGAGTTATATGAGTTCTTTATATATTGTGGATATTAACTTCTAATCAGACAAATCATTTACAAATATCTTCTCCCATTCAGTAAGTTGTCTTTTTGTTTTGCTGATGGTTTCCTTCACAGTGCAAAAGCTTTTAAGTTTCACTGGATCCCATTTGTTTATTTTTGCTTTTGTTTTCTTTGCCTTTGGAGAACAGATCCCCAAAAAATATTGCTATGATTTATGACAAAGAATGTTCCTCCTGTGTTTTCTTCTAGGAGTTTTATGGCTTTCAGTCTTAAATTTAGGTCTTTAATTCATTTGGAGTTTATTTTTGTCTGTGGTGTGAGAAAGTGTTCTAATCTCATTCTTTTGCATGTAGCTGTTCAGTTTTCCCAGCACCACTTATTGAAGAGACTATCTTTTCCTCATTGTATATTCTTGCCTCCTTTGTTGTAGATTAACTGACCATAAGTGTGTGGGTTTATTTCTGGGCATTCTATCCTGTTCCATTGATCTATGTGTCTGTTTTTGTGTCACTAACATACTGTTTTGATTACTGTAGCTTTGTAGTATAGTTTGAAGAAAGGGATTACAATACCTTCAGCTTTGTTCTTTTTTCTCAACATTGCTTTGGCTATTTGGGGTCGTCTGTGCTTCCATACAAATTTTAAGATTATTTGCTTTAGTTCTGTGAAAAACATCATGGGTATTTTGAAAGGGATTGCATTACCTCTGTAGATTGCTTTAGTTCTATGGACATTTCAACAATATTAATTCTTCCAATCCATGAATGTGGGATATCTTTCCATTTATTTGTACAGTCTTCAATTTCCTTCATCAATGTCATAATTTTCAGAGTACAGGTCTTTCACCCCCTCAATTAAATTTATTTCTAAGTATTTTATTCTTTTTGATTTGATTGTGAAAGGGATTATTTTGATTTAAGAAAATTTTCTTGATTTAGTACTCTGAAAATACTAATTCAAAAAGATATACACACTCCCATGTTCACAGGAAAATTATTTACAGTAGCCAAGATATGGAAACACCTAAGTATCCACTGACAGTCAATGGATAAAGAAGATGTGGTACACATACACAATATAATATGGATCAACCATAAAAAAAGAATGAAATTTTGCCATTTGCAACAACATGGGTGGAGCTGAAGGGTATTATGCTTAGTGAAATAAGTCAGGCAGAGAAAGACAAATACTGTATGCTTTCACTTATATGTGGAATCTAAAAAATAAATGAACAAATATAACAAAACAAAAACAGACTAACAGATACAGAGAACAAACTAGTGGTCACCAGAGGGGAAAGGGTGGGGGGAAGAGCAAAATAGGTGAATGGGATTAAGAAGTATAAAATAAATAAGTTACCAAGATGTAATGTACAGCACAGGGAATATAGTCAATATTTTATAATAACTTTGTATGAAGTATATTCTATAAGAAATCAAATAACTATTGAACAGCTGAAACTAATAAAATATTGTAAGTCAACTATACTTCAACAGGAAAAGACAAGAAAAGCAGAGACTTGACATATTTGGGGAGGGGGAAAGGGATGTGTGCTGTCAGTCAAGAAGTATTTCTTGAGCATAAATTTCACACTCAACAATGGCATAAGAAGTTTGTAATCAAATTGGGGAAACAACTCACAAGAGCACCATTTCCAGACATGTCTCTGAGCTTTGACATGACTGACTACTTTCTCCTTCTTTAAACACTCTTACTCTGGCTTCTCTGTCCTACTTTCCATCTCTCTGTTTCATCTTCTTTAGTATTTATGGTGTGCTCCTCTTTCCTAGCCCAACCCTAAAATATTGGCATTCATTGACATTTGGTCTATGGTCCTTTTCTCTTCTCTTGTGGCCACTCTAAGTAGGTTATCTTATCTCCAAGGGCATCAATTACCACCTACTTGATGATGAATCCCAACTCTGTGTCTCAAGACAGGTATCACTGGAGCTCCAAATACACATATCCAACTTCCTGCTGGTCATCTGCATTTGGAAATCTTATTAATCAGTATGTCCAAGATTGAATTCATTAGATGTCCATTCAACTATTTCCTTCCTTTTGGATTCTTTACCCTAGTGAATTAATCACTCCACACCCAATCCATTTAGTAGCCAATTCTTTACGCCTCTTTCTTCCTCACTGCCTCCCACCTCTCCATTCACATCCTGAATAACTCTTGAATCCATCCCACTTTTCTCTGGCCCCACAGTCATTACTCAAATTACTACAGCAGTAACCTCCAGTCTTTCTTTCTGGCAATTTATTCTCTACACTGCAGCCACCAAGATCTCCCATAAAGATAAAAGAAAGAGAGAGAGGGGAAGGAAGAAAAGGAGAGAAAACAGGGAAGGAGGAAGAGAAGGAGGGAGGAAGGGAGAGAGAGAGAGGGAGGGAAGAAACTTCAATTATGATAGTCCTACCATAAAACTTTTTATGTATCTTCACTGCCTTCAGATAAATTCTGATTTCTTAGTCTGACTGCCAAGACTTTGCTCACTTTTCCTCATCTCTTACCACTTTCTTTAACAATCTTTAATTTCTAATAACACAAAACTAACTTTGGATTTTTTTTTAATGGGTATTCTTTCACCCCTGGGCTTTGGATTAGGCCGTTTGGCTTGGAACACTTTTAACATTTTTAACACTTTTAACATTCTTTCCATCCCCTTCACCTGGCTCATTCTTACTTATCCTCAAGATGTCAGTATAGAGTTATCACCTCTGCTGGTCATCTCCTCCAAGACCCCTATAATCTAGGTTAGATGCCCATCCTATGTGTTACAACTGCACTTTGTATTCTTCCTCTGGAACTATATGGAAAGAAGCACCATCTATATAAAACAAGAATTGACTGTAGCAACCTTAATATACTAGGGCAGTGGTACAATTCATAATAGGTGAGGTAGCTTTTGTCAAAGAAAATGTTTTGAAATCTCTTGGCTGTGAAGCATGCTCTCTGTCCACCCATCTACCACCCCAAATTGTTAGGTCTCTTTGAGGAGAGAGCTAACACAGAGAGCCAAATTGCACTTCATAGGAAACCCAACAGGATTTTAGGGTTTAGAGACTGCCACTCTACACAAAATATTTTGAAAAAGCAAGAGACTAGAGCATCTGGCTGCAAATTGGAACTAAGCATTCCCTGGGCCTTCAAAAATCAACTGATGGACTTTTGAGACCACATCTAACATTCGGTTAAGTTGATACCTGCACTGAGCTGTTATATACAGACTCCTTTCATTAATTCCCAAACTTTTAGTAAAACTCTGCTGCAAATTCTTTTTAATATTTATTTTTTTTATTTAGTTAAGTTTGGGGGGGGGCTATGTTGGGTCTTTGTTGCAGCATGCGGGCTTCTCTCTAGTTGTGGTGTGTGGACTTCTCTTCTCTCACAGCAATCAGAGAAGAAAAAGAAATTAAAGGAATCCAAATCAGAAAAGAAGAAGTAAAACCATCACTGTTTGCACATGACATGATACTATACATAAAAAATCCTACAGATGCCACCAGAAAACTACTAGAGCTAATCGATGAATTTGGCAAAGTAGCAGGACACAAAATTAATGCACAGAAATCTCTTGCATTCCTATACACTAATGATGAAAAATCTGAAAGAGAAATTAAGGAAACACGCCCATTTACCACTGCAACAAAAAGAATAAAATACCTAGGAATAAACCTACCTAAGGAGGGAAAAGACCCGTATGCAGAAAACTGTAAGACACTGATAAAACAAATCAAAGATGACACAAACAGATGGAGAGATATACCATGTTCTTGGATTGGAAGAATCAACATTGTGAAAATGACTATACTACCCAAAGCAATCTACAGATTCAATGCAATCCCTATCAAATTACTAATGGCATTTTCCTCAGAACTAGAACACAAAATTTTACAATTTGTATGGAGACACAAAAGACCCCGTATAGCCAAAGCAATCTTGAGAAAGAAAAACGGAGCTGGAGGAATCACGCTCCCTGACTTCAGACTATACTGCAAAACTACAGTAATCAAGATAGTATGGCACTGGCACAAAAACAGAAATATAGATCAATGGAACAGGATAGAGAGCCCAGAGATAAACCCATGCACATATGGTCACCTTATCTTTGATAAAGGAGGCAAGAATATACAATGGAGAAAAGACAGCCTCTTCAATAAGTGGTGCTGGGAGAACTGGACAGCTACATGTAAAAGAATGAAATTAGAACTCTTCCTAACACCATACACAAAAAGAAACTCAAAATGAATTAAAGACCTAAATGTAAGGCCAGACTCTATAAAACTCTTAGAGGAAAACAAGGCAAAACACTCTATGACATAAATCACAGCAAGATCCTTTTTGATCTACCTCCTAAAACAATGGAAATAAAAACAAAAATAAACAAATGGGACCTAATGAAACTTAAAAATTTTTGCACAGCAAAGGAAACCATAAACAAGACAAAAAGACCACACTCAGAATGGGAGAAAATATTTGCAAATGAATCAACTGACAAGGGAGTAATCTCCAAAATACACAAACAGCTCATGCAACTCAATATCAAAAAAACAAACAACCCAATCAAAAAATGGGTGGAATATTTCCTCATAAATGTTGGATATTGTTATAACCCATATGTACTTTACTCATAGGAATAATAGGACTTTGGTATAGAGGGAAGAAAGTCAGAAATGGGGAGGGAGAGCATATGGGAATTCATTTCATTACAGGGTGGGCACTAAGGAGAGTACTGAGCAAATCAAATCATAGTTGAAGAGGGTATGGCAGACTCACTTGATTTGTTCTGCCAACATTATCTAAGTCTAAGCTAGTGGACTGAAGCAGAGCAGCAGGGATTTCAGATGGTGGTATTCTTATAGTCAGGCCAGTGGTAGCACCAGGATTTGATTAAAGCATTTTCCAGTTTAAAGCAAAATCCAGCTAACAGCATTAAGGGTCAGGGTCCAATACCTACGAAGTCATGTGTACCAGTTATCATAACTTATTTAATGGACAAAAACTACTTTTTTTCATTTTCATTTTGATAAATTAACCAGTTTAAAATTAAATGTTACTCTATTAAATCTAGCTTCTCATTAAAACTTTTATAAACTTTAGCTAGTTATTGAGGTATTATTCCAGTTATCAACTTATGAGCTCTTTGTATAATATAGTCAGCCTTTTTATATTTGCTGAAAATATTTTCCCAGTCTTTTATTTAGATATATATTATTTGCAACATGGAGAATCTGTATGTATACATTAAGTTAATGTTTCTCCTTTAATATACTGATCCCTTCAAGAAGTATTGCTTACAATGTACATCCACTTGTTGATATGATAGAGTATCTTGCAGTAGACCAGCATTGCTGTTGAGAACAACGGAAGATTTTTAAAATGCACATGACTTCTGTATATTTTCTGCTCAATTTTCCGGTAAACCTAAAACTTCTCTAAAAAATAAAGTCTGTCAATTTAAAAAAATGTGTTTAAAAAAAATGGGTGGAAAACCTAAATAGACATTTCTCCAAAGACATACAGATGGCCAACAAACACATGAAAAGATGCTCAACATCACTAATCATTAGAGAAATGCAAATCAAATCCACAGTGAGGTATCACCTCACACCAGTTAGAATGGGCATCATCAAAAAGTCTACAAACAATAAATGCTGAAGAGGGTGTGGAGAAAAGGGAACCCTCCTGCACTGTTGGTGGGAATGTAAATTGTTACAGCCACTATGGAGAATGTATGGAGATTCCTTTAAAAACCAAAAATAGAACTACCATATGACCCAGCAATCCCACTACTGGGCGTATACCCTGAGAAAACCATAATCCACAAAGATACATATACCACAATATTCACTGCAGCACTGTTTACAATAGTCAGGACATGGAAACAACTTAAATGTCCATCGACAGATGAATGGATAAAGAAGATGTGGCACATATATACAATGGAATATTACTCAGCCATAAAAAGGAATGAAATTGAGTTATTTGTAGTGAGGTGGATGGACCTAGAGTCTGTCATACAGAGTGAAGTAAGTCAGAAAGAAAAAAAACAAATACTGTATGTTAACTCATATATATGGAATCTAGAAAAATGGTACTGATGAACCTAGTGGTAGGGCAGGAATAAAGATGCAGACGTTGAGAATGGACTTGAGGACATGGGGGTGGGGAAGAGAAGCTGGGACGTAGTGAGAGAGTAGCACTGACATATATACACTACCAAATGTAAAACAGGTAGCTAGTGGGAAGCTGCTGCATAGCACAGGGAATCAGCTCAGTGCTTTGTGATGACCTAGAGGGGTGGGATAGGGAGGGTGGGAGGGAGGCTCAAGAGGGAGGGGATATGGGGATATATGTATACGTATAGCTGATTCACTTTGTTATACAGCAGAAACTAACACAACATTGTAAAGCAATTATACTCCATAAAGATGTATTTAAAAAAATGGAAATGTAGGGTCTTAAATATTTCAAATATGCTAATGTAACTGAGAATCTCTGAAAAGAAATGTGACTAACAGATGGACCAGGCAAGAATATGACTCCAAGGCAGTGCTGTGCCTAAATAGGAGGGCATTTCAGAATTGGGTTTCCTACACTGTGGGGAAGCATGGAAAGAACAATGTGTTAATTGAGAGTGGAAGGGCTGAGGGGACAGGCTGCTTGTTGACCCAGCAGGAGAGTCAGGGAAGGAAAGAAAACAAGATTCCTCATGATAGAGCCAAACTAGCTGTGTCGTGTGACTGTGACTGTGACCTATCTTTGATTATAACTTGGAATCCTTTCATGCAATAGTTTGCAGAGACTGTGTTTCTTGGAATATGATGAAGGAAAAGCCTATTGCGGAAAAAGAATGGAGACTGGTCAAGACTTAAGAAACGCACCCTCCCCTGCTTTTTATTAACTCTTCAGGTGGTAGCTGTGGAACACTGACCAAAAGCTGAGACCAGAAAAGAGACCATCGGAAAGAAATTTTAGTCACTATACAAGCAGTAGAGTATGTGGGTGTACCGCAGTCTGGGAGAAGAAACAAAAATGCTGTGGAACTAGAAGAGAGGCCAAGGCGCAACCCTACTTGCTCCCATCTTTCCTTTCCAGGCCATAAATTTTTCTCTGAAGGGTGTGAGAAAGAGGCAAGAGCTGAAGTTTTTCTATTAACAATTCAGACCCAGAATTTCACTTCTAGTTTGATGTTTTTTGGTGAAGGGGCATCCTCTGCACCATTCGGTTGACCACAACACATATTTATTGTCACCCTTTTATGTGCTAGGTACTGGAGATACAACAAAATATTAGGTGTCCCATCTTTTTGAAGTCTACTGTCGATCAGGGACTCTCTGCTTAAAGAAAGTCGGTGATTAAAACTTCCTGGTTTTGTTTTTCTTGGAGTGCTCCACAATGTAATAGGTCCCTAGTAATAGGGAAATTTTTTTCAAAGAAACCCTGATCTAGCTGCTGGGATCCCTGCATTCTAACCCCTGTGGAATTAGTTAACTACTCAGATAGTTTGTCAGTTGAGAATGCTTTTCTTTGGGCAGGGGAAGTGCTACAGGTCAGTGCAATGTTGTTAGATGATAGTTCCAAGACCTGGGGTTCAGGAGCAAGTTCAAAACCATTCAAATGGAGTTATGGCCTGAATTTGTGAAAATGGTTTTTTCTCCACCCTGTGACCTTCTGATTACTTTTTATCATCGTTATTGGGTTTTGGTTTTTTTCATGACAGTAAAGGTGTTGCTTCACCCTACAGGTGTACCTTTATCTTATTAAATGACAAACTGTTTGAGAGAAACTTAAACTCACATAGAGGCTAAAAAAGAAATTTGAAGGGTTACCATCAAAGAGGCTTTTGGGGTTGAAAGTGAGTCTGTTGAAAGTTTGCTTTCCCTGCTGCTTCCTCCGTGCTTCCTTTCTTGGAGTGTCAGGAGCTCTAATCTCAAGCAAAGGAACAACTATCACTTCATTTTTAAGATAGCTGTGTTCTCTATAGAACTCTAGGGGTCCCCTCCTTTGTCCATGGTGAGCCCACCAATATTTTCCCAGACTCATCTCAAAGCACAACCTGTGAAGCTTTCCCAAACACCTCCCAAAAGAACCAGTTATTCTAACGTACCAGTTGTTCACACCATTACTATACCATTTGTCATGCTGAACTGGAATTGTCTATGCACATTCTCTCTCTTATTAAAGTGTGAGCCCTCCAGAGAAAGAGACTTGTCTGATTTCCTTTCAAGAAACTTCCCTCTTCTCCCTCATAGAACATAACAGAAGTTTGGTAAATTTTGTAGAATAAATAAAGGAACAAATGATAATGTTTTACTTAGATATAATACTTTACAGTTTTACTGACAATAATAATATATATTTGGATGGCACTTTAAGAGCTTACAGAATGAGCTACATATTCTATTAGATTTAGATACATATTCTATTTGATTCTCAAAATATTATAAGGTAAAGCAGATATTATTAGCACCTAACTTTTACAGCTGCCAACATTCAGAGTAAGAGACTTCTCCACTTCACCCAAAACTAGTAAGAGAAGGAATGGGGACATAAACCCAGATTCTGATTTCAAATTTCAAATATAGGACTGATTTCAAATATAGGACTCAAGCCATCACACTTGGCACTCTGAGATAAGAGGGAATATTTGAATAAGGGAAATTTACTCTGAGACTCATTCCAGAATAGAAATGACTGATTTCAATCTGGACCCACAGAAGGTGGTCTTAACACCTCCTGAAAAGATAAGGCAGCTCCTTTTTGTTTTGTTAAAGCATTTTAGAATTTTGAAGTTAAAGATTTTTGAGCAGCTATATCTGAGGCAACAAAGTAAAGGCCTGTGAAGAAGAAAAAGGAGATAGAGAAATATAATCCAGAATACCCCTAGAAGGCTTTGGATGAAGGAGGTATTTGATAGTGATTAAAGGCAATGAGACAATTAGGCAAGGAAAAAAAAATAAAAGGCATCCAAATTTGAAAGGAAGAAGTTAAATTATCTCTGTTCAAAGATGAGACTATCTTACATATAGAAAATTCTAAAGACACACACACACACACACACACACACACACACATAACTGTTAGAGCTAATAAATAAATTCAGGAAAGCTCCAGGATACAAATTCGACACACAAAAATCAGTTATAATTTTATACACTAATAATGAATAACCCAAAAAGGAAATTAACAGTTCCATTTACAATAGCATCAAAATTTTTTTAAAAATCTACAAATGAATTTAACTAAGGAGGCAAAAGATTTGTACATTAAATACTATAAAACATTACTGAAAGAAGTTAAAGAATACACAAATGGAAAGACATCCCATGTTTATGAATTAGAAGACTTAATTTTCTTAATGACAATACTACTTTCTTAATGACAATACTACTCAAAATGACCTACAGATTCAATGCAATCCCTATGAAAATCCCAATGGTGCTTTTTCAGGAAGAGAAAAACCCATCTTAAAATTAATATGGAATCTCAAGGGACTCAGAATAACCAAAACAATTTTGAAAATAAAGAACAAAGTTGAAGAACACATATTCCCTGATTTCAAAACTTACTGCAAAAGAATAATCATCAAAATTGTATGGTACTAGCATAAGGACAGAAATGTAGACAAATGGAACAAAATAGAGCGTCCAAAAATAAACCTTTGCACAGTCTTTTGAATTTTAACAAGGTTGCCAAGACCATTCAATGGGAAAAGGACAGCATTTTCAATGAATGGTGCTAAGCAAGTTAGATATCCACATGCAAAACAAGGAAGTTGGATTACCTTATAACATGTACAAAAATTAACTCAAATGAATCAAACACCTAAACATAAGAAATAAAACCCTTAGAAAAAAACATAGGGGAAAATCTTCTTGACACTGAATTTAGCAATGATTTCTTGGATATGACACCAAAAGCCCAGACAAGAAAAAAAAAAAAAAGATAAACTGGTCTTCATCAAAATTATAAACTGTTCCGTTTCAAAGGATGCTGTCAATGAAGTGAAAAGGTAACCCATGGCATAGGAGAAAATACTTGCAGAGTATATATCTAATAAAGGATCAATATTCAGAATATATAAAGAATTCCTATGGTCTAACAGCAAAAAACAAACCACCCAATCCAAAAATGGGCAAAGGACTTAAATGGACATTTCTCCAAAGAGGATATACAAATGGCCAATACGCACATGAAAAGACATTCAACATCACTAGCCATTAGGGAAATGTAAATCAAAACAATGAGGTACCACTACACACCCATTAGGATACCTATTATCCAACAAAGGGGGAGGAGAATAAAAAGTATTGGCAAGTGTTTGGATGCATCCCACAGCCCTACAAGCCCTGTACTTGCCCATCCTTGTGACCGAAGAAAGAGCTCAGAGTTAGCAAAAGAGACATTAATGGTTTAATGGATAGATGGAGCTTACATGTCTGAAGCAAGGTCCTGGAGCAACACCCCACTGTGTGTGGCAGGTGGCAGGGACAGAACATGGCAGCAGTCTTTGCTCTCAGGGGCAGGGGGAGGTTACCAGTTATAGGGTGAATTGACATCAGATTGGTTCACTGGTTACCAGAGAAACCAGCAGAGGGGCATGCCCCTCACAACCTCTTTGATAAGCTATCCTGGTACCTAAAGTTAAACCAATCATTAGCTGGGGTCTGGGGCAAGTATGTAGGAAGGTTAGTCAGGTGAGTAGCATGTAAATGAAGTAGGCACTGGTTGAGCAGGGGATGTACAGAGAGCAAGAGAATAGCCATCTTGGATGGCCTGATCATACAGCAAGGATGTGGAGGAGTTGGAACCCTTGTTCCTTGAGAATGTAAAACGGTGCAGCTGCTGTGGAAAACAGTTTGGCAGTTCCTCAAAAAGTTAACCACAGAATTACCAGATTATCCAACAATTCTACTTCTAGATATATACCCCAAAGAATTGAAAGCAGGTATTCAAACAGATACTTGTACACCAGTTTTCATGGCAGCATTATTCACAATGGCCAGAAAACGGAAACAACCCAAATGTCCATCAGCACATGCATGGATAGTTATATACACACAATGGAATATTATTCAGCCTTAAAAAGGGATGAAATTCCAATATGTGCTAAAATATGGATGAACCTTGAAAATATTATGCTCATTGAAATAAAGACGCAAAAGGCTACATACTTATTGTTTGATTCCACTTATGCAAAACTGAACTTTATTAGAGAAAAGAATGTAAGTGTAAAGAAGATTTTTTAATAGGAATTAATAGTAAAGTTATGACTTTTAATATTGCCTTTGAGGATAATTTTTTTATCTCCAAAATTTGCTCTAGCCTTAGTTTTATCCAGTCCAACCTACTGTTGTACTTGAATTTCTAGTAGTTTACTGTCACTTGAATACATTTCTTAAGAGGGGATTTGTAATTCCTTTATAATTTCCCAGTAGTTAAATTTCCCAGTAGTTTCCCAGTAGGAAATTTACAATTCCTTACACTCAGATTTCTCAGATGATATCTTAATTTCATACACATGTCCCTCCTCCTCTATAGTACCCTAATTAATTGCATTTGGTTTTCTCAACTTGTTCATAATTGAAAAGATCTGGAAACTGGGTCACCTAAAATATGTTTACAAATATTTTAATTGCTCATCTCTTTTGTTTTCTTTCCCATCCTCACTTTTAATCAGGCCATCCTGTCATACTCCTTAAGGATAAAGGTTTAATTCCCATTACCTTTTGATAACACCAAGGACTAAAACCACAGTTTGTGTACAATTCAGGATGCTTGCATATGCTGCTTTTCCCCCTTGACTGTCTTATAGCATTTCTATTAGAAGGTTGGTATATATAAATGCAGACCCCTATTTAACAAAATGTATTCCACAGAATGTTAATGGATATTTCTTGAAAAAAATTATTCTGTGATCAAATAAGTTGAGAAAAACTTAATTAAAAATACTAAATTAAAATAGATTTTTTTCTGTACAACATTAAAATGCAAACCCCATCAGATGAAGAATTGTGTCTTTGTTCTCTGTTGTGTCTCCAGTGCCAAGAACAGTGCCTGACACTTAGGAGGCATTGAATGAATATTTGTTGAGTGAGTGTGAATAACTTTTCAGAGCCTTTAATTACCTCATGCCCATTCAATTTCCGAAAAGAATGTTGTACATAGATGTCCAAACATTTTTGGCTGTTGATCTTTTTCCCCAAAACACTTAGCAAAGCTGGTGTTCCTCTGCACACATTTAGAAAAATACTATTGAAAGGCCTCCTAAATCAATTATTTGTGCCTCTTTGTTATAATTCTTATAAAATATTTTTATGGAGAAGAAATTAAAAATTTCTTAACCATTGATAACATTTGTCTTTCTGGCCAAATAAAATGACAAGTGTAAAAGTACTTTGACATATGAAATGTCACCTGTAGGCCGTAAGATTTAGTTTAAGTTTAAAATTAGTGCTTGGAAATAAAATCTGAATAAATCTAGGCTTCTAAATAGATCTTAGCAAGGGAACTCACCTAGTCTATTAGGGACTTTCCCGAAACACCTGGTTAACAGAGCCATGCTCTCTGAGATGATGAGCTTGAGATTTCATGCCTCCCCCCCACAAAACCTGTAACATTTTTTGTGGCACCCCTATATCTCTCTTTTTTAAAAAATAACTTTATTGATATGTAAGTCACACACCATAAAATTCACTCATTTAAAGTATGCAGCGCTGCGGTTTTTAGTATATTCACAGAATTTTGCAACCACCTCCAAAATCTCGTTGTACAACATTTTCATCCTACCACACCAGAGTAGACACTCCAGAACACCTGCCTTGTACATCCTATTTTCTGAAACTCTGAACTAGGTCACACCACCAATGTGCCAAGAAATGAGCAAGAACAAGAATATCCTTGAAAGGACTGATAAAAGTGAACTTTTACCTCATGCCCACTTCACCTGACCAATTAATAAAGTACATATCTAGCTTTACCTCATCTTTTACCAATGAAGACTTCACTTGATCAATTACCTCATCTTGCACCAATTAACCCTTTTTAAAAACAACTTATCTTCCTCTCTTTTCCCCTTAAAAACCCTGAGCCCCTCCCTCTCCTGTAATCAGGATACTATTTGGATTTCTACCTAAATCTGTGTACCCCAAACTGCAGTTCTTTGATCCCAAATCAACAATTAACCTCTTGAACTGGATTCTTGTTTTTTACAGGTTGACATCACATAAATGGTATCATACAATATCTGGTCTTTTGTGATTACCTCTTTCACTTAGCGTTTATTCAAGGTTCATCTACTTTATAACATGTACCAATACTTCATTTCTTTTTCTGGCTGAATATATTACACTGTATGGATATACCACCTTTGTTTATCCATTCATCAGCTGATGAACATTTGAGTTGTTTCCACTTTTTGGCTATTATGAGCATTCATGAACGCATTTTTGTGAGGACATGTCTTCATTTCTCTTGGGTATATACCTAAGAATAAAATTGCTGGCTTGTATTGTAACTCTGATTAATAATGTGAGGAACTACCAAATTGTTTTCCAAAGTGGGTGCAACATTTTACATTCCTGTAAGCAATATATGAGGGTTCTAATTTCTCCATATCCTTGTTAATACTTGTTATTGTTTGTTTGTTTTTTTATTTCACCATCCTAGTGGGTATGAAGTGATTACAGCTTTGATTGACATTTACCTAATAACTAATAATGTCAAGCATCTTTTCATATTCTTGTTGGCTATTAGTATATTTTTATTGAAGAAATGTCTATCCAAATTCTGTGCTCTTTTTTAATTGGCTTATTTGTCTTTTTATTATTGAGTTGTAAGGTTTATTGAAAATATATTCTGGGGCTTCCCTGGTGGTGCAGTGGTTGAGAGTCCCCCCTGCCGATGCAGGGGGCACGGGTTTGGGCCCTGGTCCGGGAAGATCCCACGTGCCGTGGAGCAGCTGGGCCCGTGAGCCATGGCCGCTGAGCCTGTGCGTCCGGAGCCTGCGCTCCGCAACGCGAGAGGCCACAACAGTGAGAGGCCCACATACAGAAAAAAAAAAAATATATATATATATATATATATATATATATATGTATTCTGGATACAAATCCTTTAGCAGAGATATAATTTACAAATATTTTCTTTCAGTCTGTGGGTTGTCTTCATTCTCTTGATAGTGTCCTTTGAAGTAAATGTTTTAATTTTAATGAAATCCCATTTATCCTCTTTGTTCTTTTGTCACTTGCACTTTTGGTGTCATATCTAAGAAACTGTTGTCTAACCCAAGGTCACAGAATTACTCCTAAGTTTTCTTCTGTAAGCTTTATAGTTTTAGCTCATATTTAAGTCTATGATCCATTCTGAGTTCATTTTTGTATACAATGTGAGGTAGGGGGTCAAACTTAATACTTTTCCATGTGAATATTCAGATGTCCCAGTACCATTTATTGATAAGATTATATTTTCCCATTGAATTATTTTGGCACCCTTATTAAAAATCAACTGACCATAAATATAAGAGTTAATATCTGGACTCTCACTTATATTCTATTGACCTATATTTCTATTCTTATTCCAGTACTACACTATCTTCATTACCGTAACTTTGTAGTAAGTTTTGAAATAGGGAAGTATGAGTTTTCCAATTTTGTTCTTTTCTTCCAAGGTTCTTTTGGCAATATATCCCTTTTATTTCCATAAAATGTTAGTATCAGCTTGCCAATTTCTGCAAAGGGGAATCTGGAATTTTTACAGGGATTGTAATGAATCTGTGGATCAATACAAAGAGTATTGCCATTATAACACTATTAACTCTGCCAATGCATGAACATAGGATGTCCTTCCATTTACTTAAATCGTTTTTTTTGACAGTGTTTTGTAGTGTTCTGTGTACAAGTCTTGTACTTCTTGTACTTCCTTTGTTAAATTTATTCCTGGTCTTTTAAATTTATTTATTTATTTATTTATTTTTGCCTGCATCGGGTCTTCATTGCTGCACGTGGGCTTTCTCTAGTTGCAGCGAGTGGGGGCTACTCTTCTTTGCAGTGCATGGGCTTCTCATTGCAGTGGCTTCTCTTGTTGCAGAGCACAGGCTCTAGGTGCACAGGCTTCAGCAGTTGTGGCACAAAGGCTCGTAGTTGTGGCTCACGGACTCTAGAGCTCAGGCTCAGTAGTGGTGGCACACAGGCTTAGTTGCTCTGAAGCATGTGGGATCTTCCCAGACCATGGCTCAAACCCATGTCCCCTGCATTGGCAGGCAGATTCTTAACCACTGCATCACCAGGGAAGTCCCTGTATTTGCCTTTAAATCATACAAAAGAATAAAACAGTTAGAAACAAAAATATGTTTATATTGTCTTTTATATTTAGCTATGTATTTACCTTTTCCAGTGCTCTTTATTTCTTTGTGTGGGTTTGAGTTACCATCTAGTGTCCTTTTATTTCAGCCTGAAGGGCTTCCTTTAGTACTTCTTATTAAATAACTCTGCTAGTGACAAATTGTCTCAGAGTTTTTTACCTGGGAATATCTTAATTTCTCCTTCATTTTTGAAGGACAGTTTTGCTGGATATAGAATTCTTGCTTGACAGTCCATTTCTTTCAGTATTTTGACTATGTCATCTCATCTTCTGACCTCCATGGTTTCTAATGAGGATCCTTTGTATGTGATGAGTCACCTCTCTTGCTGCTTTCAATATTGTCTTCTTGTCTTTGGCTTTCTAAAGTTTCATTATGGTGAGTCTTTGTGTAGATCATTTAGAGTTTATCTTACAGTTCACTGAGCTTCTAGGATGTGTAGAATAATGCTTTTCATCAAATTTTGGAAGTTTGGGGCCATTATTTCTTCAAATATTCTTTCTGCCCCTTTATCTCTTCTCTCCTCCTGAGACATTCATTTTGCGTATGTTCATATGCTCGATTGTATGCACAGGTCTCTAAGGTGCTGTTCATTTGTCTTCATTCTTTTTTTTTTTTTCCTATTCCTAGGACTGGATAATTTCAATTCACCTATCTTCAAGTTGACATTCTTTCTTCTGCAAGCTCAGATTTGTTTTTAACACCTCTACTAAACTTTTATTTTTGTGATTGTACTTCTCAACTCCAGAAGGTCTACTGAGGTTTATTTTGATTATTTTTCTTTTTATTTATATTGTCTAATTGGTAAGATATCATTGTCATGCTTTCCTTTAATTCTTTTGTTATTTCAACATATCTATAATAGTTGGTTTAAATTCTTTGGCTACTAAGTTCACTATCAGTTCCCCCTCAGGGACATTTTCTTTGGCTCCCTTTGTTTTTATCCACGTATGTGTCATATTTTTATTTTCCTCTGAATGTGTCATAATTCTTTTGAAATTGGATACTTTAGATAGTATATTGAATAATATAACAACTATGGTATCAGATCACCCTCCTCTCCAAAGTTTCTTATTGTTGTCGGTATTCTGAAATATGTGGCCAATGAGTTCTCTCCTAGGCTTTTTTTAAAGTTCTTGTTTTTATTTTTAATCTGAGTTCCTAGGGGTCATTCTTGTGGCCAGCCAATGATCTATACGAAGATTTCCTTAAATGCTTTGTCTACATGTCTTTCACCCTTTGCCAAAGGGATCTGTGTGCGAAGGCATGCCTTCAAATTTCAGGTAATTTATGAAGCAGTCTTAGCTTTCACTTCTTGCTTGTGCAATGTCAATGTCAGCTAAATGTGGACTGGAATGGCTGAAGCCTTCTCCTTTTCAGGTCAAGTCCTGCACACACACACACACACAGCCTTCTAGATCCTCAGAAATATGTCAGGGCTTTCTGAAGTTCCTTAGTTCTAGTTACCTAGCTCCAGGACTTCCTTTAAATTTTTTGGTCATACTCTTTTTTGCCTCAACTGAAATCACAGCCTTAGACCAACCGCTATGATGTTGCCAGCAGATTACTATTATTTCAGGTAATATCCTGGGGATAGAGCTTTTAGTTGTTGTTGAGCTAGCTCTGAGTCAAAACAAATAGCCCCAACACCCTGGGAATGAAAATTTTCCAGGTAGCTGCAAATACAGACAAAATATCAATGGTACTATACAGATGGGTATTTTAATCAAGTTCCAGAATTGGTCATCCCTCTCCATTGGCTGCAAGACTGCTGGCTTGTCATGACTACCCCACTACCTGGCTGGAGACGAAAGGGGGATGGGAATAGCCCATGTTAAAATGACATAGATACTGCTACCTTACAGAAGTTTAGTTTCTCTTGCATAGACAATTTTCAATTTGTTCTGTGGTTTTGGTTAATTTCTAAAGTCGTGAAATGATTTTAGTTGTTTTGCCTGTATTTTCTGTTTTTGTGAGAAAGGAGTTTCACCATCTCACTCTGCCATTCCACAACACTTACTTTAAGTGTTACTTTTTTATACTGGCTGTGCCTGTGTAATTAGAATAATATGTGTGGGTGTTAAATCAATGTCCATTTGTACTCCATCAAGGGTCAGACCTGGCCAACTCAGAGTTTAGAGTTTCTTTTCAAATTATAGTTTCTCCCACAATATGGAAGTACTTCTCTTCTATTAAGAAGGAAACAGGAGAATATTATGTAAGAGAAGTCTATGCCAGGAAGGAGAAGTAGATCAATTGCCCCTTCTATCCTGGTGGATTATGGGAAAGAAAAGAGAGTTGACTAAGTACTATGGAAAGATCTTTCATTTCTTCATTTCCCCCACTCAGGATGAACCCCAAGGAAAGGGACCCAGTGGAAAGATCCAGATGCACATGCCTGAAGATCCTGAAGGAGGGTGCCCAGAAAGACTGTCTTAAAGTATCTCTCCTTCTTTCCCAAGGCCCATACATGGTACTCAAAAATGTGACCAGATGTTGAGGTGCTGATTGGAGCAGCTTACTGGCTAAGACCCAGGGTCTGAATGAAGTGGTTGCCACATTTAAAATACCATATAAATGCCCTAGACTGTGAGTTCTAGTCACAGATGCTTGCATATCCTCCAAAACATCAAATAAAACCAGCTGTACCTGAAAGGCTGAGTGGCTGCCTCATGGCAGGACCCAGAAGAGACCAATAAGATTCTAGAGAATGCTACATGAGTTCCAATCATTTGTCTTCTGTGTTGCCATGAGGTTGTCCTTGGAAAAAAAGCAAGGGATGGAGGCAGGAGTAGAGATGGGGAGAGGAAATCTGAAAAGCATTTATCCAAAAGAGACTGAGTCACTGAAAATACACTGTTCAAACTAGTATAGCCTGTGATGCAAGAAATAGGAAGTTGAAAGTCTCTGCCTTCCCCTCCCAAGGGGATGTGAGGAGACTGTAAAGAAGATCAGCCATTTACTAGAAAATAAAGAAGCTAATTTTCTTTGTACATCTAAGTATAGTACAAGTTCACACGTGATCCAATTGCATCTTTTTACTTTTTCCCAGTCAGACAGAAGAAGTATGCTCTCCTCTCCTTTCTCTTTTCCTCTCTGGTACACCCCACAGAAGTGCTAGGGCTATGGTCAACCTGACAGAAGCAAATTTCTGTGCTTGTTCTCACTGCTAGGAATCTCCATGTAAGGTCATAAGAGGACTCCAATGCTTCAAGTTCCCCTGCCTTGAACGCCCCCTACCTCTTCCCCTTCTCCATATGATGTGCTGCCTGTCCTTAGTAAATCAGCTTGCACATCTGTCTCCTACTCCCCCTCTTGAGTCAAACACCAGTTCTCTGGGCTCCCACAGCACCCTACCCACCTCCATCTTCCTCCCTCCTACAATATTTCATGTGTTCACTTCTCTTCTTTCCCTACTGGACTGTGAGCTTCTGGATGCCTGTTCTGTGTTTTATTTGCCTTTTCTCAGTACCTAATCTAGTAACTGGAAAACAGAAGATATTAATTCTGGCACTGGGTGTTTATTACTTTTGATTCTGTGTCTCAAATTTTACTACTCTGTACTTTTTGTTCACTCAAATTATTGAGCACCTACCACAGGTCTAGTACTAAATAAAACCCAGCCCTTAAAGTTGAGGAGCTTATAATTCTGTGGGGCAGATAAATACACTGAAATACAATGTGTTGAGTATTTTAAGGAAAAAAAGTGTTGTTAAGCAGAATAGACAAAGCCCTAACTTTCATGAGAAATCAAGGTAGATTTCATATGGGATGATATGTTTTGAATCTCAAAGAATGAGTAAAATTCTGCAAGAAAAGTATAGGTGACACGGAGGGGTGGTCACTGACAGTATGTGAAAAGCAAGGAAAGATAATTCACGTTCACATGTTTAACATTTATTATTCCACCCAAGAGTTGAAATGATGGATATAGGTTGACTGAAAGTGTTAACCATATTTAGTGGGTGGAATCTGGGAGCTGGCTGAATCACAATCCCACGTCTTAGACCTGAGCTTTCAGCACCAACTTAATTTCTAAGTAAAACTACAGACTTAATCATTATATTTAGATTGGCAATGGCTCTCATTCATCTATGCCATCATAAGGTAGGAAAGGATTTTCAGTGTCATCTCTTCCAGTTTCCCTGACAATGTGGAATCCTTCCTGGAGTATCCACATCAGGAGTTCAACCAATAGTGTGGCCCATGTTCTGGCAATGTTTCCTCTCAAGTAAAATGCTAAAGAGGACAGGTACTGCTTGATCTAAATGTCTTCTTTACTCAAAACCTTAATCTGTTTGCAGATTATATCTGAAGCATATCTGGATTTCCTAACACTTGCTCTGGTTTGAGGAAATGAATAATAGGGGAGAGAGAAATTATGATTTTCAGTGTGTGAAACTCTTGAATACTTATGTGCACTACATCAGAACAATATCTTGCTCTCTCTTTCTCTCTCTGTGTGTCTCTGTGTAGACTGTACTTGGCTCTTTCTCTTTATCGGGTTGAGTAAATCTGTCTCTTACACGCTTTGATATGTCTGTCAATAAGATCTCATTAGAGATACTTAATGAATATTTAACTATAAACGTAAAACATAGACAATAGCAATATAGAATGTGGACATCAAAAAGTATTTGAACAGATAAAGATATCTACAGTGAAGGAAAAATAATATAAACAATACAAGAAGAATACCATAAATGTAACTTTATAAAGAGATGCTATAGGTGACTAGGTGCCAAATGAATGCTAAAGAAAATAGGTGCTTTAAAGATCAGAGACAAAGGAAGTTATCAGAGGTCTGTATGAGTTCAGGAGAATATCCCAGAAGTGAGGTGGGGTGTGGGGATTGTGGGCTTGAGCTGAGAACAGGAGAATAGGTGGGGTGAGTGGTTATCTTTGGGGAGAGAAAAGGGGATGTGATTAGGAAAGGGCATGAAGAAGACTTCTGGTGAGCCAGCAATGCTCTAGTTTTTGAGTGAAGTGGTAATTACACTTGTGTTCATTTGTTTTATGAAGTTTTCTGTATGTGTTAAATTCCACCATAAAGTAGTTTAGAGAAAAGATTCATGGATGGAAAAGGCTCTGTTAATTAAAAATAAAGTGCTCCTGAAGCCTCCACTATGACACTGGGAGGTCAAAGATGAGTAAGATATAGTCATGGCTCTCTGGAAGCTCCCATTCTACACACAGGGAGGAGAGGCGGTGACTGGAGATGAGTCCAGAAAGGTAGCCAGGAACAAGGTCATGGACACTTTGTACACAATGCTAAGGCACTTCAACTTTCTCCAATAAATAACGAGAACCCACAAACGGTTTTAGGCAGATTTATGCAATGAGATTTTCATTTTAGAAAGCTAACTCTGGTCATAACATAACATATGGAATGGAAATGAGATAAAACTCAGGGCCAGTATCTCTGATAAAGTCTTATATTGTTTTCACTTTCTCAGATACACGTTTTCCTTTCCTAACAGCTTTGAACTTCTGAACAGCTGTGTCACAATCTTATATTTTCCAGAATAGTGTACACAGTCCTTGCCAGTCACAATAAATACAATTTAGCTGCTTTAATCCTTTTTGTTAGAGTAGAAGAAGGAAAATAGAAATATTAGTTGAATAAATGAATGCACCAAAAATAGAAATATTAGTTGAATAAATGAATGGACCAATGAATTATCTTAATGTCTTTGGCCTCCTAAAACCTATTGAGTTGTGTCCAATTTTATCATCTGGTTAGTTCCTAAATTTTTATTTTTCTCCTGATTGCATTTATCCCATCTCTATCTCATTAAATCCCTTTCACCATACCAGGAAATTTCTTTTTATTTTATTTATTTATTATTTTTGGCGGCGCGCAGGCTTTCTCTCACTGCAGCGAGTGGGAGCTACTCTTTGTTGTGGTGAGAGGGCTTCTCATTGTGGTGACTTCTCTTGTTACCGAGCACAGGCTCTAGGCATGCGGGCTTCAGTAGTTATGGCACGTGGGCTCAGTAGTTGTGGCTCAAGGGCTCTAGAGTGCAGGCTCAGTAGTTGTGGTGCATGGGCTTAGTTGCTCCGTGGCACGTGGGATCTTCCCAGACCAGGGCTCAAACCCATATCCCCTGCATTGGCAGGCGGATTCTTAACCACTGCGCCACCAGGGAAGCCCCATACCAGGAAAATTTAAAGAGGTATTTATAGTAAATAAGCCCCCAGTTGGTATATATCTCTATAAAAATATAATTTTAATTATATTATTTTATATTATAAAAATATATTTAGGGCTCCCCTGGTGGCGCAGTGGTTGAGAGTCCACCTGCCGATGCAGGGGACACGGGTTTGTGTCCCAGTCCGGGAAGATCCCACATGCTGCAGAGCGGCTAGGCCAGTGAGCCATGGCCGCTGAGCCTGCGCGTCCAGAGCCTGTGCTCCGCAACGGGAGAGGCCACAACAGTGAGAGGCCCGCGTACCGCAAAAAAAAAAATATATATATATATATATTTATTTATATTTATTAATATATTTAAATATACACTTACATATTTAGTATATTTAAATTTTGTATTTAAAATATATTTAAATAAAAGTTTAAAGGGGGCCATAGCTCTAAGATTTTCCTGTAAGCATTGTGGGTACTTGTTTACAAGGTTGCATTCAAGGGTCACTGCCCAGAACCCAGATTTCAGGAAATACTGATGGGAAAGAATGAGAAAAAGAGCAAAGGATCAGCAATCATGTCATTGGTGTCAACAGTTCCTCAACTTAATAACACTTGCATCATGTCTGTAGGAGAATCTGAGCTATTTTCAGAATTTTGTTTCCCATGTTCTGACAAGAACCCTTCCCTTTTCTTTTTTATCAAGGGTGTTTTTTTTTTTTTCTTTTAAGTCAATGGTTTTGAGTGGAAAATGCCCTAGAGCAGTAAGAGAAGGAAGGAAGCTCCAGAAAACCTCAGTGATGAGAACAAGGAGCCCCAGTTTTTACAAGAATATTGTGTGGCTCTGTGCATGTGTGTGCATGTGTTTTTGAGGTTGGAGTGGAAAAAAGAAAGGGTGGAGTACAGAGGACTTTATCTTCTGCTAATTCTCAACACACCCAGGATAGGGGAAAACTTCAGGAAGGACCTAAGAAAACATGGAAGGTCAGATACAAGCTGAGGTCCAATTTGAAAATCTATCTAAGACCCCTTTAGCTTAAACCAGCAAGAAAGTAAAGGTCAGCCAGTGGTCAGGTTTGAAAGTCTCTATCCACCTCTGACAGTAGACTTTAGGATGGAAATCACCAGGCCTTTATCCAGAAAGAAGAGAAGCATAGCCTACAGGGAGAAAATCCTTCTAAGCAGATGTCTACTCCTAACAGTTTCTAGTCCAGGTGTGAAAAAATAAATCAAGACTTATGTACCACATTCTACATATTTGAAAGTTCTAAGTCAAAGTAAGAGGCTGTTAAATTAAATATTTTATATCATCTTACATGGATTATAATAGTTTGGAAAACCAAGTTCAAATTCCAAATTTTCACATTCTGCTCAGAGTTCTGTTCTTGAACGTGGTTAGCATGACAGAGCTGGTCCCTGGACCCCCAGCCCACAGTCTGCTTCCCCTTTCCACCTCTGGATCTGTTCTGTAATGTGATGAGCCATGAACACATGTGAGTACCCCAGCCTGCCTGTCCAAGCTCTGTCTCTATCCCTACAAATAGCAATTCTGTGGCTAGCCCTTGGGCCTAGGCTTGGGTCATCCCTTGGATGAATTTTACAGAAAGAGGGAGAAAGAGGGTGAGCTCATGGGCCACAGCACAAGGTACTGTGCCTGGGAAGAGAAGAGTCAGGGGAGAGTGGGTGCCCAAAGCAAGCTGCATTTTAACTTAATTTAGGGTAACTATACTTTCTCTGATTCACCATCAGATTTTACACTTGACCAGCAGGATAAAACCAGAGGAAATCTAGGAAACAACAAACCAGTTGTTTTTAGTAAGGACGAGCCAAGCTCATTAAAAGAGTTGAAAGGACTTTAACACAGGAACCCAGAATACTGAATTGTGGTCCCATGTCTATCACTCACCAACAGGTCCACCCCCAAAATTTGTGGAGCCATGGGAAAGAGTACAAATGGTCTTCCTCATACCATACACCTAGCTATGTGAAAGTTAAAATCAAGTATCAAACTGTTAAATAAAATATGTCCTGTCCTATTACTCTGACAAATATGCCTTCATAATGATCTGGAAGGCCAGGTACAAATTCAGAATTCTTGGCCTCTTCAAACTTGGTGTGGAAGATTGCTGCACCCCTACCCTTACTCTTCCAGCCCTTGGCTCCTTCCTACACACTGAGGGATCTCACACCTTAATTTACACATCCAAGGTATGTCCACAGCACTCCCCACTCCCTACCCTTTCCATCCTTGATGTCAACTGCTGCCCTGATAACTCGGAGGCCTAAAGAAGGGCACAACACAAGCGTGGTTCACTCACTAGACGACTGGCCCAGGGAAAAGCCCAAGCAAGTAAGCCTGGAAGCAGGTAAATATGGTATAGTCCACAGGCTCCATGTAGGCATATCCACTTGGACCTGCCAGCTCCTTACCAGGGAAGGGGGCAGCCAAGGAAAGGCTAGCATGTGGCCCACGGGCTGCCAGTACTACTACACATGCACCTGGCCCCAGGAACAACCTGCCCCTTATGGCCCTTGTCAGGCACCTGAACTCTATCATTGACCCCAAGGAGAAGAATCTGAATGAGATGTTGTTTTGTGAGCCACTATGATTCAGGCTTCACAGTCTTCTCATACCCTGGAAATTCATCCAGCGGGGACAGGAAACTGGGAGCTGAAAAACTTGACCAATTCAGACCACCTGCTGAAGCAGCAGCTGTCAGCTATTGAGGAGACGTCCTTCGAGATCTCAGGGCTGGAGTTCTCTTAGGCTTTATCTTAGGGCAAGAAGTTATAGCTGTGGCATTTAATAGCAAGTGGTGAAGATGAAAGAAAATTTCCCAGCTTCTATTAGTAAAAAACTAATTTTGTATTGGTAAAAGAATAGATAAATAGATCAATGGAACATAATAGAGAACGCAGAAATAGACCCACATAATATAGTCAACTGATTTCTGACAAAGGCAAAGGCAGTACAATGGAGCAAAGATAGTCTTTTCAGCAAATGGTGCTGGAACATCTCGACATCACATGTCAAAAAACCAAAAAATCTAAACACATACATTACACCCTTCACAAAAGTTAAATCAAAATGGACCACAGATCTAAATGCAAAAGGAAAAACTATAAAACTCCTAGAAGATAACAGGAGAAAACACAGCAGAAATGACCTCAGGTTTGGTGATAACTTTTTAGATACCACACCAAAGGCATGATCCAGGAATGAATTGATAAACTGGACTTCATTAAAATTAAAATTTTCTGCTCTGTGAAAGATACTGTCAAGAGAATGGGGGTGATTATGATGTCTCAATGCAAATTCATCAATTATAACAAATGTATCACTCTAGAGGGCGTTGTTAATAATGGGGGAGGCTACGCATAGGTGGGGGTAGAGAGAATATAGGAATATATAGAAATCTCCTTTCAAGCATGCCGTGAACCTAAAACTGCTCTAAAAAGTAACATCCATATTAAAAAAAGTATCTAGGCAAAACAGAAACCAAAAAAAAATTTTTTTTTGATCAGCCATAAAAGATTGAATTATCTTTCTATTCTCTCTATAGAAAGTATTACCAATAATACTTATCAGTAAGAGGTGATAGAGTATGCAGTCATAAATGTAGGGATAATTACGGTAGAGGAATGTAAGTCAGACACTGTTTCAAACTTATTTTTAAAGAGATATTGCTATAGACTGATTTGTGTCCCCTTAAAATTCACATGTTGAAATCCTAAGCTTCAATGTGATGGTATTAGGAGGTGAGGACTTTGGGAGGTGATTAGGTCATGAGAGTGAAGCCCTCATGAATGGAATTAGTGCCCTAATAAAAGAGACCCCCAAAGAGCTCCCTCACCCCTTCTACCATGCGAAGACACAGTGAGAAAACAGCTGTCTGTGAACCAGAAGTCCACACCAAACATGGAATCTGCCAGTGCCTCAATCTTGAACTTCCCAGCCTCCAAAAGTGTAAGAAATAAATTTCTGATGTTTATAAGCCACCCAGTCTATGGTTTTCTGTTAGAGGAGTCTGAATAGACTAAGGCAGAAATCCAGGAACTAAAAAAAAATAAAAAAATTTTTAAATAAATAAAAACGCAGTACCCCACCCGCTCCTACCAGTTTTCGAGCATTAACTATATTCCAAATACTAGTACTTGCTTTATAGATTTCCTCATGCAATCCTCTTTATCCCCATTTCAGAGACGGGGCAGGAAGAGGTTAGAATGTGTCGGAAGGCACACAGGTAGTACTTGATGGTGCCAGGACTTGAACCCAGGTGGCTGGCTCTTTAGAACATACTCTTTAAGCACTGGGCCTCACTGTCTTCCCGGAGCCTCACTGAGCATGGAAAAAAAAGCTGTATCCGGGGCTTCCCTGGTGGCGCAGTGGTTGAGAGTCCGCCTGCCGATGCGGGGGACGTGGGTTCGTGCCCCGGTCCGGGTGGATCCCGCGTGCCGCAGAGCGGCTGGGCCCGTGGGTCATGGCCGCTGGGCCTGCGCGTCCGGAGCCTGTGCTCCGCGGCGGGGGAGGCCACAGCAGTGAGAGGCCCGCGTACCACAGAAAAAAAAAAAAAAAAGCTGTATCCTAATCCCATCTACTAGTCCTGCAATCCTGGACTGATGTATTTAATCTCTCTGTCCTCGCTTGTAAAATAGAGGAAACAGTATCTCTCCTAGGGCTGTGCTAAGAACTGGAGGAAATAAGATAAGTGCCCAGCACAAGGATAGAAGAGCGAGGTATCCAGTAAATGTTGGTTCCTCCCTTCCCTCTTTCCTCCTGTTGGGCTGCAGTCGGCACGCCTACAAAGCCTGCACTTGCCCAACTTTAAGACGGAAGAAAGCCCAGAGTCAGCAACAGAGACATCAACGGTTTCATGGATGGGGGAGCTTACACGTTTGAAGCAAGGTCCTGGAGCGACTTCCCACAGCGGCCGGCAGGACATGGCGGCAGGCTTCCCTCCTAGGAGGAAGGGAAGATTGCCAATTATAGTGGGAATTGAAATCCGGTTGGCTCTTCAGTTACCAGGGAAACTAGCAGAGGGGCATGCCCCACCCCTTTGATTAGAACAATCACTAGCTGGGGTCTGGGGCAAGTACGTAATGAAGGTCAGCCATTCTAAGTAGGGTATAGGTGAAGCAGGCACTGGTCCCGGGAGGTTGGTACAGAGAGCAAGAGAACAGCCATCTTGAGTGGCTTGATCATACACCTTCCTTCCTTCTTTCTTTGGCTACTTGGCTCTTCCTTTGACTGCTTTCTTTTGGCCACTTGAATGCACAATTCACGGAAATAATATGGATTTTCCTTTTGGCATATTTTCTAACCAAACATGTCCCTCTACCTGTCTTACCTTGTTTCTATTGTGATCACGTGGATGCTCATTTTGTTTGCTTTTGTAATATGCTACCACAATTTTTTTTTTTTTTTTTTTTTTTGAGGGAGAAGAAGGCAGGGTGTGATTTATAAATTAAGTAAACGAAAGTATGAGGCCCTGCGGAGCAACGTAACTCTGTCATCAGTACTGGAAATGATCTTGCAAAGCATGTGTCTTTTTCGCTGAAGTCAGCAGTTCTGTTTTGACACAGAAGGACAGAATAATCCCCTGAGGAAGTCTGTTCTTCAATTCCTGCACAAGCAGTTTAAGGGCTGGCATTTGTTTAGCCTGGGCTGCCTTCTACTTTCTTTAACGGTGAGCCTCCTGTGAGCTGCAGCTTCCTGATTTTCCAGGTGGGTCACAAATCAGCTGTGTGAAATAAAGGTGCTGACACAGATCTGGAGGATCAATTTTCTGTCCTGAGAAGAACAAGTTATTTTATCCTTTGCTAAAGGTGGTTAAAAGACCCTTCCACAGAGGCGGGGGGGAAAAATCTACTCCTTAAAATCAGAGGAGCAGACTGATCAGGAACGTGGATTTCATCCCTTGCCGCTGTGTCTCCGTTCCGTGGGTAGATTCAAGAAAGCAAGTCTGAGCTGCCTGTTCCTCCCACTGGGCAAGGATGCCACTTTTTTTCCTAACCAAAAGACTGTTCCACCCACCGGAGATTCCTCCTGGGCTGGCCCAAGCTATTTGCATCACAGCTGCTCCCTCCCAGCCCCAATTGCATCATCAAAGCAGAAGCCCTGGAGGGATCTTACCTCTGCCAGTTTCTCTAAGTTGTGATTACTTTAAAAAGTGAAACCAAATATCTACTTCTTTCACTTGGCACACTCCTGAGGAGCTGCAGCAACTTGCTGGGTTAGCCAGGCAAAGGCGGGAGGCTTGGGCTCAGAAACGTATCCAGACTCCTCCTTTCACGCATCAGAGCCCTGTCCCACCCTCAAACCTTTGTTGACCCGCCTTTATTCCCCCAACTGCCGGATTCTTTAGTGGTCCCATAAGGTCCTGCCTCCCTAATACCAGGAGATCCAGGCTGGGTTCCTGCTCCTGGAGAGATGCAGGGGCTTGGAGTAGACCCCTGGGGTTTGGTGCCAAGGTAAATTCTACCACCCTGAGGACTTGGAATAATGATTCTTCTTGAAATCGTGCAAAATATGCCAGTGGAACACTGACTTGTGCCTAATTAAAGGAGGCTTTGCAAGTACCAAACCTACCCCCTTCCCTTGTTTTGGGTTCCTTGTTATGTAAAGTATGAGAAGGATTTTTTTTTTCTTTTTAATAAAGAACGTCCAGAAAGGACAACCCAGCATGTTCTCCTTAATCTCTGGTGTACCTGTAGGTTCAGGGGGGACTCCAGTTTGAAGACCCAGCTATGAACATCCTATTACACTGATCCAGCGCCCCGCTCCTCTCCTCTCCTCTGCCCACTTCTCTCTCAGGTTTGGTTTTACTGAACTAGTGGTTCCCTTCTCAGCTGCAGTGTGCGGAGCTACATCATGGACTTTCTGCCTGACTTTGCTAGCCTTGTACAGACTCTTCAGTCACCTCCTGCCCTGAGGTGGGGACAGCAGAGCCAGGTTCTTGTGAATGAAAAGGAAGGAGTCATCGCAGGGCACACCTCACTGCGCCTCTTCTCGACCAGCTTCCCAGGTATTGACTTGTGCTAACAACAAAAGGGAAATTTCTTGGGTGCACGTTTCCACATCTCAACTTCAAACAGCACAAACTTGCTCAATCCCAAAGCCTAAAAGACATGCTCTGCAGATAATAATGAGTTCTACTTTAATTCCTTAGATTCTTTCTTGCATTCCAAACATCGCTAGCCTGGACTTGTACCTAGGGGGCAGTTTTTTTCCATTGAATGCTCCAACACGTTACCTTTTTCAAATACCAGGTATTTTCATAAAGCTCAGGATCTTGTCTTAGTCGCTGAGAAGAACTAGCCTCAAAATGTTTTTTTACAAAGTAAATAAATGTCTCAAGAAAAAAAAATGTTAAAAAATTTTCTTCAGGCATGTTTTTGAGTCAAGGGCAATCTAGAAATAACTGGATGTCTTCAGTCCTTCAGGCAAATGCTATTCCAAGCAGACCTAACTGAAGAAAGTGCTCCACATGGCATGTTTTTTATTGCACCCTCACTAGAGACCAGAAACTCATGTCCTTATTTTTGTGAAATGTCTCACACACAACTCTTAAGGATAAGGAGTTAGCCGGGTCAACAATGTAATGAAACCCAACTGGAGCTGGGTACTCAATGCTGCCAGGACTCCCTTTCAGTCTCTTTCACATTTCTCTGCACATGGATCTATCTTCTCTCATTGCTGAGTGGTCTTCTCCACATTGGGGTAAAACATGGTCACCAGCCAACACTTGAGTTTGACCTCTTGCAACTTTTACTACCAGAGATGGTCTAACTGATCTTTCCCTCTCTCTCTCTCCTTCTCTCTCTCTCTCTCTCTCTCCTCCTCCTCCTCTCTCTCTCTGTCTCTCTCTCCCCTCAAACCCCAAAGTCCTTGGGCAGAGAATTCATTGATTCAGCTTGGGAGACCCAGGGCATGGTCTACTCTGACCAGACACTGGGAACAATGAAATATAGTCATGGGAAACCAAAATGTTTTGAATGGTTGGAGTGGGGAAGTAACTATTGGCTGAGATCATGAACGATCTTCTATAACAGATTTGGGTTTTACTTTGAAGGTAATGAAGGAGTCATTGAAGGATTTTAAACCGGGTAGTGGCCGGACAACTGCATATTTTAATGAGCACACTGTAATGTGGCAGAGAAAGCTTGGAGGGGATTGAGTGAGTGCAGCTGTGCATCAGTGAACTACGTCTCCCTTCTACACCTCTGTGCCTCATACAAGATTCAGGCCCAGAGCAGCCATGACCTGGGCCCCAGCATTAGCCTTTAGCCAGATCAACAGCTAGGATGCCTTGCCACTTTAACTGGATGGGCAGAATCTAGTGGAATACATATATCCCTGACCCAGAGGAAGGGTAGAAAGTATCTGTGGGTTCTGCTCTCAAGGAGGCTTTGTCACCATGTTCTCTGTGCCCCTGCTAGCTGTGAGAGAATGCACGTAAGGAGTTCAGGTACTAGGGAACAGACTTCCTTTCTCTTCCTGGAGTCATTATGGCCCTGCAGTAAGGGGAAAAAATTATTTTTAATTGCCTGTTTATGAACTGCTGCAGGAGTGTCTCCACTTAAGTGCAGGGGAGGAAAAAGTATTAGGTTCCTTGGCTGGGCCTGAAAATTAAACTGACAAAGACAGATTAACAGGAGAAAAGTCATACATATTTATTTAATGTAAGTTTTACATGACTCTGGAGCCTTTGTAGGGAAATAAAAACCTGAAGAAATAGTTAAGCCTGAGTGTTTCTATACTAGGTTTGATGAAGAGTGGGAAGTCATGGAAAAACATGATAGAACAAAGGGATATGAGCTAAAGGTAGTAAACTGGGAAACTTAGCAAGACACGTTCCTCTGGATTCCTCTTAGCATCCCTCCATCTTTGGAAATAAGAATCCTTTTTTCCTGCAGGTATAGAAAGGGCTGCTTCAGGGTAGAAGGGGACATTCAGAATTCTCCCTGCACCTGTCAGGTCTCTATTTTTTCTAGCTTCCAATATTCAATGATGTCAAGGCACCATGTTTCAGAGTAATGTTTTCTGAACCCCATCAAGTAACCCCTATTGGAAGCTGTTTTGCACCTCTTCCCTAATGTGGCCTCTTGAGGAATAAAATCTTGTTATTTATGTTGTCTATTTGCTGCAGGTCAGTTTGCTCATTGCTTCCTTCTCAGAAATATTACCTGTTATGTCCAATTAATGGTTCATGTCTAGCAACTCTAGGGCGAGGGCTCTGAATCGTCCGTGCCACTCTTGAACCACACCACCAAGAGAGTTAGAAGCTGCTTCTCTCCCCTGTCACTGAGAACTGATGTTCCATTACCTGCTTTCCTCTTTAATGAGAAATAAGCTTTGACGTATGCCATAGACCAATTTACCTACGAAATTTAGCTTTAACTAAACACTGTCCAAAGGCATCCTTGCTGGACCTGGTAGTTAACCTCAGCCAGCAAGTGTGGATCAGCCCTGGCCTCTACAAAAACCATAAAGACAGCCCCATAAACCCCATGGTCCCTCAGCTCCTGGCTTCTCTTTAATAAACTTTCATTGTTGAAGGAGGGAAAACTAAGCATGTGATAAAACCTACATTAGATTTTACCTCAGGACATTTTTATCACTTATTCAGTAGAGTCCAAATGAAAGGTTGAAAACAACCTAACATTTTGGGTAAATTACTCCCCCCAAAAAAGACTTTTTTTTTTTTTTTCAGTGAGTCAACAGAGAGAAAGTAATGATGAAGCTTCAGAGGCCAAAAACCAGGAGAAAGTGGGAACCCAAAGAAGTCAGGCAACATTTGAGTTCATAATGGCTGAGAATTTTCCAGAATAGATAAACGACATCTACTCTCAGATTGGGGCCCCAAACAAGGTCAATGAAAGGAAACCTACATCTAGACACATTGTGCTGAATACCATCATCAGCACTTGACATTGGTTTCCAACCCCCTTCTGTGGTTTGGTTGGGTTTGGATTGGTTGGTAATCTGAAAAACTATAGACCACATTTCCCAGACTCTTTCTCAGCTGAGGTCCTGGATGTGACTGAGCTTCTGCCTGGGCTCTCCTGTGAAACTTGGAAGGCAGAAGGGAGGCAAGGCCATCTTCCTGCGGCAGCTCTGTCTGGCGAGTATGGTCCTGAGACATGAGTGTTTCAAGACAGTGGTGGCAACTGGACGCAGTGATCCAGCACCCGAGAGGCCCCAGCGTTGTGGGGATATAAGCACTGAGGCGTTTGGGATGATGGGCACAGCATTCCTCTGTTTGGTCACCCACCTGGTGGAGCTTCCTGACTTCTCACTGCAGCTACAGCGGTGAGTCCCAGTCCCAGGAGTGAGGACAGCCCCCGCCTCCCACCGTGTTAAATGGTGTTCAATTGTTCCCTGTGTTAAATCTCACTCTCCTCACTCCCAACTCTGAGGAGCACAGTAGGGGCCTCTCATGATCCAGACCATCAACCACCGGAGAAGAAATGGAAAAGATAACAGAACATCATCACTCCCCAACGTGTGGGGTTCACCCTGAGGGGCCGTTGCCACTCCTTCTCTCTCTTTGTCTTTGTCTCAGGTGGAGCTCCTTATTCTCAGTGCCTGCCTGAGAAGGGTCCCTAATTGGCAAAAAGGCTGGAAGCTCTGCTTCGGCCTTCTAATCACCTGTGTCAACTGCCCTGCAATGCTGAAACTCTGCCACCGTCCCCTTGGACAGGTTTCCTCCCTCTTGGTTCAGGGAACCCTTGCTAACAGTCTCTTCCACGTTGTTTTTTCTGCTTTTCTTCCTTTTTCTTCTTCCTTTTCTTCCATTCTCTTTCCTTGACAAAATCTGCAGTCTTCTAAGTGTAATTATAGCTCTAGGGTTGTTGGTTCTGCTTTTAACATTTTTTTCTTTTTTAAAAATTTATTTATTTTTGGCTGCATTGGGTCTTAGTTGCAGCACGTGGGATCTTCGTTGAGGCATGCAGGATCTTTCGTTGTGGCACGCGGGCTCTTCGTTGCAGCACGCAGGCTTGTCTCCAGTTGTGACCTGTGGGTTTTTTCTCTTCTCTACTTATGGCGTGCAGGCTCTAGGGCACATGGGCTCTGTAGTTCTGGCGTGCGGGTTCCAGAGCACATGGGCTCTGTAGTTTGTGGCACATGGACTCTCTAGTTGAGGCACGCGAGCTCAGTAGTTGTGGCATGCAGGGTTAGTTGCCCTGTGGCATGTAGGATCTTAGTTCCCTTGTGGCATGTAGGATCTTAGTTCCCTGACCAGGGATCGAACCCACGTCCCCTGCATTGGAAGGTGGATTCTTTACCACTGGACTACTAGGGAAGTCCCAACATTTTTTTCTTAACAATTAATTTTTTCAGCTTTTGTTTTACTTCATTTCTGCTAGTTTTCTTAGGACTTTTAATGTGTTTTTTTCCCCTATATAATCAAGGTAAATGTTTTATTTGTTTATTTGCTCTTTATTTTTTTTAACAGTGACAGCATTGACAACTATGAATTGACCTCTGAGTATTTCTGTGACTCCATCCCCAAGACTTTCTGTATTACGAAGATTTCTAATTTTTGTTATTTACTCCAAGGTCTGTTATTAAGTAATTGGCTTATGTCTTATTTTAGTGGTTATATTGGAGATTTTTAAACATTTTCCATATGGTATTCCTGTTATTCATTTGAATTCTTACATCAATAAAAGTAATAGCAATAAAGTATTACTAATAACTATTTCTCACCTTATTATACTGTGACCAGAGAATATAACCTGGAGAATTTCTTCTATTGTTAATTTATTCAGATCCAAGGAAACTAATTCTACTCATTAAGAAATTCCTTGTGCTTGTTTTCTATTTTCCCTGAGAGAATTTTGGAGAAGCAAAAGTCTTGTTTGTATTTTCTGATGTCCTCAGTATATGTTCTCAAACTTATGTAGACACCTAAAGGTGAACAAAGTATGCAGATATCTGAAGCCATGAGCCTCCTAGATGTCACTCGAAGTGTAAAATCTAAAACTTCTCTGTAGCAAATGAAAGGGAAACTCTCCTTTCAATGAGCCGGATTCCTAGCATAATCTTCTCTCTCAATTTCAAAGTTTCCCATGTCACTCATACATCCAGACATTTCCCATTGAGTTTGTGTGGTATACTCTCTCTTTATGTCATTACTCATTCCTTAAGTATCTACTCCGCTGACCAAATCATTCCAGCAGAGTGATTTATGCCACCATTTCTCCCTGGCACATGCCATTTTGCAATTTCTTGTTTGCAATTATAAATCTTCTACATGGGGAGGAAGTAGTATATTTTATTTATTTCAGCATCCCCAGGGCCTAACTCGCTACTCACTGCACGTATGTTTGCTGAATTTAGTTTGATTTTGAAAGAATTTTATCTTTAACAAAACATTTACCTGTCCTTTATTTCTATAACAAGATGTTAGAAAGAGATACATGCCCCTTCATCTCCCTCATAAGAGGGGTGTGGGCTTCCACAGGGCCACTGAAAGAGCTTAACATGTGACCTCTATAGGTCATAAGGGTGTGCAGTCTAATGTCCACCCAGAGAATATCAACTCAAACTATGAACCAACTGCTCTGGTGGCAAGGACAGGGGAAGTACTGTTACATTGAGATTAGCCAACACTACTAGAGTTTGTCAGGGCAAGCGATATTGATGGGAACCAGATGTGAGAGCTCATCTCGAGTGCTTGTCCTATACAGCCTCCTAAAGAGGCAGCAGAACGTCAGCAAAAAGTTGGAGATGAAAGCCAGATTACCAGAAACTACAGGAGGCACAAGTAACCATCTAGATTAGGGAAGTGTCTTCTCAGGACAAGGGAACTTGAAGTCTGAGAGACTTGATCTTGGCTTCCAAAGAGCCACCACATGAAAGACTCTGCTTTCAACAGCTGTCATATATAAACTGACTCTATTTGGTTGGTTCAACTGATGCTTTTTCTATCCCTTTTACACTCCCAGACCAGCAGGTTGGGGAAGGATGAGAGTATCGATAGGGAGATGGAGAAGCAGCCAACCACATTCCCCTTCCCTACTAGAAGCTTCCAGGCTGAGACAGGCTGATCCAGGAGTAGGAGGAGATAAGCCATTAAATCACATTTTGATATCTGTTTAATATCTCCTCCTGGATATTCTAATTACTGACTTCAGACTGTGTTTGTTACTTGAAGCAACCCTACCTCCTGAACATAAAAGCCTTCGGATCCACTAGAGTTTTCATAGGAGAATAGGAAAGAGTACCTCCTCTGAAGAAACATTAAAGGGATGGAGGGAGGCAATGAACTCATACTCTGCTTATATCATGAGTTATACATGGTGACTCTACTGCTTCAACTTCATGTGATCCACTCGATAACCAGTGAGGGATGAAGGGCAATTCTAAAGCCAAGACCCACAAATGTTATCAAGAGGCAACAGAATGTCAGCTAGGTCTCTTAGTTGCAAAAACTATCAATAGCTAGTTTAAGCAGAAAAGGAATTTATTATGGGATATTAGGTAGCTCAAGGGTCCAGAGAAATAAACTTATGGCTGAGTTTCCAAAAACTCCTCCCAGAACTTCACCACAGAACAGCACTTTCAACACTGGTCCCAGAACCAAGCCACTGCCACCTGCACCCAGCCCTTTTCCTTACATTATTTACTCCAAAGTTACATGTCTGATTGGTGGAATCTAGATTACATGCCAGCACCATCCTATTCAACAAAGGTGGGAATCATAACAGGAGAACAATCAAAGTATAGAGTCTATTTAAAAGACTTTGGACAGCCACAAATGACAGATGTCCTTATTCTGGTTTATTCTGGCTTCTCATCCTGTTTATTGCACTATGGAGTAATTCTTGACTTTTTTCCAAAGCCTTGAGGAATGTCTAGGTTTTGTAACTCTTCTTGGCAATACAAGTTTTCTGCCTGTTAGGATCCACAAAGATTGCAAGTTGCAGGGCAAGCTGCCTAGCATTTTAATTTTTTCTGCTACTCAATCAGAAATCTTAATATTCATCTACAGCTTACCACATCCATGAAGACGTCTCGGGGAGCTCCAACTTACAATGACTTCTTTTGACAATACTAAGTTTCATGTTGTGGGATTTCCTTAAGTTTTTGTTCATCTTTGTGTTGGGGAACTTGGCTTGTTTTAAGTAACAATTTTGTGTTAGTTATTTTAAACACAAAATTATTCAAGAAAATCATAAGCAGTGTAATTCACTCTTGGCAAACAAATACTTCCAGCCAGGTTTCAGTCTCTCCATAGACACAGACCCCAAGGCAAGTTAACATTTGGCAAATTATTATCTATTCAGAAAGGAAAAAGAGATCATGAAAGTGTGAGTAACAAAAGCTGGGGAAAAAAAGTCAAATTTGCGCAAAGAGTTGACGGTATCAGTGCAATATTTGGCACATGGTGACATTCTCCTCTAAACCCATTACTCAACCTCAAAAGAGCCAGCCCAATCCCTTGGGTTTTGTTTGGTTTAAATCAGAGATGATATTTTCCCTGAAGAAATAACCATCCTTGATTGAATTTTCCTCTAAGCCATGGTATGTGGGAAAAAAGGAGAAGGAGGAAGAGTGAGGAGTGCATATTGATAAAGGCAAATCATAGACAAAAGTGGAAATCTGCTATTTTCTCTTGCTTCTGTGGAACAAAAGGCTACATCATGTGACATCAGGGGGACCAAAAGGACCACCCACCTCTTTCATAGGAGTTACACTCTGACCTCTTTTTACAGGAAAATAGCCCTATTAGAAGAAGCTCATGCAGATAAATCCATAATTTTCATTTTGGTATGAATTCATTCATTCATTCACTAGTCACCACACATTTACTGACTGGCTGTAAGGTACCAGGATTGCAGTAGATATTAGAGATAAAACTGTAGACATGACACAGTTCTTGCTATCACTGACCCTAAGACCTAGTAAAGGAAGCAGGTAAGCAATTTATCAATTACAGTTGATACCAGACAGGATAGAAGGTATAGGATTTAATGGAAATGGGTAGGAAGGATAACTGCTTAGACTTACAATGAAAAGGAAGCTTTCCTGGAATAAGTGATAATTAAGACTAGAATGAAGAGTAGACATTAAACTAGTCAAAGGGAGGGAAGAAAGCATTTTAGGCAGAGAGATTAGAAAACAGGCTTAAGGAACTGAAACTAATTTGTTATGCTTTAGATATAGGTCTTCGAGGGTTGAGGACAAAAGTGGGTAGAATATGAGGCTGAAGAGATAGATACCAGACCTTAAGCCACGAATATCATTTAGAAATTATGTATGGATGTGAGAAATGGCAGTCACCAAAACACCATTTAAATAAGATAGTGGATTATTTTTCTCTCATGTAAAACAAATCCAGAAGTAGACAGTCCAAACTATTTCCATGATGGAGGAACCATCAAAGATTTCAGCTCATTCTTACTTTCAGTTCTGCCATCTTTATGGCAGGACCCCTCTCCACAAGACCATTTCAAGGTCTCACGATGGCCACTTCAGCTTGAGCCACTATTTCTTTCAGTCAAGGAGATGGAAGGAGAGAGAAAAAGCAACAGGTTACAGTCCCCCTGAGTTAGTTTCCTTTTGGTGGAACTTTTCGAGATGCCACACTTGACATTTTGGCTTATATCTCACTGGCCAGAATTTAGTCATACAACCACTCCTATCTGTAAGGAGTGCTTGGAAATGTAGTTTCTTAGTTGAGCACAATTGCTCTCCCTAACAAAATCAAGGTTCTGTTAGTAAGGAAGAAGGAGAAAACAATATTAAAGGGAACTAGTAGTCTTTGCTATGTCATTCCATGTTAATTCTACCTTGAGGGCAATGGAGACTCATCCAAGAGTTTCAAGCCAAGAAGTGACCTGGTCAAAGTTGTATTTTCAAAAGGACCTCTTACATGCGGGGTAGAGACAGGATTGGAGGAGACTTGATTGGTGGCAAGGGGACCTATTAGGAGGATGTTGAATAAAACCAGGCAATAGGTGATGGTGGCCTAAAAGTGTGATTTGATAAGTATAGAATGTGAGACCAGAAGGAAAACCAGGAGCATAAAAGAGTAAAGACAAGGATCTTGTTGGCATCAAAGACAAATCTCACCCACTTACCATTGTATTTGATATGGCTCATCCCCACTCAGTCTCATTTTCTGGGCAAAGCAAGCCAACGTTGCATTTAACTCAGCTCTTTGGATGTCACTCTACAACTGAGGTAATCAGAGTGCTTGTCCCATGAGTTTTTAAATGTTATAAAACCATTCATATTACATATGCACATCCATTTATATAATTTTATATAAATTCATAAATAAGACTTCACAAATCCTATTGGTTTTGATGAAATATTTGATGCATGCAAAATAATATGTACATTATGGAACACAGTAATAAAACACTCATTACCCCCTATCCAACTTAAGAATCAGAATGTTAGCAATACTTCCTCATGTTTAAAAGCCCTCACCCACAGAGAGTCAAAATATCCATGCTTTTTGGCCACCTATGACCATGCTCTTTATATATAGAGAGAGGTGACAGCAATATGCGACCTCAGTGGCCTTATATTTTCCCCAGTGACATAAGTTACCCTAAAGCCATAACAATAATAGCTAATATGTAATCAGTGCTTATTATATGCCAGGCACTCTTCTAAATGTTTTACATACATGAAATAACTTAATCTCCTCAATGATTCTGTGAAGTAACTATTACTCTCCTCCTTATTTTACAGATGAACAAACTGAGGCATAGAGTAGTCTAGTATTTTGCCCAAGCTCACACAGCTAATGAATGGTAAAACCAAGATTCAAAGAGGTCATCTGGCTTTCACATCTGTTTCTAGCCACCATACTATCCCATTGCCTGTAGATGTATGACAACACTGATGGTAGTGGTGCTGGTGGCAGTGCTGGTGGTACCTTTTCCCCTTAAATATGGCTGGTCCTCTAGTAGAATGTTAGATTCAGAAGTTTTAGAGATTATACTGACAGATTTATCCATCCCATAGATTTAGAACTTCTTGACAATAAGAATTAGGACAAGAAATTACAGATCTAAGGCCCAGGGTTGCGACGTGTGTGGCAGACTTTATTCCGGAACCCAAGGGTCTTACCTTAAGTACATCTCTTATTCTAGCACACCAGACTGGCTAGGTTACAAAGGACACCTTAACTGTTGACTTGCAAATAAAGCATAGGTAATGAATTAAACCAGACAAGTCAGTGGTGAAGTTTTCATCTCTCTCCTTGATCACTACTGCAAGGAATCTAGAGACTTTTTTGTTTGTAAAAACTCCAAGTGAGTCATTTATAATCTCTTTTGAGCAGAGATGTGGAGTCTAAGGTCTCTTTGGCGTAGTGGTGAATAAGGTTATACTCCAGGCGCCTAAAACAGTGCATGGCAAGATATAAGCTCCATGAAAATTAGTTGTTAACATCATAACCATGATTCTATGATTTTAAAGTAGGAAAAGCCCCTTGGAAAATAATTGATTTGAAGACCCCACTGCTCTTTGTATGCAAGACTTTTTAAATTGTTGTATAACATATTTAGACTTCTGAAGAATAATGTTTGTAGTACTGCCATATTGCTTGACTTAACCTGTACAACGATATTAGAAAGTACACAAAAGCAAGTGTCACCAAATTACAGAAGTGATGTAAAGCTTACATTTGACCACTTGTATTTTTAATACAAATATAAACAGGATTATTCCCCACCAATACGCATTAATCCCAGCATAGTTAGGAACCAGACCAACAGTTTTACAAGTTTCAAGCTATGTCTAGAGGTACAACAGGTGTAAAAAATGATAAAGGTAGATTTACGATCTGATTCCTTGATGCTCTGAGATTTTAAATATGGCTCTGTGAGTTGTTCTATATATAGTCAATTTCTTATTCTCTCCAACTGTTTTAGCTGAGCAATCCTAGTTACTGAAAAAAAAAAAATCCTAGACTCTCAATAACTTAAAGCAGTGGAAATTGCTTGTGTATGTAGGCCAAAAAGGTGTTTCTGATTGATAACGAGAGACAGGAAAGAGACTATTTCATGCAGTCAGTTACAGACCCAGGCTGAAGAAGGCTTCAAAGTTTCGCTGGAGATCAATATCCAGCCAGTATATAGGAGAAGAGCATAGAGTATTGCAAGTAGGAGGCAGAGAGAAAAGGAAACAGTTTTGTCAATTAGCTAGTAGTCTCTGCTATTGTAAACCTTAGTTTTCTCATCTGTAAAATTATAAGTCTGCCTTTTTTAAAACTTTCTTAAGCCCATAGAAGTTTCAATAATAAAATAAAAACCATCAGGCCTACTACTTCATACAAATCATAAAGTCTGCACCATTTGCTAATGATGCAAAATATTCCATTTATCTTATTCATCTTTCTTGCAAACCCACAAAATTTTCTCTCTACTTCTTTTAGAGGCTCTTATGTCTTTGGTTTCTGTTAAATAAGACTCTACAAGTAGTGACTAAAGATTATTAAATATCTTGAAAATGTCAAGAACTGAACTGTGCTTAGTGCTCCATTTCACCCTCACAACAATCCAGTGAGATATGTTTCATTATCCCTATTTGTACAGTGGTGGAGCAGGGAAGGCAATGAATAGGGGACCTACAATTAAGTAATTAGCCAAAGGACACAGCTGATAAGTGATGGTAAAATCCCAACTTGAAGTCAAGCCTCCTTTGATTCCAAATATTGGGTTTATACCAATCATATTATTCTACTTCCTTTCTATATCTCTCAGATTCTCCAGAACACCTACAGTGTCAGGCACCTAGTGAAAGAAACTGAACAAATACTTGTTCAAATAAATTGAATTGAAATAATAATAAACCTCTATTTAAACCTCAAGTTTAATAAACCTCTATTGTAAATCTTTGTTTTTGAAGGACATTTATATTGTCCCTTCCTTGATTGTCTTCTCCATGCCTGCTTTATTTTTGCTTTTCCTTCACTGCATTCCCTTCCCTTTCTTGATGGTCCCAAGGGCCATCTCAGCCCTCCTAAGAAGGAAGCTTTTATTTAGGAAATTATAGCATACATTGTGCTGCCTGCCACTTAGCCACTTGAGAATTTCTGGCAAAAGTCTTATGAAGAGCATGACTTACTGCAATTTGAGAGAGTTTCCTGTCTATTTAACTTTATGGGAAGAACATTAATTCAATGGAATGTGGATCTAGACTCAACTGTCTGCTCATCTAGACTTAGCTTGGGATACTATTTTTTCTCCAGTCTCCTTAGCTAGATATTTATTCCTCTTCCAGCAAGACTCCTGTTGCATGCCAAATGAGATATGTTTTCAACTAACACTAAATTAACAGGGAAGTCAGCCAAGCCAGAAGAAAGTCATGCTTTTTTTTCTCGTCTAAGAGCAACTGGCAGAAGTCTCCTCTTACAAGTATCTTCAGTGCTTGTAAGCACGTGGCTAGGCTACAGACTCAGAATGAATTCTACAGCTATAAAGAAGGTGTGGGCAGGTGATTAACAAAGGTGGGATTACTTTTTTGTGGGTAATTATGGTTTATGAGGCTTGTCTAACAAATTATACCCATAGGAACAAACTACCTTCAGAAAACAATAAAAGTATGGGTCTTTAGGGAGCTATTTCCATACTACCAATCTAAACAACAACAAATAACTAGAGGGCAGGACCTTGGCTTATAGAAGGAACATTTCACTATTTAGTGAGCAGACATTATTAATGAAGATACTCTATCCTTCACAACACTTTGGAAAAAAGAAATGTGGACCCAGTATGAGAATTTTATTAGTAATACCCATGTTTTATCTCTGTACCTGCTAAGTTTGAGATAAATCATTTATTTATTCACAAAAAATTATTCACTGGCCAACCTTATATGCTTAGCACTGTGTCAGGTATAGAAATTCATCACTGTAGTGCCTGAGAAAAAGACTTGCTTCAAATCACCATAATAAAATTTTTTTAAATGTATCATAAAAGAATTTTATAATGTATAATGGGAATTCAAAGAAAGGAAAAGATTTCTTCTTCCTAGTGGAATCAAAGGAGGACTTAAAGGGGAGTTTTCTTTGAGCTAATCCTTAAATGATGATTGTACATTAATTTTATTCCACATTATACACAACACAGTTTCAGAATAGCTGTACTAATATGACTACCATCTATATGGTTACTAAGAACAGTTTAAAACATATTTTTAATATACCCTCCCCATCTCCGTTACACACTTTAAAGTTATATTATGTTGTCAGAGGATGTAGCCATTATATACTATAATCTCTTCCTTCCAAGTCTTATCTTTATGAAAACTAGGTGTTTCATGATCACCGCCAAGTTCTTAGGTCAATGTCTATCTATTTATTATAGCTCATTTTCTAATAGATTCTTCAGGAAGGGTTTATGGGAACAATATTTCCTGAGTTCTTAAAAGTTGAAAGCAATTTATCTATACCCGTTATATCTGAATGTTATTTTTGCTGGATATAAAATTTTTATCTTGTATTTTCTTTCCTTGAGTATTTTAAATGTTTTCCATTTCTTCTGGCTGTTTGTGTAAGTGTTTGTGGTAGGCTGCATAATGCCTCCCCCAGCCCCCATCAAAGATACCCATATCCTAATACCTGGAGACTGTGTGTGTTACCTTCTATGGCAAAGGGGATTTTACAGATGTGATTTAGAGTCCTGAGATAGGGAGGTTACCCTGGATTATCCAGATGGACCCTAAATGCAATCACAAATATCCTTATGAGAGAGAAGCAGAGGTAGATTTGACTACAGAAAAGAAAGAAGGCAAAGTGTTGATTGAAGCAAGGAGAGAAAATGTGAGGTGAGGCAGGGCTATTGACCAAGGAATGAGAATGGTCTCTAGAAGCTGGAAAACACAAAGAAATGGATTCTCCCTGAGAACCTCCAGAAGGAGCCAGCCCTGCTGACATCTTGATCTTAGCCCTGTAAGATTCATTTCAGACTGTCGTCTCTAGAACTGTAAGAGAACAAGTTTCGGTTGCTTTAAACCCATTAGTTTCTGGTAATCTTTTACAGTAGAAATAGGAAACTAATAGAGTGTTGGTCTCAAAGAGTCTGGTGATAACATTTTTGCCAAGGTGCCTATTAAATGATTTCCCTTTTTTTTAAATTCAGTAATTTCACTATGTCTTGGTATTGGTCATTGAGGGTCAGTATTCCCATGCATGCAATATGTGGTTTCAAATCTTTTTGATTTCAGAACAGTTTTTTAAACTATAGTTTTTAGCACTTTTTCTGTTTTTTTTTAAATTGGTTTTCTTCTTCAAGGACTCCTGTTATCTTATATATTGGTACTTCCTTGCCTCTTCTCCATGCTATCACTTTCTCTTGAACACTAGACCCAGGAAGACAAGCTGGAATCCACATCTGTCATTGGATACCACCAACTTTAAGGACACTGGTAATCTGCAGGAGAAATTAGATCCCTTTACCACAGAGCTGCACAAGTATATGGTCCAGGACTTGGAGAAGCTGAGGAAGGAGATCTGGAAGGAGGTAGATAAGCTGTGAGTTCGGGTGTTGCCTCACAGTAACATGGTGACCTGGCAGATCAGCACCAATGGGTGTCAGTTGCCACAATGTCTCCAACCTCTCAAGTATAAAAATGGCTGCTCCTTCATTTCCACCTTCTAAATTTCATGCAAACTTCTCCCTGTACAGGGGAAAGAATCCTAGGAATTATACTTCAACCTTAGCTAACTTGTACTAATATGAACCCACCACAGTTCACCCCTGTCAACATAGTATCTTTTAATCATACTTAACTTCCAAATAAAGACAATAGCAAAATGATGCTTCTACCAATGATACAGCTATCCCTTGTGCAACCAAAAACATGTTAACTCTCTCCCACAAATAAGATACAAAGTTCACTTATCCATCTTTGGATGATGTTCTATTCCTCTTCCAGCTGAGTCACACTAAGATGTAAAGTTAACACCATGAACACATGTTATAGTAGATGTGACAGAGGAACAGGAAAGTGGAAGGAAAACAGTGGTTAATATGTGCATAAATATGGTCATATCAAAATAAGGAAAAATACTCATAACTATTATAGTTCTCATTTCCAAAGTTGGTCACATGGTCATAGATGTGACTAATTTTTTAACTTCCTTTTTCCACCATTCACTCCCACCTCATTGGCCCCTGCTAACATGTTTTGCTTCATACAGCTGGTTTCTTCAAATTTTCAGATCTTGAGTTAAATGGCATCTCCTCAACAAGGTCTCTCCCCAATTTAAAGTAAATAACCCCACTATTTTTTTTTTCTCTTAGCACTCTCATCTTCTCTTCATTTTTTGTTTGTTGTTTCTTATTTTTTCATGACTCTCAAAACAACAGTAGTTTTAATGAATGAGGAAATGAATTCCTCACCACTAAATCTACCACTCACATCCTACCAATCAACAGGTCCTATTAGGTTTTTGTTCCTGATATCTTTCAGATCCATTCCTTTCTTTATAGTCATCAACACTCAGTTTCTTACTGATATCCTGATATCTTATCTGGTATCTAGCTTCTCCTCACTCCAGTTAATACTATGCACTACCCTCAATACTTCGTGGAAAGAAATGATTCTGTGTTTGTCTTTATATTTTGAGTACCTAGCATAGTAGGCACACAGTAACACAAAGTAGGAATTCAATAATTATCTGTGGATGAATGGATAAAATGTCATCAATCATATAAGGAATGCTATACAAGAAATCTACTAACTCTGTCTCTGGTCTCCTTATCTTATGAATTCAACACTCTAAAAATGAAAATTCAGAGACAAAATTATTTTGAACTTTCAAATATCTGCTCTTCCAAAAATACTATGTATTTGACCTCTAATAAAATGTTTTAACTGTAAATGAAATGAGAATTTTTATTACTCACCTAAAAAAAGTGTGTTTGCATCAATTTTTAAGAGATTAAAATAGTATTAACATGATTAAGGGGATAGAAATAGTTTTAATGAAAAATATACAAATAATGTGGTACATTATATCAATGTTTTTATTGCTCGATAATATTCTATAATGCATCTGGGTAATGCATGTGTGCTAGGAGAGGGATGGACAATAGACATAACAGCAGCAAGTATTGGGGGTTTGAGAGTAAAAGATCAATAATAATGGCTCATTTTCATTTCTCATGAGGAAAAAAGGTATCACTAAGTGCCAAGTACAATGCCTGACATATAGTAGGAGTAGAATATATTTATGTTGACTGTCTGACTATTGCTTATTTATAATAGTGAATGAGATTTTTATAAATTAAAAGGTTCAAGTTGTCTTAAGGAATTGTCATAGGATTATAGAATGTTAACTCTTAAAATGGATTATACCGGGAGGATACAGATTGTAATATCTTAAAAATCACTAAGATGATATATGTCCTTACTAATAAATAGTACATCCTAAATAAAAGTAAAGAGCTGGGCTGAAATGACCTTTAGAAATTATTTCCTGCTTATATTTCTACAATATAGATTGCTTTTTTGATTACTGTTCTGTTAACCTCAGACCTCAAAAACCAAAGGTCAAGACTGAATAAATCAGGAGGAAAATAAAGGTCTTTTATATCCATTAGCAATAAAGAGAATGTATATGAACATAAAAGTATTTTCTCAACCTTGGCATGACTCCAAGGAAATCCAAATGCTAAAAGTCTGTTTCAGCTCCCAGATTCCTCTGCTCCCTCCCACAGACAGACCACAGGAAGATGAACAAAGTCAATGAGTTCCATTAAACAAAATGCTGGTCAACGCCCATGTTTAACCACACCCCATGTACAGTGGCTCCAGAGTTCTGAAGGGCTGTAGCAGAATGATAGAATACCCTGGAAGCTCAACATTCTCTGCCTAAGGCAACTCCCTGCTTGCTTCTGGATTGAATGCTACCCTAGTTGTCCCCCAGGCATCAGTCAGAACTAAAGGACCTTACATCCCATGCCCTCAAGATTGGCATGAACCATCTGACCAGTTTTTATTGGGGGGAGTGGTAATAGTAAAGCATTAATAGGCTTCATGTGTCAGCTCTCCTAAGTAATATATACATTTAAATTTTAACAATATCCTTCCATGTCTTGATCCCATGGATTATGGATTGAATGAGTGGCTATAAGAGTCACCATGACTAATTACTAGGGATGTTCTTGGGGAAGTCCCAGGCTACCCACATACTCTGTGAGGGAGGCTATTGCAGGGGAAAAGTATAGATAGATAGATGATAGATAGATAGATAGATAGATAGATAGATGATAGATAGGTGATAGATAAGATAGATGATGATGATGATAGATAGATGGGTGATAGATAGACAGATGATAGATAGGTGATAGATTAGATGATAATGATGATAGATAGATAGACAGATAGACAGATGATAGGCAATTCCAAAGCACTGCCAAAAACTAAATTTTAGAAACAGGATATATTTAAGTCGCAAACAAATAAATGTGCACAGTGGTTGAAATCTTCAGGGATTATTCTTTAGTGCTCACAACATCTCTCAGGTTGATATCTGAAAATACTACTTTTTAAAAAATATATAATTAGGGCTTCCCTGGTGGCGCAGTGGTTGAGAGTCCGCCTGCCAATGCAGGGGACACGGGTTCGTGCCCCAGTCTGGGAAGATCCCACATGCCATGGAGCGGCTGGGCCCGTGAGCCATGGCCGCTGAGCCTGCGTGTCCGGAGCCTGTGCTCCGCAACAGGAGAGGCCACGGCAGTGAGAGGCCCACGTACCGCAAAAAAAAAAAAAATATATATATATATATATATAAAATTAATATTTTAAAAACCACCCACTGTGGTCTTCATTAAACATTAATTCTGAATTTAATAAGAAGTTCTCTGTATACCTTTTGCCAAAAGTATTAAAAACTTTTATGACATTTCCTTTTCTTATTTTCTTCTAGTAGAAGTAATTGAAAGCTTTTGTTCAACTGACAGAGAACAGTACTCCTATGAATTGGGTCAAAATGAAAAGTGATATTGACAAGAACTTAGGCTGTGCCCCCAAATCATGATAAATTCTCTCTATTCAAAAACTTTGATTGTCTCCCTTTGCAGGATATGATCTAAAATTCTTAGCTATGTATTTAATGCCTCCAATATTTTATCCTCAAACTACTCATTAATCCTTACCTCCAACTGTGACCAAACACAGATTTCTGTCCTGGAAAACAGAATATGCTCAAATAAAGGAATGAGAGAATGAGTGTCATAACCACAATGGAAGTTCCTTGTCCCCAGAAAACACCATGAAAATTTCCACCTCTAGGCATTTGCACACACTGTTCTCCCCCTGCTATGTTCTCCTTTCCTCTTCTCCAATCTAAATTCTGCAAGGCTCTTCCATTTGCTTTAGTGATTTCCCCATCACTAAACCAGATAAATTCCATTATTCACTTGGTACTCACTTCCTGCCTTGTGGAGTGACTTCTGTAAATTAATAATTATTAAGTAATATTCCATTGTATATGTGTGCCACATCTTCTTTACCCATTCATCTGTTGATGGACCCTCAGGTTGCTTCCATGTCCTGGCTTTGTAAATAGAGCTGCAATGAACATTGTGGTACATGACACTTTTGGAATTATGGTTTTCTCAGGGTATATGCCCAGTAGTGGGATTGCTGGGTCATATGGCAGTTCTATTTTTAGTTTTTTAAGGAACCTCCATACTGTTCTTCATAGTGGCTGTATCAATTTACATTCCCACTAACAGTGCAAGAGGGTTCCCTTTTCTCCACACCTTCTCCAGCATTTATTGTTCGTAGATTTTCTGATGATGGCCATTCTGACTGGTGTGAGGCAATACCTCATTGTAGTTTTGATTTGCATTTCTCTAATGATTAATGATGTTGAGCATGCTTTCACGTGTTTGTTGGCCATCTGTATATCTTCTTTGGAGAAATGTCTATTTAGGTCTTCCGCCCATTTTTGGATTGGGTTGTTTGTTTTTCTGATATTGAGATGCATGAGCTGCTTGTAAATTTTGGAGATTAATCCTTTGTCAGTTGCTTCATTTGCAAATATTTTCTCCCATTCTGAGGGTTGTCTTTTCATCTTGTTTATGGTTTCCTTTGCTGTGCAAAAGCTTTTAAGTTTCACTAGGTTCCATTTGTTTATTTTTGTTTTTATTTCCATTTCTCTAGGAGGTGGGTCAAAAAGGATCTTGCTGTGATTTATGTCATAGAGTGTTCTGCCTATGTTTTCCTCTAAGAGTTTGATAGTATCTGGCCTTACATTTTGGTCTTTAATCCATTTTGAGTTTATTTTTGTGTATGGTGTTGTCTGTCATACAGAGTGAAGTAAGTCAGAAAGAGAAAAATAAATACCGTATGCTAACACATATTTATGGAATCTAAAAAAAAAATGGTCATGAAGAACCTAGGGGCAGGATGGGAATAAAGACTCAGACCTACTAGAGAATGGACTTGAGGACACGGGGAGGGGGAAGGGTAAACTGGGACAAAGTGAGAGAATGGCATGGACATATATACACTACCAAATGTAAAATAGATAGCTCGTGGGAAGCAGCTGCATAGCACAGGGAGATCAGCTCGGTGCTTTGTGACCACCTAGAGGGGTGGGATAGGGAGGGTGGGAGGGAGGGAGACGCAAGAGGGAAGAGATATGGGGATATATGTATATGTATAGCTGATTCACTTTGTTATAAAGCAGAAACTAACACACCATTGTAAAGCAATTATACTCCAATAAAGATGTTTAAAAAAATACAAAAAAAGGTAAAGAAACCAACAGAAAAAATAAAAATAATAATTATTGAGTATTGAGAACAACTATGTTCCAGGCAATATGTTAGGTACTCTTATGCTCACAATAACCCAGAAGGTATGTGTTAATATCCCCTCTTTACAGATAAAGAAAGTAAGATTCAGAGAGGTTTAAAAAAAAGAAAAATTTGTCAAGGTCACCGAGCTAGAGAATGACAGAGTCAGGATTTAAAACTAGGTTCCAAACATCATGAGCTTTTCACCGTAGCACTCTGCTTCATTTTTTCCATTCATCTCATTCATTTATTGAACTAGAGTGTATCATTTTCTTAATCCAATGAGAACTCACTGAGGCATGTAGGCCTGGTGAGAGGTTATCTCTATAGTCTAAAGAAGAGTTAATGAGGAGAAGCCATAGCCCACAGGCTCATGGGTGGGGACTGGGAAAAGGAGGAAAACAGGATGACACTGGGGCTTCTGGCTTCAGCAATGATTATGATGTCTTTAAACAACATCATGAATCAGGAGGAGGGGCAGGCTTGGTGAGGGGGGAGGACATACTTTTGTGAGCATCCTGAGTAAAGTGCCCATTACTTCCACATGGAGTTTCCCAGAGGCAGGGTAGCAGTGGTTAAAAGCATGGTTTTTGGTGTCAACTATCCCTGGTCTTGATTCTGAGCTCCACCACTTATAAGCTGCATGTCTTTGGGCAAATTGCTTTACCCCTTAGAATTTCCATTTTTCATACATAAAACAGGAATAATAATATCTACCGCAAAGAGCTGTTAGGAAGATAGAATTAAACAATTCATATAAAATGGCTAATATGATGTCTGGCCTATTAGTACTCAATGAATGGCATTTATTACTAATTACACAGATGATTACAGTAAGTTTGACTCTGGAGTGCAAGACATCTGAGCTGGAGAATGATTTTAGATATCAGTATATGAGCAGAGGTTGAAGTCATAAGAATCAATGAAATTGGCAAGTGTATGGAACAGAGATCACAACTCAAATGCCCCATGGCCAGGCAGTGAATGAGTGAAGTGAGCTGGTATAGGCACATTTGCACATTGTATGAAACGGGGGGAACTCTGGAGAAATGGAGAGTGCATAGTCCCTCTAAAGAAGGAGGCTGCTACCCTGCTTGAGATGATTCCTGTCATGTCAAAACTGGGCCCAGCATCACCAGATCTCCTGTTTTGTATCGTTTTGTCAAAAGAAGCCAAAAATTCCCCAATGTTTAAGTGTTAGCAACTAAATTCAAACTTAAAAAGCAAATTGAACACATACATAAGCCAGACTGTGGCTTCTTGGATGCCAGACTGTGACCCCCATTGCAGAGAAAGAGGGCTGAGGATGGAGCTCTATAGAGCGTTATTGTAAAAATGATGGGTAGAGAAGGAGGAGGGGTAAAGGAGATGGAGACAGGCAGCGAACAGAGAGGGAAAGAGTGGACCAGAAAGGGGTGAGTTCAGAAAAGTCAGGGAAGAGGAGCATTCAGGAAGGAGAGAGTTAACACCATCACAGGTGGCACAGGGATCACTGTGGCCAGTTTGTGCACACAAACTCATTAAGTGTTAGGACCTCTACTTAAAACTGCAGATGTAATTACTACTAAGGAGAGGGGACATAATACTCAAAGAGACCATCCCACAGTTAGAGACAAGACAAGAAGTCCCAAGGGAAAGGACAACAGTACATAGTAGAATTCTATTTGTATCAGTCTCTTGAACCATGAAGAGCAGCCCTGCGGACTTCCAGTGAATGTCTTTTCAAAAGCAAAGGTGGACTTTGGCAGCTCAAGCATCCCTTGGACACAACTGGGATGGCTGGAATTGGAGGCAGATAGGAAACCAGAAAGTTTACCCTGTCCTCCCCTCATCAGGGAACTAGCTGATCAGAACACGGAAAGGAAGAGAAGGATAAATAAAAACTCTCAACACTCTAACCAGTAGTGAATTCTGAGATCTTTTATTTGTTTCCCTGTAAATATCAATATTATTATTAGCTATATTATTAATGTTAATATTAATACTCTCTGAGAGCCAGGAGAGCACTAAATACAAAACTATGGTTTAAAATAGGGGACCTGCCTGGTATGCTTAAGAACTAATTACAATTTGAATCAAGACTGGAATCCCTTAAGCCATTCCCTAAACAGTCACTAAGTCACTAAGTAACAATTGGCAACTGCCCTCAAAGGAATCACCAAAAAGGCTGAGGAAAAATGTTAGTTTGTAGGAGAAAAAAAAAACTCCATACAGTAAAAGAGAAGATTATACATATTGACTCACAGTAACCAGTACATAGGTATTTACTATGTACATTCACAGTTAGCATTATGAGCATAAGACTCTAAAATGATCATTCAACAAGGGAGGAAAAAAGCAGGATCCAAAAATGGGGAATTAGTTGTCCAAGGTCCCTTGCTAGTTAGTGACTGAGTCAAAATTAGAATTCTAATCTCCTGACTTTTCATTTCCACAAAACTCCACTGTTTTCGGAGAAAGGTTAATTATCCCTTTGAAGGAATGATTTACATAGGACACACATACTTTGACGGGTGGCAGCTGGGGGAGTGAGTCTAGTGGATGGCAGAAATGTCCCTGTGTGGCTGGAGGAGGCCAGCATGGGAAGAGCAGGCCATGTGTACCCACAGGGAGTGGGTGCCTGGGAGGAGGGGCCGTAACACCAAAGACAACCAACCCACAAAACAAGCTTTGGCTTGGAAAGTGTAGTCCAGAAGAAATATCGTCAGAAATTCCAAACTTAAAAAACATAAACATACATTTTCTTAAATATTATCTATATTCATAAACATTTACTTAGAATAAGTAATACTGAATAACTTTGACTTTGAGAACATAGTCAATAACAAAGAAGTACACATGCGCACACACACACGTTTAAACCCTCTGAGTAGTCAAGACGGGTCTCATAGAATATCTTGCTCAGAACAATTCACGTAGGGGAGTTCCCTGGTGGTCCAGTGGTTAGGACTTGGCACTTTCACTGCCCTGGGCCAGGAACTAAGATCCCGCAAGCCGGCTTGGGGAAGGGTGGGGGGCCAATTCATGTAAAGCATTTAGCCTAACGCTTGGTCTACAGCAGGCCCTCCATAGATGTTTACCTAGGATTATAACAATTATGTGAGTACCTGGGCAGCCACTCAGAGTTTGGTTACTCTTACCTTATGCACAGTTTCTTTTATTTAGCTTCTTTTTATTTAGAATTTTGATTTAGCTTCTGCCTATAACAGATTAAAACTGAGTGGTGGGAATATAGTTGGAGACAGACAGGCACTTAATTGGAGATGGAAAATAATTGTATCAAACAGACAAGAAAAAAATCCAAATGTAATTGAGACCATTTAGTGTAGGGCCAAACTGCCTTCCACCTTTCTGGAGACCCTGAAGATATCACTGCAGCACACCACAGTACAACTACTATGATGACCCAGAATCATCCAGAAATATTCTATGATATGTCACACACTCTATTTAAAACTGCAGGGAAACACTTGCTACCATTCTAAAAAGTTTTTATAAAAAAATTCAAATTTGTAAAAGTTTTGACACAGAAAACTTACAAATCATCTGGAAATTAAGAAAAATCACATTTGTCCACAATGCCATAAACCAGATACATTAAGTGGGATATTTAAACTAAACATTAGGTGATCTTATTCTCTTGAAAGCCTTGGTATTGGCTGATTATTGGTCCTTCTAGCCTCAACTATCAATGTGAGATCATATGTGATATTATGGTGTTTCTAGACAGAGATCATTATTTTTCATAAGATGTAATGGCGTCTCAATGTTTTTTTGACATAAAGTTGCAATTGATCATAGAATTGCTTCTTTTTTTTTTTTTGAGACAAGGTGGTCCATGAGTACAAGGTGTGGGGCTGAGTATGTAGCTCAGCATAAGCAGGAGGATGGGCATGTGCTACTTCGCCTCTCTGTGGCAAAGAATGGGATTTCCTTCCCAGACAGTTTAAATTCCCACTGACTGTTACTCTGAGAGGTCCAGTTTCACAGCTCTCCTGAGTGATAAAGATAACCCTCACAATAAATTATCTCACTCTCCCAGTTTAGAAAAATTTCTCTCAGTTTTCCTTAAGTCACTGATTACATTTTTCACAGCATCACATCCCTGAGATGGTTCTTTGAAGGGAAATTTCTATCAAGAACATTTGGAGGCTGGGAAAGCAAAATGGAGGAAAAAGAAAGAAAAAAGCACAGAGTATTCCTTAGCCAGCTATCTTCATCAAGTCCTGACAGCTGTTCACAAGTTGATTTTCCTTTTGAACTCCGCCACATGAGAGAGGTATTTAGGCAATATGCAAACTTCAACCAATTTCATCTTGAAGAGGCACCTTTGGCTGCCAGGGGTCAATCCACCACCTTTGGCAGATTCATAAACCCTCTCCTTGGTCTTCTTCATTTTGACAGTACCAGATGTCAAATATCCAGCACATGGTAGTCAAGTGTCTTTTTCAATAATGAAAGTGTATTACAATAATTTCCTGATCAATAGAAACAACATCCTGAGGAAGAGGCACCTATTTTTCTCACTCTCTTGGAGGTGCCAACAGGCTTGAGGCAATCCTGAGGGATGAGGGCTAGGTGATTTAGAAGATATAAGGATAAATACATAAAGTTAATTGGTACATAAAATAAAGATTTAAATATCCCTGAGTGGGGGAGGGAGTGATCTTCTGGTCACATCTCAAGTGGCCATATATGAGGGCTGAGCTGGGATAACTCCTCCACTCCCAAGGAAGAATCTGTGTCCTGTCCACCCCCAGTTTGGCATTCATGTTGGTGCCTGGCTTAGATGCAGCCATCAGGTCCTCAGTAGACACAGAATCCACCAGGATTTTGATGAATGAGAATCAATTCCCCACCATTCACCTGAATGTCTTCGCAGGAGGCACTGTGAGTGGTCACATTCAGGTAGACTTTGTCCTTGAAAGCCAGATTGGCTACTGTGACAGAGTCAACAGATGTGACCTTGCTCAGGGAGAAGAGGGGTTCTCGACCCTTCCGGTACTGAAGCCTGAGGCTGAGCTCCTGAGAGAAGTAGCCCTTCAGGGAGATGAGATAAAACCCATCACAGTTGATGATGATTGAGTTGTTTTGCACCTTCATGGTTCCATCCTTGTTTGGGGATGTGATGATGAAACCATTCTCATTTTCACACTCTAAAGAGGGTAGGGTAAAAAAAAAAAAAGATTCCTTAGCTCAGCGTTGGGCAACAGCCTTCCAATATGTCTAGAAACACATGAAGAGAAAGAGATAGGGAGAGATTTTGAGAAGAATGAAAGGAAGAAAATACTGTTTTTTCTCCATGAGGGTTGGAATCTGCTTTCCCTGTGGAATAGATGAGGCAAAGCTAATACTAGTAGCCAAGAGGGTTACAGATGGGGCTGGGGTTCAAGAGCAGAGAGAATATAGCAGCTGGCAGTTATCACAACATACCTGTGGCAGGAAATGGAGCCTCAAGGTTTCCCTGATTTTTCAAAACCAGGAGGGATTGGCAATTCGGTGCTTCCTTTCTTGCTCAATGGATAGACTAGGGCAAAGGGTGGTGGAAGTGCCCCTTGCCTGGGTCCTGCACACCCCCTCCATGCAAAGCAATTGCTTTTAACTCTTCTCTGTCCTCTCTCCACTTGATCATGAAATGAAAATTTTTCACATGCTCTGGGCACTAGACCTACCAACAGCATGTGTAACTGGCCTTTGCCAACAGTCATTTAAGCTTAGTAATGCTGTGATACTAAGTAAAGCTTAGTAATGTCTGTGGGCTCAGATTCTGCTCATTAAGATGCAGGTAGAAGAGCTCAAGAATATAGACCTACTTCTCCCTTCTACCGTTTTATTGCTAGTTTTTCCTGGAAGCTGCCTTGGGAATAGTGGTTGCCACAGGAGAAAGAAAAGGAAGAGTAGGAGGACACAGAATGATGGATTTCGTAGCTTTGTGTGGGGCCATTTCAAGTGCAAATCAAAAAACCAAATTTCTTTTATTTCTACGGTAGCCTCAATATCATCCTGGATGGTCAAGCAACCACATCTCAAACTCCCCACTCTGCCCCATGTCCCTCAGAGATAGGAAAGAATAGGTACTTTACTGAAATGTGCACTGCTGGGCACATTTCAGTAATTCTTGCTTTGTATCAAGTCCATGGGAAATACTTTGAATTGAAAGTAAGGATTACTTATTAGAAGGCAAGATATACTTTCCTTTAGCTCAGGAGGACTTAACAAATGAATATCCATACAGAAACTACTGGTGGTTGTTCAAGTATTAATCATGGATCCAAATACTGCTGTCCAGGTAAAGTATCACCTTGACTTCAAGTCCCCCAACTCTCATTAAGGTAAAATCCCATCCTATAATGGAATTACTGGGGAATGACAAGTCTTACAGTCAGACAAACTTGTAAGAAGTAAAGCCTTAGTTTTCTTACCTAAAATATGAGAATAATTCCTACTCAAAGGGTTCCTGGGAAGATTAAGTGAGGAATATGAAGTAATACAGTGACAAGCACATATTTGGTAACTAATTACTCCCCTTTTCTTCTTTATACACCTTCTTTGTCCCTAATGAAAACAATATGCAGCCTCCAACAATTTCAGGATTTAATGTTTCCCTAAGAAAAGAGAGAGATCTTGCGTTCTGGGAGAAATTAAGAGGCTGGAGAGAAGATTCTTTTAAAAATATGAATCAATTAAACTTTTGACAATACTTACTGGTAAACTGTACTCTGATACTTTGGATTGGAGGGTATTGAGATGGCACCTAAAGGAGGAAAAAGTATATATTTTTAAGAAAAAAATGAACAAATGGAATTCATATCCTGTGAAGCAGAAATGCAGTAGCCTGTAAAGGGAATGACTTGATAAGAGATTTGTTTTTTTCTATGTAGATTAGACCCAGCCTTCCTGCCTGCCCCCCTTGCCTTTCTATAACATCTCTTAAGGTAAGTTAGGAGTCTTCTTCTCTTTCGTGCAAGCATCTAAGTAGGATCTGTCCTCATTTGCCAAACTCTTCCTTGGTATATTGTTTTCGCTCACTAATCCCCAATTTCCCATTCTGGATGACAGAGCACTTAACAGTCATCTTCTTAAGAAACCCATTCAGTCATAGAGATACCTCATGGACAAGGCTGTGACCAATCAATCCTTCATGGCCACAGACTCCCAGAATGCACTGGGAGTGAATTCTGAAAGCTTCCTGACTGCTCGCTTTTTCAATGGAAAACAGGAGTAAGTGTCCTATTTTCAGGGCATACAGGCAATAAAAACTGTTCTAATCCTTCAGAGATGAGTAGATCTGCGTGTAGCATTTTTTAATGTTGGGTCTTTCCCTACTCTTTTACCATGTGAAAAATCTAACCTGAACCAAGTGAGTACTCAAAAGCAAGAAAGAAGTAAAACAATGAAGAAAGGAAAGCTAATAAATAAAAGGTCTGTGAAATTTGGTGGTCAAAAGAACGAAGAAGTTCAATATGGAGCAAACTCCAAAATATTAATATATTAAGTGAAAAAAACAAAAGCAAAGGGCAGAATCATGTATAAAGTACATTACCATTTGTGTCAAAAAATAATGATAATGTTTGTGTGGGCACTGAATTTATCTGACAGAATATAATGTTGCCTCTGGGGAAAGGAACTGGAAGCCTGAGGACAGGAGTGGGAGGGACCCTTACTTTCCATGGTTTACTTTTCTATATTTTATAAATTTTGTATTACCTACTAAAAAAGGAAATAGAATACAACAACAACAACAACAAAAACCCACCACCTACTGCACCTGCCAAGGACAAGAGCTCCTCCCAAGATGTCCTGATCAAAGGTGTGGGGAGGAATTTGTTTTTGGCAAGATGTCCTGATCAAAGGTGTGGGGAGGAATTTGTTTTCATACTTTGGGGTGCGGAATCCCTGCTTCCCTGGAATCCCTGCTTCCCACTTTCCTGGCACACTCATAGCAGCAGTCAAACAGATTCCACTGGGGCCTGCCCATGCAGATGAAGAATCCCCTACTTCCCTTGTACATAAAATCAAAAGCCTCACCAAGCTTAAACCAACAGGCAGTGTAGGAAGAAGGAGAGCCTTTCTGAGCCCTGCCAGTGCCTGGGCCCCTGGAGCGATATTAGTCAGCAGTGAGCAGGTGGAGAGGAAGACTTGACAGTCTTCAGCTCTCTCCCCTCTGCGGACTGTTTGTGAGGCTGGATTGGTATCCTTCATGCTTAAAGCAATGTTCTGGAAGAAGGCCTCTCAAAAGGCATATTACCCAATCACGATCACCATAATCCCCTGGGTAAATGAATACCTCCACTGCTCTCTGGGCAGGTTGGTCCCAGCCTGAATGGCCACCTTGTTAAAGTCAGAAGCAGCCTGCGCAGTTGCACAAAGAGCCCAGGGCTCAGCATGCAGCAACCTGGTCCTAACGCCAGCCAGGCAAGTATGGTGTCATCTTAGGAAAGTTTTATAATTTCTCTAGACATCAGTTTTCTCATCTTTAAAAACTCCTCCAAGATCACAGACATCCCTTTCAGCACTAACTGTTCATGATTTAAATTTTAAAAGTTGCAACTCTAAGTCAATTTTAATAAAAGAGAAAAATAGGAAGCTTCCTCACCCCAAATTTGCATAAAGCTCTCTGACTTAAAAGTTCTCGTGGTTTGATTATTTGACTGACTTTGCAAAATCTCCAAAAGGTTCCTGCAAATAAAAGAAATTTCCTAGTGTTCTAAAATACTGTGATGACTAAGTAGGGGCAGTAATGACCAAGAGGACATTCTGAGACCAAGATGCTGAGAGGCAGCAAGGAAAGCACACGTGACTTCCTCTTTCAGGTAGATGCAAATGCAACTCCAGATTCGGGCTTCCTTTCCTTCTCCTGAAGGTCACCCAGTATTAGAAATTTGTATATTCTCACAAGTTTCTTCCTAGCATCAACACCACCAAGCCTAGGCAATGTTGTGAAATAAGACGGTGTTTCCTCTTGCTCCATGCCCTTCTACGACTTTTCCCTTCATCCTCCATACCTGATCGCCTCATTCTGACTACCCCCACTGCCCAGAAATACCCTCACAGTGCCCAATTCAAGGCCTTCCATCACCTGGTGCCAACCTCCTTGTCAAGCATCACCGCTACACATATCCTTTCTGTGTCTTATGCTGGAGCCAACCATTTCCTCTAAGCTCTTTGCCCTTGAATAGAGCCTGGTAGGACAAAACAGAGGGCATAGGCTTGGGAGTCAGATTCACTTCAAATTGTGACTTCTCTAGTTTTGTGAATTTGGAAATGTTGTACACCATTGCTGAGCTTTAGCTTTCCTGTCTGTGAAAATAAGGCATAATATTATTATTGGAATGTTCCAGGAGATGACTGTAAAGCTTAAATAAGTTAACATATGTGAAAGTACCAAGGAGTTTGCCTGGCACATGGTAAGCATTTGAAAAATACTTGCTTCCTTTTTTCTCTCCACCAAGAATGGCCCTCCATCTATGTCGACCCATCAAAACATCACCACCTTCAAAGCCTAAATCAAATCCCTGATTTTTGGTCTCCCATAGCAAGTACTTAAAAACCACTCTATTCACATGGATGTTTATAATAGCTTTGTTTATTATTGCTAAAACTTGCCAAGCAAAAGCAATCAAGATATCCTTCAGTAGGCTGAATGGATAAATAAACTGTGATACATCCAGACAATGGAATATTGTTCAGTGCTAAAAGGAAATGAGCTTTTCAAGCCATGGAAAGACATGGTGGCATCTTAAATGCATATTACCAAATGAAAGAAGACAATCTGAAAAGACTATATACTGTATGATTCCAATTATGTGACATTCTGAAAAAGGCAAACTATAGACACAGTTAAAGATCAGCAATTGCCAGGGGTGAGGGAGGAGGGAGAGATGAATAGGTCAAGTGCAGAAGATTTTGAGTACTGACACTATTCTGCATGATACTCTAATGGTGGGTACATGTTATTGTTCATTTGTTAAAAATCCATAAAATGTACAATACCAAGAGTGAACCCTGATGTAAAAAAATTTTTTAAATCACTCTATTGACTTTCATTCTACCACCATTGGATACATGTCTCATCTCCTCTACAAGACTACTTAGCTGTGTGCTCTTGGGAAAATGGCATTACCTTGCTGATTTTTAGTTTCTTCATTTGTAAAATGGAAATAGTAAAATCTATATCCCAGAATGCTGTTGTGAAGATTGAATGAGATAATGTATCTCAATTTTCAGTACCTGACCCGGAACATTGCAAGGAGTTGATAAATGTCAGCTATTATTCTTGGATGCCCATGAGAGATAAGATCCATGTCATGTTCTTAATTTAGTCTATATAACACTATTTTAGCTTTATATATGACTACAGAATGAAGGAATTAATAAAATGAAAAACGAAGTCCAACGAAATTCCTAAAATAACCCTCTAGCTCTCTGTAGCCCAGAGAAACAATACAAAAGAATCCTGGCTTCATAAGAAAGGTTACCAGAAAACAATCAGAAAATATTAATTTTACCCACATGCACAAACATGGTCTTTTTCATATCAAGAAAATCAAAATCCTCATACCTTCTCCAGATACTAAAAGAAAATATCAAAGGTCCCAGAGGCCTTTCATATAAGGACAAGCTATACAATAAGGCTTCTTCAATATGCAAAGTCTGAAGAGCCAGTACCATCCTCAAAGGGGAACGGAAACTCCTATAAGTCTACACACCAGAATCAAAGCACAGTCCTGAAGTTTGAATGAGATGGTTTCAGAAGCATGAGTATAAAAGAAGTCATCTTCTAACTGAACATCGTACTTTACAGATGAAGAAACTGAGGCCTACAGAAGTAAAGGGATTCAACTCCTGTCCTCCAATGAAAGTACAACTTTCATTATACCAAAACACAGTTTTCTTTCTCCCCATGCAAATTTAAAGTGTGGAGAAATTTCTTTGAAGACTTTATTAATATTCCATTCCTTGTGTCCACTTCGGTGCCAAGGTGGAGGAAAGAAGAAGTTGCCACACACAGCAGATTGGCAGGGTGGTGGTCTCACGATGACCTCATCATGAAAGTGCATAGGGAGAGCCAAAAGTTCAGGCTTCCCTCCTGGGTTTGAGGGCTGTCATAAGCAGAGCCAAGAAAACAGAGTACTCAGTAGGCAGCTGATATATGGGCTATTTGACCAATTGACTGAATAATGCACATGTCCTGTCTAGGAGCAGCTGATGATATGAAAAAAGGTCAGCTGTCCCACTGTTCTCAAACTCTAATGTACATTTGATTCACCTGGAAAATTTGTAAGAATGTGTAGATGGCCAGTCTATTCATAAAGATTCTGATTCAAAAGGTGTAGGTGGACTCAGTAATCTGCATTTTTACAAGCACCCAAGGTTCAGGATTTGAGAATTACCACACTCAACTGTGAACTCCTGAAGGCCCAAATCCAGAAAATGTATCTTCGACCATGCCCTTGGCAAAAAGCATGCCTGTCCCAAAGCTGGTGCTCAAAGGATGTTTGCTCTACTGTAAGCACTATTCAATAGTTGATTGAATAGTTATATGATTGCCATGTTATTGTTGATTTGAAACAGCATCAACAATTATTGAGTATCTGTTATATGGCAGGCATTACATTCAACTCTAAGAACACAAAGGGAAAGAAGACACAATCCTTATTTTTGACAAACTTGTATGTCAACTGGGGAAACAGCTCCTCTACAAGAAAACCTTTGGTAAGCATCAACAGGCAATGTATGCCACAAGGTTCCAGAGAACAGAAAAATCATTGCAGGCTTTGGCCACTCAAGAAGGAAAGACATGGTCTTAGGCCTTGAAAGCGAAAGATGACCTAGATAATCCAAAGGCATTATATGGAAGAAAGGTCTAGCAATGAGACCATTCTTCGTATAGTCAAGAAAAACAATAAAAACTTATCGAGAACTTATAACATGCCATGCACTGCATTACTCTTTCTCAATTTCATTACCTTTTTTGCTATCCAAAATAACACTGTTAAGTAGAAATAGTAATTACCCATGTTTTACAGATAGAAAAATGAGAATCAGTGCTATTAAGAACTTGCTCAGGAAGAAACAGGTATTAACTTGAGTTTGATTGAACCCCAAGTTCATGGTAACATCCTTTCTCTTTATCCTACTCTATTTTAGGGTAAAAAACCCCTAAGAAAGCATTTGAGGGTTCAAAATTAATTTGAGTTATTTTAATTGTCAATACAGAATAAGATTAAAACATTAGGTTTTAGATAGTTGTCGAAATATTCAGATATATCTCAAAATATCTAGACATTCTCCAGGAAAGAGCTCCTCAGTCAATCCTACAAGGTTGTGTAGTATAGGTTGGCAAAGCCATTAGCTGGGCTCTGATTAGATGCAATTGTCCTGATCAGGGGCAGCAGGACAAGTACAAAGTAGGCAGCAAGCAGGCGATGCAAAGAAGAGTCAGAATTATGTCCTTTCCTGGCCTCTCTCAGCACCTGGAGCACTGAACTGTCTGAGAACACAGATGGAAAATGTCTGATATCTAGCATTTACCCAGCAGCCTGCACCATGTTCCCAAAAAGGTGATGCTTGCTTCATGGGCTCATCTTTGGAATGTGTGAGTTTCTAATTCTGACTCACTGGGATGTGGCATGAGGCTGCCAACCTTATACTCATGCGGCATTTGTCCTGGAGGGGGATGTATCTGTGGCAGGAGGGAATGATACTCATCAAATATGAAACCAGGAAGTGGGCTCTGCATTCACTATGTGGGCCTTGCCCTTCCTCACTTGATATCAGTCAAGATCCTAGGTGGGAGTGGGATGGGATGTGAATCAGTGGAGGATGGCGGGGAAACAGATCTGTGATGGGAACTCTGTGGTTCACCCTGCAACCTCCACTGGGAAGTGAATGTCTCCTCCCCCAACACTGGGCTTCATGTCAATCAGAGGAGACCTGAGAGATCATGAAAGCACAGCCTCACAAGCTCTCAGGGTGTGTCTCAACGAGCCTCTGAAGAGGAAGATGGAATTTTCTATATTTACCCATTACAGTGGACTGGGAAGGTAGACTCTCACCCTGGTGGACTTAGTGTGTACTCAGCGGAAACTCCCTTACAAAGGCAAGGGCCCACACTTCGGATCAGCGAAGTTCAGAACCCCACTCAGAGAAAGGAATAGGAAGAATGGGCAAAAACTGATTCTTTGGCCAAAGAGTCTTCCATAATCAGAAAACTTTATCCCCAAAGTTACATTTCTTAAGAGATGAAGATGTGTGACTTTGAAAATCTTGCTGAATAAAGAGTCTACTGAGATTTAATGAATACAAAGAAAAGCCATTTTAACTGTCATTCAAGACTCTCTCTTTCTCTATCCCCACTCTTCACCATGGCTGCCAGCACCTTTTTGCTGTAATCTCTCTCTTAACTTTTACTCTCCTCGCTACTACACAGGCCCTGTGATATCCTAATATAGCCTCCTTTCTCTAACCACTTCCACTTTTCTTCTTGTCAAATTTACTTAGTAATGGCAAGTCTCTACTAACTGACCCTCTCCCCTCTATCTCAGAGAACAGGAACTGTGGTTTCACTGTCTCAAATGCTTAGCAAATTAGCAGATTCCTAAGAGGAATATCAGGTATTCAGATAAACAACCAAATGAACCAAAAGCATCCATGTGGCATGAACATACCTTCAAAATTTTGTGATTTGCAAAATTTTGCAACCAATTCTTTATATCCTCAGGGGGAAGATTTTCTTATATCTGGGTTTCCCTTTCCACATTTACTGGGGAAATCCTTAAAGTACACTGACAAAGGGGTCTGCCAAAACATTTCTAAGAATTCCTTTCCTGTCAGACAGAGAAAGACAAATACTGTATGATATCAGTTATATGTGGAATCTAAAAAATACAACAAACTAGTGACTATGACAAAAAAGAAACAGACTCACAGATTCGGAGAACAATCTACTGGTTACCAGTGGGGGAGAGGGAAGGGGGGTTTGAAAGGTACAAACTACTATGTATAAAATAAGGATATATTGTACAATACAGGGAATATAGCCAACATTATATAACTATAAATGGAATATAATCTTTAAAAATTGTGAATCACTATGTTGTACACCTGAAACTTATATAATCTTGTACATTATATTACTTGTATAATCTTGTAATAAATTAAAAAAAAATAAATTGAAAAAAGAAATAACTCCTTTCCCCACCTTGGTGATCTCCAGCAAAACACCCTAGTCTCTAAGCAAATGGAAGGGTTGGTTTACAAGGTACCCACTGCATTATCATAAATCTTACAATGCCTTAAAAATAATGGCATTTATAAATAAACCTTTGCTGAGCTAAGGTGGAACTTAGCCCTTTAGACTATGCCCTGACCTTGGCTAGTGGCTGCATAATCACGTAATATCTGACACTGGCTTGAGCCAACACCATATGTGATTGCTCAAGGTTTTACACATTGCCCCATTCATCCTTAAGTACAAAGCGGGTAGCAGAATTATTACAATCAATATCTTTCTACTTGAAGTCACTCATTCCCCATCTCATTTGCTATATAAAAAAGGAGGCATTAGGGCTTCCCTGGTGGCGCAGTGGTTGAGAGTCCGCCTGCCGATGCAGGGGACACGGGTTCGTGCCCCGGTCCGGGAAGATCCCACATGCCGCGGAGTGGCTGGGCCCGTGAGCCATGGCCGCTGAGCCTGCACATCCGGAGCCTGTGCTCCGCAACAGGAGAGGCCACAACAGTGAGAGGCCCGTGTACTGCAAAAAAAAAAAAAAAAAAAAAAGGAGGCACTATTGCCTTAGAAAGGCAACCTAGTAGAATGGACAAGGCATTGGGCTGGGAAAAGGAACACTGAGGTATGGTCTTAGGCCAGAACAAGTCCTTTCACTTTCTCAGTTTCTAATATCCTTATTTTTATGTCCATCCTCAGTTAAGATGGTGGAATAAGCACTGTGGAATGAGGACTGTCCAAGGACTTTTTCATACCAGAGATTAGGCAAATCACAACATTCAAAAGAGAAATCCCAAATTATTGGTAGATAAGAAGACCTTTTGAATAGAAGACCTTTTCAACACAATAAACCCCTCAGCTGTAACAAAAGCAAGTTTTTTCCCCCAAGTGGCTCCCTGTGACGGTTAATGAACAATCAAGAATACCTTTTGTGTTGTTTATGCAATGAAGCTCTTAGCCTCATTTGCATGAGGCTAAATAATCCTCAACCTATATTCTGGTGTGAACTAAGATTGGTGACTGGTAAAAATCATAACCGGGGCTTCCCTGCTGGCGCAGTGGTTGAGAGTCCGTCCGCCTGCCGATGCAGGGGACACGGGTTCATGCCCTGGTCCGGGAAGATCCCACATGCCGCGGAGCGGCTAGGCCTGTAAGCCATGGCCGTTGAGCCTGCGCGTCCAGAGCCTGTGCTCTGCAACGGGAGAGGCCACAACAGTGAGAGGCCCGTGTATCGCAAAAAAAAAAAAAAAAAAAAAATCATAACCGAACAGCAGTGGAATGATGATGGTGGTGGTAACGATAATGACAATGACATTTTAAACTAAAGCCTTCCTGTTAAATAATGGAAGAGAAACGAAGCACCTAATGCAAAAAATAAAGTATGCTCACTTTATAATCCCAATTGAGTAACTAGATATTGAAGCTAGGTAGATAGCCCTCTGTGAAACTTCTTACTGAAGAGCTGTACCCTACTTGGTTATCCAGTGCTTATCACGCACTATGTTATTGCTTGACCATCTTCTTTCTCCACTAGATTGCAAACTCTGAGAGGGCAAGGAAGACCAAGTCTTGCTTACCATTGCTTCCTCAATGTCTGACAGGTAACTTATTTTCCATAGATAAGTAAATAAATAAGTAAATTAATAAATGGTTGGTAGTGAGTTGAATAGTGTCCCTCCAAATTTATGTCCACCTAGAATCTCAGTATGTGACTTGATTAGGAAATAGGGTCTTTGCAGATGTAATTAGTTAACATGAGGTTAACTAGATTAGGGTGGGTCCTAAGTCTAATATGTGTGTCCTTAAAAGAAGAGGAGAGGACACACAGATTCGCACAGAGAAGATGGTCACGTGAACTTGGAGGCAGAGCTTGGGGTGATGCAACTACAAGCCAAGGAACACTAAGGATTGCTGGGAGTCACCAGAAGCTAGAAAGAGGCAAAGAAGGATCCTGAAGGATCCTTCCCTACAGCCTTCAGAGGGAGCATGGCCCTGCTGACACTTTGATTTTGAATATCTATCCTCCAAAACTGTGAAAGATTAAATTTCTTTTAAGGTACCCAATTTGTGGTACCTTAAAAGGCAGCCCTAGGAAACTAATACATGGTTGAAAAGATATTTGCATATAGTGTGAAATCACACTTACAACATTAAAATAATTCTTTGAATCAGTCTGATAGAACTAGAAAGGCCCAGGGAGATTATATAGTCTAATCTCCTTATTGTTTTTTAAAAAAAGTACAGCTCGGAGTGAATAAATGACTGAGCTAGTGCCCAAATCCAAGTTCCCTTGCTCTTCTATGAATATATCACACATGGCAATGATTTGCTTCATCAAAATAACCTATGCTGTATTATGCGCTTGTTAAAGCTTCATTTGTTGTGTTATCTCTATTTGTGGAAGTAGACTTAGATCCCTATTTTAAAAGAATCTTGCTTCCCTTTATGCCAGGTTATAAATCTTTCCCCCAATTTTTCTTCAAAAGCAATTAATGTCAGAAAAGGAAACAAATTTTAAAACAGCCAGCCAAAATTCTTACAACTTAGAGCCATGGCGTCTTGGCCAAGTGTAACGGAAAGAAACAGGACTAGAATTTAAACCTGGTCCTAATTTATAACCAGACCTTCCTATATTGACCTAGACAAGTCTCTATGCCTCAAACTTCCTCATTGTAAAAGTGCACACAAATATCTGTCTATCTTCCTCCGAGGTCATAGTGAAGAAGTGAGGACAAAAGTAGGGAAAAGATCACAAAACCAGAGATGGTTATTGCAAGTAGCACCAGGAGTGATGCTCCTCAACCTCCCGCAAAAAGAGCTTTGAGTTCCCAGTCTTCATCAAACCACATACAGGGCCAGATTAAGACCTTTATGGGCCTTGGAAGTTAAAAACGTTAAGCACCCAACACACAGGTAACTCAAAATATATTTTACATTACTGAGCAGTAAAACGTGTTTTACAACTTCTTTTAAAACCCAGCAAAGTTTTTATAATTTCCCTTGATGACTATTTTGATGCTTGTTTATAATTTTTTGTAATGTTAATTGTCATTTTCATCCTGATCTTTGCTTGACAGTTTCACTGGTTCTCTAGGGTTGTGCTGTGGCGACCTACAGGGCAGCCCAGCCTGAGGGTACATCATTTACACTCACTGGACACCCCCACAGCTCCCCACCTATATAACATTTTGGGAGTGTCGCTTTCTATCCATAAGCCCTTCTTCAATTAGTATTGGAAGAATTAAAGTTTGGGTCTATTTGCCCATCTTTCTGTCCAAGTATGTTCTTAAATAGCATTTTCAATGTTATCAAAGCTGGACAAATTTATACAAATTAATAACACATCAAACTTGCATTTCAGAATGAAAGGTTTGCTGAAAAGAAAGTAATGCATAATTATGCCCATCTTAGCTCCAACGTTTCTAATATTTTGAACCAGACCACTCTTCTAAATATAATTTTCTGCCCTATTTGGCAACCAAGTCATTGGAGAATTGGATGAACTACATCAACGTAAAGGGAGATGGAATCAGCCTGGGCCATGTGTTCTAAGTGTGCCATTTTAGATCTCTGAACCACTTTCAGACACTAACTTGATAACATTTTATACCCTCATAAATTCTCCCCTTCATTTTTCCTTTGTTCACTAATACAGCCATGAGGTCTTAATTAGACATCTATATTCAAAAATGCTAGGCTTCCCTGGTGGCGCAGTGGTTGCGAGTCCGCCTGCCGACGCAGGGGACACAAGTTCGTGCCCCGGTCCGGGAAGATCCCACATGCGCGGAGCGGCATAGGCCCGTGAGCCATGGCTGCTGAGCCTGCGCGTCCGGAGCCTGTGCTCCGCAACGGGAAAGGCCACGACAGTGAGAGGCCCGCGTACCGCAAAAAAAAAAAAAAAAAAAAAAAAAAGCTAGAATTATACCAAGAGGGTTTTTTTTAGTGTTAAAAATTACAGTAGGAAAGTCAAAGTCCATGAAGTTAAGGTTAACTTTACCTATAATATGCTTTCTGAGATTTGAGTTACGGAGGGTTCATGTGTGTGTGTGTGTGTGTGTGTGTGTGTGTGTGCACGCATGTGCGCGCTGTAAGGCAAACATTTTAGTGGTGGTATGCTTATGGAAGCATGTTCATGAATAATAATAATAATCTCAACATTTACAAAGCTCTGTAACACATTTGTTCCTCACAATAACCAAATTCCAATTTTTGAAAATGATTAAATTGACACTCGGGATTTTGGGGACTTTACCCAGAGTCACAAAGCTAAAAGACTGGACTGAACCAGAATATTCTAGTTCCTAATCCAGTGGTCTCTCTCCTACACCTCAATGACTCCCCTAAAATCTTGAGAAGATATGTTGTATTTTTGTATGAGGAAGTGTTTTAATGCCTTCATTTGGCTACAAACAAAATGCACAAGCCACAGGATGCTGGGGAATCCAATTTCATCCTAATACTACCACATATGCCATATATTTTATCTGTGACTGTGAGAAATAACCCTTCTACTTTGTTATTCAGTTGTATCTTTTCACTCCCTAAATAGGAATAACAACATTGTACATGGCTCCTCCAACCTAAGCGATTCCAGAAGATTAATGTTCATGAGCCATGAATGGAGAATCCCTGAAGTGGGTGGGAAGCTGTGGGTTCTCTGAAAGTGAAGGGCACAGAAGTAATTTCCATTAAAAGAAACAGAATTGGAAGGGCAGGGTGGTCAGCCCCTAGGCAAGGCTAGGTCTACTCAGGGCTAGTAGCTAGGAGTTGAGGTCAGAGAAAAGGAATAGGGCCGATTATACTCCAAGGTCTATACCAAGAGCCCTTCTGCTTGCTTCCCATCTCTCCTCTGAGTGTGTATATTTGTTTCTATTCATGTGTACATATGTGACATTTTCCAGCATGATTCCTGTCCAAGCTATTCTGTCCTATTTTGAGTACTTGGGTCAGAACCCATATCTAAATTTTTCTTGTAGAAAATATCATCACTGTGTAAATAGTGAACAATATTAGGCCCTCTTGATATTGTTCATCCTCTTACACATGGATGAGCGCTTGGCTTCCTGAGAAAAGTGTTCTTAACTCCTCAGGAAATAAGAGTGGGTTCTCTTTAAAAGATATCCAAGAACTGTTAGTTTTACTGTGGTGCCCCCTAGTGCTATGTGAGATTAGACTCACTTTCTGTATTTGTCAATATGTAGACCACATAAGAGAAGCGAAATTTGGAGAAGTGACAAATTGGGTAATTTTTCCTCTATTTTCTTTGCATAGAATGGAATGAAGTGTGTTCCCTTAGCATGAGTCACAAGACCCTTTGTGTCCTGCCCTCACCTAGATTTTCAGCTTCCTCTTCCTCCACTTTCCCCAATGAACTCTCAACTCCAACCATTCTGAACAACTTGCTCTTTTACCTAGAAAGCCTTCTGCCCCTACTCACCCACCATCATCCCTCTTATCTATTTAAAGAATTTCCACCTTTCTTCTAATATCAGTGAAGCATTACCTCCTCCTCCGGCTTTTACCCTCCCTGAGTTTCTGTTTTCCTGTCCATAAGTGGACTATGTCTAATGTCTGCTCAAAAATCCAACAATTCTATACATTTTCAGTACCTCCTTTAAGAGCCTCAAAATACTTAGTGACAAATCAGTTCAATACTTCAGATGTTTCTTTTTAGCTCCCATAAAATTTCTTATAAAATGCAAATTCAATTACATTGAAAATTATTTCCATGTCTATCATAAAAAATTTCTTTAAAAACTTGTTAAATTACATGGGGACACCTTTAATTTGAGCTGATGAGACAAGATTTTTTAATCAAAAATGCCTCTTTTTCTTCCTAAAGGATACAAAGTTCAAGTTATAGTCCGAAACTCCATCAAGAAACTGAATTCTAATTCTGGCCATCACTGATACAGAATTGGTCAGCTCACTTTCCAAATGCCTTCACTTCTGTCTTTCTCAGGAGTAAAAGTGATAAGAATGTAAACCTTTAACTGTGGGTGGGATGTGCTGAAGAATTATCACTAAAAGCACATCTTTAAAGTACTCTGATAAAGATCATACAAATCTTGGAAGAGCCCAGCTTCAATAGCTCTGAGACACATGGGTATAATTTGCAAAAGCTTCTCACCTTATAGATCAGCTTTTTTCTGCCACTGTTCCCAGGTGAAGTTATGGGGAAGCCTGGAAGCCTGATACTTTAAATGGCAGTCCCAATAAACATCCAAACAGCATGTATTGATTTTTGTGACTCAATTTTATAACTTGTATCATGGATATTCTTCTACAGCATCCACTTCTTTCCCTTTTCTAAATAAGGTATTTTGCTAATCTAGAATAAGTTACTTAGATAGGTACATGGTATATAAATAAATACAGATTACAAATATATGCAAATTTGATTTCCCTCAGTCCCTTCTTAAGAACCAGGGTATCCAGAAGCTTAGACACAAAAATCTGTTTACTTAAATTGGTATTTCTCAGATCCTCATACCCATTTTATGACTATATATATATAAACTACATACCCACAGGATATTGACCTGGAAGAGATATTTCTTGATCATTTGATCCAACTGCCTCATGTTTCAGATGAGAAAATCGGGATTCAAAGAGGGATGTGTATTATATAAGGAGTGGGTAAGGTCCATCTTTTTTTCTGACATTCAAAAACAAAAACTTCTGCTTTTCACATAATAAAACTTAACCAAGTGGTGAGAAAACAAAGGTTACTAAATAAACTTGATTGAAGGGAAGGTTGACTGCCAAATGGAGTTTAACAGTTTCATATGTATTTTTTTTACAGAGTCATCCATATAGGAAAATTTTTTATGAAGTTTAAAATTAAATCTAAGAAATAAGAAAAAAAAGTCATGATTATTCTCCAAATATCTTTCTCCTACAATGAAAGAGATCCAATTTAACTAGGCAAATGATGAGCATTTCAGCTTTATTTCACCCCCTATACATATCACTCTAATATTATGTCTTATAAAAGTAGAGATTTGATTGGTATCACCACCTACCCCATCCTTCAACCAAAATTCCCAACAATCTTATCTATGAATTTAGAAAAGCTATCAGTCTATGTCCCTTCTTCAGCAGTTACTTTACACCCTTCTCTCTCAATCAATCAATCTCTCTCTCTCTCTCTCTCTCTCTCTCTCTCTCTCTCTCACACACACACACACACACACACACACACACACACACACACACACACACACACACTGCTGCCACCATGACTGATCAAGTTCTGGGGAGAACACACACGACTGTCCTTCCCCTTAACAAAGCTTATGAGATTAAATTTAAGGACACAACATGCTGCCCTGGGTCTTATTAACAGTATAAGAAATTATGTTAGCTAAAACAGTCTAGCTAGAAGTAAGAAAAAAAAAGTTAATGTCAAGTTAAGCATTTCAAATATCTGTGCCCCAAAAAGTTCTGTATCCAGAGTATACAAGAACACGTTTGTTGAGCAAACAGCTCTAATATACCTCCTCTATCTTTGCTTCCATTTCTGGGCCAGGACCAGAGAAAGCTAATTCTCTCACAAAGATCAGCTCCATGAATTCTAGTATCCTGGAAGCCAGCACTCAGCTTGCCTTCCAGGCTCTAGCACAGAACTGCTGGGCGACTTGCTAGAAAGGACCCCTCTCCTCTGCATCCCTTGGGTACTGATAGTTTGGGGCGGCCCCCGCCACCAGCTGGCTACACATCTGTATCTGTTTCACCTTTTGCTCTCTCCTGCTCAGAGCCCTAGTGCAATTAATTGCTGAGCCTTGACTGGGGCCATATGTTCTGTCTTTTTATCATCCCACAGTGTAAGGAAATATGTAACACTGTGGTTGTTTGAAAAAGCACTCTCAGGGCTCCCAGACCTGGTGAATAAACTCAGCTGTTCTATTTTGGGTTACTCTTTGTTTTCTTCTCGGAAGGGCCTAATTCCGGTCTCTGTCTTGGGCATCCTGCCATGGACACTTTGCTCCTCCCCCCACACCCTCTCCCCAGATCGCCTACTCTAATTTCACCCAAAGGCTTCTGTGACGAGAAGGAAACGTCTGGCATGATGAGGACAGGATGGGTGTGCTGTGGTGCTCACTGGTCTGCAGGCTTGAGTGTGACGTCAGCTACACTTCGGGAATTTGGGGACACGAGCACTCTATAGTACAGTGATCACATCTAGCCGGTAGGCACTGAAAACCCCTATTTCCTGTAGGTGAAGACAAGCCCAGGCATCGTCTAGGACTCTGCTCATCTTATCCTGATCTAATTTGAGGTACCCAGTCTCTGACCTGGCCATCAGAAATAAAAGTTCCTATTGTCTGACCTTTACCAGGGAGAGACTTTTCTAACACAGAGCATCCACCAGGGAAACAAGAACTCTCAGACTAGCCCCAACAAGGGAACATGGGGACACTATTCATTTCTTTTCTTTTCAGTGGAATCTCCTGCAGTCAAGAACATCCTTAAAGAGCTAATAATGTTTGTGGATATGAATAAGTAAATAAGAAAAAATAATGTAAAAGGGACCATAATAAGCAGAAGGAAAAATGGAAAGAATATCTTCATTAAGTGGGGGAAATACTAAAATGATGATCTTCCACTACATAATGTATTGGACAAAGTGCTGTCTATAAGTTGTGATTGGTAGAGAAAGGCTGTGAGAAACAATATCTGATCAAGTTACTGGGGTAAACGTTTGGCCATGCATACATACAGGCGTGAACACATACATCTCTGCCCTTAAAATACATAGGCTAGCTATTTAAAAGAACTTAATACTGATACATTTAGCATTCTTCAAAAAGCATATTTCCTTGAGAGTCTATGAGGCTTATGAATACGATAGGAAAGTATAATAAGGTAAAGAGATTTTCTTATAACCCTTTTACATTAATTCCCTGATCAGATGCTTACTAGCAGAACAGGTAAACCAAGTAGGTATATCAGTGACTCAAAGCTTCTAAGTGACAGCTCATAAAGGAATACCAGGATTCTTGCATTGCAAAGAAAAAGAATAATCCAGAAGCAGTGCCCCTGCCCTATCTCCACTGTGCCCCACCACTGCCACTGCTGAAAAAAAGGAAGGAAAACAGAGACAAAAGGGTGTTTGACCACACTTTTATGATCGCTGAGCAGAAAAGGGAAAAAAAAAAAAAATTTGGTGTCAGATTATTTCCAAGTGACCATTTGCAGCTGTTGGAGCTGCCATCAGCCTGAGCTGGAGGAAAGGACATGCCAGTGGTGCATCTTACCTGAGCAGAGAAGTGCAGACAGATGTAGGTGAGACACAGGAGCAGCCCCAGCCCCTGAATTACGGAGGACACCAGCAATAGCTTGTTCCTCAAGAATCTCCGTCCTGGTGCGTTTCCAACATGCTCATCCAGGGGTTGGACCCCTTCCATCTTCACAATCTGGATGCAGGGAAGATGAAAACTGTGACAGAAGGGAACCTGAGGGAGGACTGACCTCTTCCCCGCAAAGAAGGAGATGAAGCCAAAACAAGGTGTATCAATCAGAAAACACACAAAGGTCCCAGGACCAGAGACAAGAGGCGATTGAAAGAGCAGAGCGGACTCTCAGTTTTAATGCTGCAGCTTTTGCAGGCAGGCGGGGGAACTTCTTTGTGACTAATCTGAATTTCCCCTTTACTTTCTTTCTTTTTTTTTCTCTGGGCTAACAGGGAGTTGTTTTTGTGGCATTCCAGTTCTGATTTGAGTGACTGTGAAATGACACTCATAAAAGTGTGCTATTTTCTTAATTTCTCATTGCACCAGTAACCAAATTGTGGGTCACTTGATAAAGATAAAAATCATCATCTGTTGATGTAGGAGCTCATCGATCCCTTCTCCGAGGTGTCTTAAATCATAGAAGAGATTTAAGGAAAATACTAGCCTTAAGTTCTTGCCTGCACTTTATTGGGTAACTAAGCACTGAACCCATTCAACAGATTCAGGGGAAAAAAAGCACATGAAGACCATTCTTCAAGTACAAAAAAAAAGAGAAAAGTTTAAAATAGGATGGTGAATCATGTAGAATAAAGGAGTAAGATCCTCTAGTTTTAGTCCATTGCATTATAATAAACTAGCATATACTGAGCATCTACTGTGTGTCAGGCACTGTGCTAGACAGCCCTAAAATCTTTTTCTCATTTAATCTTTGAGGCAAATTTAGTAAAGACTTACATGATTAATTTTAAGCATAGCAGGAAAGAAGCAGAAGAGTAGCCTGACTTTTTCCCTTCCCTCCACTATACATTTTCTCCATACATAAGTTTGCATGAATGAACAAATGAATAGCTTCAAATAAGCTTTGAAGGTTGTTCCTTTCTTTGAGGTCAGCATAGACACAGAACTTGGAAAGTAAGAGTATTCTACCAATAGACACTACTTACCCTTCACCACTGAAATAAATGATCAAATGAAATAAATGATAAAATTATTGATAATGTCAAGTTCATATTAATAAATATTTACTGAATACATAGTGAGCCCAGTACTATATTGGCCAGTATAGGTACACTGGGAGGGGCTGTTTAAGACAGAACAATGCTTCTGTGGGCAAGTATGTCTCTCTGAGCTCCCTATCAGCCACTCAATGGATATTTAAAGAAGGAAAGGAGAGAGAAATAACATCAACAAAATAAATGAGCTGTTGTATGCAACTTAATTTTATAGAAAATTGATATGAGGCATATTCAAGGGGGAAACAGCTTGTGGGAAATACATTTATTAATACAGTAATACAGTTTAAATCAATTAATATATGAATTGATACCCTCATTATAATCATTATACTTTGCATTTGCAGAACATATTGGTCTTCAGAAGTTCAAGTTTTTGTCTGAAATATAAGGTGACTGAGACACTACACCATACATGCCAAGCCAAAACTAGAAATCAAGTTCCATCTAAACTTAATTCTAAATAGGTATTCCTATGAGAAAAGTATGTGTAACATACAGGGTATGGATTAAAAAAAATTGAAAGGCAGAGTCAAGATGGCAGTGTGGGAAGATGGGGAGTTAGCGTCTCTCCACAACTAGAGCACCTGCTGGCCGCTGGTGGGGAACTCTGATGCCCAAGGAGACGGAAGGAACCCTAAAGTGAACTGGTAGGATGCAAAGGGACTGAGGTGGGGAGGAGAAGTGGAGGCCAGACAGGATCTATGCCCCTGAGGTCAGGGAGATCAGGACACACAGGCGGGAGGGGCCCTCCACCAGGAGGAGAGGAAGAAGGGCAGAGGGCGATTGCCCCACCCACTCAGGCCAGGGAGCCTGCTGAGCTCCCAGGCCTGTCCCCTGCCCTCCAAAGCCCCCTCCAGGCTGCATGGGTCCTTGTGGGCACAGTAGGGAGGCTGGGGAGATCAGGAGAGGCAGGCAGGAGGGACTCTCCCAGACTGGAGGAGCAAGAGAGGAGAGAAGGGCATTTTCCCCACCCACTGGAGCCCCGGAAGACTGCTGGGCTCCCAGGGGAGGTCCCATGCCCTCTGAGACCAGGGGTGGGGGGCACGCCTGGGCCCTTTCGGTCCCTTGAGCCTAGGTCCCACCCCCCACAGCCCCCAGGGACTTTTCCAGCCCTGTGGGTCCTGAGCATTGGCCCCGCCCACAACGCAAACCTCGCCCTTGCTTAGGCCCCACCCCCTACAGCCAAGGCCTCGCCCCCCCCCCGTCTTTTTTTTTTTTCTTTTCCCTCCTCCTCTTTTTTACTATTGTGGTACTGCTGTACCTTCTGGTTGTTGTTTTATCTATATTTTTATTTTTATATTCTTTCTAACATATCTGTTTCCTAGTCTAATTTTATTTTTTACTTTGTTAATGTTCTCTTTATTTAATTTTTTTTTTGGTGCCACCCTACGCAGCTTGCAGGATCTTGGTTCACAAGTTGGGGGTCAGGTCAAAACTCCTGTGGTGCGAGCTCTGAGTCAGAAGCACCAGACAAACAGAGAACCTCAGACCCCAGAGAGTATTCATTGGAGTGAGGTCTCATGGAGTTCCTCATATCACCATCAAGACACAGCTTTACCCAATAGCCTACAAACTCCAGTGGTGGAAGCCTCAGGCCAAACAACCAGTAAGACAGGAACACAATCCCACTCATTAAAAAAAAAAAAAAGAGGCTGCAAAAAACTAGTCACAGATAAAGGAGCAAGGTAAAAACCTACAAGACCAAATAAATGAAGAGGAAATAGGCAATCTACCTGAAAAAGAATTCAGAGTAATGATAGTAAAGATGATCCAGAATCTCGGAAATAGAATGGAGGCCCAGATTGAGAAAATACAAGAAACATTTAACAAAGATCTAGAAGAAGTAAAGAACAAACAAACAGAGATGAACAACACAATAAGTGAAGTGAGAAATACACTAGAAGGAATCAATAACAGAATAATTGAGGCAGAAGAACAAATAAGTGAGCTGGAAGATGAAATGGTGGAAATAACTGCTGAGGAGCAGAATAAAGAAAAAAGAATGAAAAGAATTGAAGACAATCTCAGAGACCTCCGGGACAACACTAAACGCACCAACATTTGAATTATAGGGGTCCCAGAAGAAGAAGAGAAAAAGAAAGGGTCTGAGAAAATATTTGAAGAGATTATAGGCGAAAACTTCCCTAACATGGGAAAGGAAATAGTCACCCAAGTCCAGGAAGCACAGAGAGTCCCATACAGGATAAACCCTAGGAAAAACATACCAAGACACATATTAATCAAACTAACAAAAATTAAATTCAAATAAAAGATATTAAAAGCAGCAAGGGAAAAACAAAAAATAACATACAAAGGAATCCCCATAACATTATCAGCTGATTTTTCAGCAGAAACTCTACAGGCCAGAAGGAAGTGGCATGATATACTTAAAGTGATGAAATGGAAGAAACTACAACCAAGATTACTCTACCCAGCAAGGATCTCATTCAGATTCAATGGAGAAGTCAAAAGCTTTTCAGACAAGCAAAAGCTAAGAGAATTCAGCACCACCAAACCAGCATTACAACAAATGCTAAAGAAACTTCTCTAGGTGGGAAACACAAGAGAAGAAAAAGACCCACAAAAACAAACCCAAAACAATTAAGAAAAAGGTATTAGGAACATACATATCGATAATCACCTTGAATGTAAAATGTATTAAATGCCCCAACCAAAAGACACAGACTGGCTGAATGGATACAAAAACAAGACCCATATATATGCTGTCTACAAGAGACCAACTTCAGACCTAGGGACATATACAGACTGAAAGTGAAGGGATGGAAAAAGGTATTCCAGGCAAATGGAAATCGAAAGAAAGCTGGAGTAGCAATATTCATATCAGGTAAAATAGACTTTAAAATAAAGACTGTTACAAGAGATAAGGAGGGACACTACAAAATGACCAAAGGATCAATCCAAGAAGAAGATATAACAATTATAAATGTTTATGCACCCAACATAGGAGCACCTCAATACATAAGGCAACTGCTAACAACCATGAAGGGAGAAATTGACAGTTACACAGTAATAGTAGGGGACTTCAACACCCCACTAACACCAATGGACAGATCATCCAAACAGAAAATAAATAAGGAAACACAAGCTTTAAATGACACAATAGACCAGATAGATTTAATTGATATTTATAGAACATTCCACCCAAAAGTGGCAGAATACACTTTCTTCTCAAGTGCACATGGAACATTCTTCAGGATAGATCACATCTTGGATCACAAATCAAGCCTCAGAAAATTTTTAAAAACTGAAATCTTATCAAGCATCTTTTCTGACCACAACGCTATGAGATTAGAAATCAATTACAGGAAAAAAAAACAACTGTAAAAACACAAATACACGGAGGCTAAACAGTGCACTACTAAATAACCAAGAGATCAAAAAAGAAATCAAAGAAGAAATTTAAAAATACATAGAAACAACTTACAATGAAAACACGACGACCCAAACCTATGGGATGCAGCAAAAACAGTTCTAAGAGAGAAGTTTGTAGCAATTCAATCTCAGCTCAAGAAACAAGAAAAATCTCAAAAAGAAATCTAACCCTATGCTTAAAACAACTAGAGAAAGAAGAACAAAGAAAACCCAAAGTCAGTAGAAGGAAAGAAATCATAAAGATGAGAGCAGAAATAAATGAAATAGAAATGAAGAAAACAATAGCAAAGATCAATAAAACTAAAAGCTGGTTCTTTGAGAAGATAAACAAAATTGATAAACCCTTAGCCAGAATCAAGAAAAAAAAGGGAGAGGACACAAATCAATAAAATTAGAAATGAAAAAGGTGAAATCACAACTAACACTGCAGAAATACAAAGGATTATAAGAGACTACTACAAACAACTATATGCCAATAAAATGGACAACCATGAAGAAATGGACAAATTCCTGGAAAGGTACAATTTTTCAAGACTGAACAAGGAAGATTTAGATAATACAATGAGACCTATCACAAGTAATGAAATTGAAACCATAATTTAAAATCTTCCAACAAACAAAAGTTCAGGACCAGATGGCATCACAGGCAAATTCTATCAAACATTTAGAGAAGAGCTAACAGCGATCCTTCTCAAACTCTTCCAAAAAATTGCAGAGGGAGAAACACTCCCAAATTCATTCTATGAAGTCACCCTCATCACCCTGATACCAAAACCAGAAAAAAAAATCACAAAAAAAGAGAATTATAGACCAATATCACTGATGAACATAGATGCAAAAATCCTCAACAAAATACAAGCAAACAGAATCCAACAGCACATTAAAAGGATCATACACCATGACCAAGTGGGATTTATCCCAGGGATGCAAGGGTTCTTCAATATACACAAATCAATCAATGTGATACACCATATAAACAAATTAAGGAATAAAAACCATATGATCACCTCAATAGATGCAGAAAAAGCTTTTGACAAAATTCAACACCCATTTATGATAAAAACTCTCCAGAAAGTGGGCATAGTGGGAAACTACCTCAGCATAATAAAGGCCATATATGACCAACCCACAGCAAACATCATTCTCAATGGTGAAAAACTGAAAGCATTTCCTCTAAGATCAGGAACAAGACAAGGATGTCCACTCTCACCACTATTATTCAACATACTTTTGGAAGTCCTAGCCATGGCAATCAGAGAAGAAAAAGAAATAAAAGGAATACAAATTGGAAAAGAAGAAGTAAAACTGTCACTGTTTGCTGATGACATGATTCTATACATTGAAAATCCTAAAGATGCCACCAGAAAACTACTAGAGCTAATCAATGAGTTTGGTAAGGTTGCAGTTTACAAAATTAATGCACAGAAATCTCTGGCATTCCTATACACCAACAATGAAAAATCAGGAAGAGAAATTAAGGAAACGATCCCAGTTACCACTGTAACAAAAAGAATAAAATACCTAGGAATAAACCTGCCCAAGGAGGCAAAAGACTTGTACTCAGAAAACTATAAACTACTGATGAAAGAAATCAAAGATGACATAAACAGATGGAGAAATATACCATGTTCTTGGATTGGAAAAATCAATATTGTGAAAATGACTATACTACCCAAATCAATCTACAGATTCAATGCAATCCCTATCAAACTACCAACGGCATGCTTCACAGAATTAGAACAAAAAATTTTACAATTCGTATGGAAACACAAAAGATCCCAATAGCCAAAGCAATCTTGAGAAAGAAAAACAGAATTGGAAGAATCTGGCTCCCCGGCTTCAAACTACACCACAAAGCTACAGTAATCAAGACAGTATGGTACTGGCACAAAAACAGAAATATAGATCAATTGTACAGGATAGAAAGTCCAGAGATAAACCCATGCACATATGGGCACCTAATTTATGACAAAGGAGGCAAGAACATACAATGGAGAAAAGACAGCTTCTTCAATAAGTGGTGCTGGGAAAACTAGAGAGCTACATGTAAGAGAATGAAATTAGAACACTACCTAACACCATACAAAAAAATAAACTCCAAATGGATTAAAGTCTTAAATGTAAGACCAGACACTATAAAACTCTTAGAGGAAAACATAGGAAAAACACTCTCAGACATAAACCACAGCAAGATCTTTTTTGACCCACCTCCTAGAGTAATGGAAATAAAAACAAAAATAAACAAATGGAATTTAATTAAACTTAAAAGCTCTTGCACAGCACAGGAAACCATAAACAAGATGAAAAGACAACCCTCAGAATGGGAGAAAATATCTGCAAATGAAACAACAAAGGATTAATCTCCAAAATATACAAACAGGTCATGGAGCTCAATATCAAAAAAACAAACAATCCAGTTGAAAAATGGGCAGAAGACCTAAATAAACATTTCTCTAAGGAAGACATATAGATGGCCAAGAGGCACGTGAAAAGATGCTCAACGTCACTAATTATTAGAGAAACGCAAATCAAAACTACAATGAGGTATCACCTCACACCAGTCAGAATGGCCATTATCAAAAAATCTAGAAACAATAAATGCTGGAAAGGATGTGGTGAAAAGGAAACCCTCTTTCACTGTGGGTGGGAATGTAAATTGTTACAGCCACTATGGAGAACAGTATGGAGGTTCCTTTAAAGACTATAAATAGAACTACCATATGACCCAGCAATCCCACTACTGGGCATATACCCTGAAAAAAAACATAATTCAAAAAGAGTCATGTACCACAATGTTCACTGCAGCTCTATTTACAACAGCCAGGACATGGAAGGAACCTAAGTGTCCATCAACATATGAATGGATAAAGAAGATGTGGCACATATATACAATGGAATATTATTCAGCCATAAAAAGAAATGAAATTGAGTTATTTGTAGTGAGGTGGATGGACCTAGAGTTTGTCTGTCATACAGAATGAAGTAAGTCAGAAAGAGAAAAACAAATACCAGATGCTAACGCATATATATGGAATCTAAAAAAAAAAAAAAAAAAAAAAGAGGTAGTGGTGAACATAATTTCAGGGCAGGAATAAAGAGGTAGACATAGAGAATGGACTTGAGGACTTGGGGTGGGAGGGGGAAGCTGGGGCAAAGTGAGAGTAGCATCGAGATATATACACTACCGAACGTAAAATAGTTGGCTGGTGGGAAGCAGCAGCATAGCACAGGGAGATCTGCTAGGTGCTTTGTGACCACCTAGAGGGGTGGGATAGGGAGGGTGGGAGGGAGATGCAAGAGGGATATGGGAATAGATGTATGCATATAGCCGATTCACTTTGTTGTGAAACAGAAACCAATACAGTATTGTGAAGCAATTATACTCCAATAAAGATCTATTAAAAAAAATTGAAAGAAAAATCAAGTGTGTAGAACTTAATTCTTGAGTAATAGTTAATAGTTATAAATAAACATTAAAATCGCTATTTACTCATTTGTTTCCAAACACTGACTAAAAGAGCCACAGCAAAAAAAAAAAAAAAGGAAAAAGCCTAAAATACTATTGGAAACAGTAGAGACCAGATGAAAAAGAAAGAGTAAAACCTATTAGTGCTGAAAATCAAAGAAAATATTTTAAAATGAAAAATAAAAACATTTATAGAGTGCATCCTTGTGCCCTGAGCAGCATGTTTTCTCACTGTTAACAGCCTGGCTTCTATAAAGAAAAACTGACAATTACTGACATAAATTACTGTCTTTATAGACAATGAGAACTATGCAACAGAATGAATTCCCATTTTGGTGATGCCCCAGGAAAGTTATACTAGCTATACCAACACTTGGTCCTGCACATCTGAGGCACACCTATCATCTCCCCGGCCTCCATCTCCTACTGCCGTATTTTGCCTACTTGTAGTTTTTTACTGACATTTAAATGATGTTTTACATTTGTTTCTTTTTAAATTGAATATATTCTCACAGCTTCTTCCCATTCTTTGTGGGAAGAAGGGGAATACACATGGAAAAATAAATATTAATTGGGCTGGAAGTTCTGGGCAAGACCTTTTGATAAGACTATGAAAGCATTTCAAGGTTCATCATTGGGCTGGTCTAGCATTTGGAACAAATATAACCAACATCAGAGATATCAGTGTTGGCATTTCAATCTTGGGCAGATGGACAGAGTCCTCCATCTCCAAAGCTGACATGTTTTTAAAGAGGTCAAGTATGTCACCTGAATCTATGTGCAATTTTTTAAAAATTATCTCACAAAGATTAAAAACACAGATACACCAGAGCAAATCAGCCTTGGAATGGAAGCCTCAGACTTCATTCCAAGCAATTATCTTCCCACAGATCTTTAATCTCCAAATAAATAGCCACTTCAAGTCTACAGAAAAGTATGGGGGGAAGGGAGGTTTAAAAACAAACAAACAAAAAAAAAAATTTTGACAACTGACAGAATACCTCATGTTCAGGAAGCAGGAAAACTTTTCTTTGGTTGGGGGGTTGGTATTTGCTTTTTTTGTTCTTTTGTTTTTGGGGAGGTTGTTTGTTTTGATTTGGAGGGTTTGGGTGGTAAAATCTGCACTTTTCATTTGTTTCTAAGTCATTAGTCCATTCAACAAGCATGAGCCAGGTGCCTACATGCTGGTGCTGGGGGAAAAGAAATGAACTAAAAAGGAGGTCACAGACAGGTAGGGAGGACAATCGCGGCCAGGAAAGTATTGGGTCTGAGGTGGCTATGCAGGAGGAAAGGGTGCACAGGAGTGGGTTAAGGACTTTGAACTATATCCTGAAGGCACTGGGGAAATATGGAAAGCAGAGTGTGATATTATTACATTTTAGAAAAAAATCAGAGTGAAATAGAAATGGCAGGGCGGGATCAAGGAGATCAGCTGGGAGATTTTCCAGGGTGCTCTGTGCCAGTTGAGGAGATGAGTAGGTCTAAAACCCCACCTCTGCACTCAGCTCTCCAAGCCCCACATCCTAGAGCAGGAGGTTTCATTCTATGAGAAGGGGAGCTATTATCTTCTTACAAAGGTGTGCTCTGTTTCCCAAGTCCTGAACAAAGGGCTGCAACCACCCATATTAATGTACATTTTTCTAATTCATAAACTCAGAGAGGGGTCCTTGTTCTAATTCGCACAAAGACAGCTGTATGAGCTGGGTTGTCCTCAATCTTGTAATTATTTAAGTGAGAAATAATAAGGTCCAGATCTAAAACAGAGAGGATAAGGAGAGGAGAAGATATTCACAGTGGATATTCATTCACCAAACATTTTGAGGGCCTAATTTGTGCCACCCTCCAAGTGTACAAAGGGAGTCATAACTTAGCTCTGACCTGGGACAGGTGACAGAGTAAGATGGGAGGTGATAGAAACAAACGCATTTCAAATATCAAACACCTGATTTGCCATTTGCCTTCTCAACCTGCTCTTGATCTTAATGTTCCCATTCTAGTTAATGTATTCGGCACTCCAAAATCTCAAAACCCCAGAATCAGCTTTGATTCTTCCTTGCCTCAATCAGTCAGACTTGTAGGACTATCCACTATCCCTGCAATACAGCTCATACTTTGCCATTTCGACTGCTTCTGCTCCAAGTCCTTACTACTTTCTCCCTTGAACCTCTGAATTTAACTTACAGCTGTTCTCCCTACTTCCATTCTCTTTGATGTCTAATCCATTCTGCTTTGGCAGGATCTTTAAACCCAGCGATGACCAAGTTCTTATCAAGGAGTATCCATCTCATGAAGTTGAAATTCTTTAGCATGACACTCAAGTCACACTGTAATGGAACCCCAAGTTTCCTCTCCAGATTTATCTCCATTTTTATCTGATTATTTCTGATGATCATTTTGCCTCAACTATCCTTATCCTCCATCTCTGATGATCAAAATCCTACACCCTACACACTTTCCATGAAGGGCAAGCTGTCTTGTGAGGTAGTGAGCTTGTGGTGCTCCAGAAGAGGCTAAACAATTCTGGCATTGAGTAGGGGATTTGTAGGATCAGTAGTTCGCAAAGCCTAGTTGATCATCAGAATCACTAAGGAGAGATTTTGAAAGGTTCAGATTCCTAATTCCTAACTCTAGAAACTCTGATTTGATAAGTTTGGAATACTGCCTGTGAATCTGTATTTCTAAAAGCTTCCATAAGAGCCAAAATTGTGAATCTCCCCAAATGACTACTTAAAGTCTGTTTCACTGTTACATTTCTATAACACGAAGCCTTGCCTGGGCCTCCCAGAAGGATGCGGTTGTTTCTGCCCCTGTGTAGATAGCATTTTTCATACTCTGTCTTATCTTACAACTATTCAAATCTGTTTCCATCACCTCCATGACACTGCATGATCTTGAGGTCAAGAGTCCTGTATCGCACTCACTCACAGGGCCAGAATAGTCTTTCTATAAAGATTTGACAAATTAAATTGAATTTGCTTGCAGTAGATTTGAACTATGCTATTTTCAGGACCAAAAAAGAATGAGAGTTTAAACAAAACTGAAAATGGCACTATTAAATACAGAAGTCTCCTGATAGCTGGACTTTGATCTTAGTGTGAAAGATTAGCAAACCTGAAATGTATACTTTTCATTGAAACCGGATGCACACCATTAGTACAAATGCAAATGTGAACTCGTATAATAATATTCCGTTGGGTTTCAGACTCATTAGCCCCTCATATGTCAACTCCTCTTCTTCCGATGCTGATTTGCCCTTTCATTCTTCATGTTTGCTCCTTTTCTTTATCTTGAATTGACCACTAGAAGTTATTTTAGGGCATGATGATAGATTCTAAAACTTAGTGGCACAAAACTGCTACAGAATCTTTTTCTCTCTACGGAAATATGCCCATGAAGTACTACACCATTAAGGAAAGCAAATATATAGACAGTTTTTTGGCTCACAAAATTACATTTTAAATTGTGCATTTAAAATATGTATGCAATCCCAAGAATATATAGAAATTTATAAGTAGACCTTTCAACTAATAATATAGGCAAGTTTTCTAAAAATCAACTTTACTGAAATATAATTACAGATAATAAACTATATCTACTTCAATTTAACAATTAGATGAGTTTTGACAGCTGTATACACTCATGAAACCACCATCACATACAGAACAGTTACTCATTCCCAAAAGACAATTTTCTTTAAATAGTAATCATTCCAAAAGCAAACCTAAACTGAGTACATAAGAGATTCCCTCCTCTTTCCAAAATACATTTAATTGGGTATAAATTGTGTAAACCAGTGATTCTCAACTGGGGTGATTTTACGCCCCCAGGAGTCATTTGGCAATATCTGGAGACAGTTTTGGTTGTCTGGATTTGGGGTGGGTGCTACTGATAACTAGTGGTTAGAGGCCAGGGATGCTGCTAAACATCCTACAATGCACAGGATGGCCCCCACTACAACACAGGACTATTGGCCTAAAATGTCAGTAGCGCTGAGGTTGAGAAACCCTGGTATAGATGTCCATGTCCATAATTGACCTTGAATGAAGCAATACAATATTCACTTTCTAACTCTTCGCATTTGCTTATTGTCCTGCCTGAAATGCCTCTCCAATGCCCACCAACAAACCTATGAAGAGGGTACTATTTTCCTCCCCATTTTATAATTGAAAGAAACTGAGGCTTAGAGAGGTGAATTAACTTGGCCCAGGTCATACAATTAGTATGTGGCAGGGCTGGGATCTGAATCCAGGTCCTTTTACTCTGGAGCCTGTTCTTAAATTCTATGCGATACTACTGATTTTTCTAAATAAAAATACAAGCTCTATGTGTGGCCTGGGCACTTAGTAAACAGTCAATATATCTAAGCAAATACTAACATGCCGAATGTACACAGGCACCAATTCAATAGGAGAAAGTACCTTCTTTCTGTCAATTAGATATTATTTTTTTTCCAAATTATTGGTGAATGGGAATATATCTTATGTTCTTGGGTGTCTTATTTGTACCAAGCACAAAAGCCTCTTTTCATTCAATCTTCCTGGGAACACTGTGCATGGTTATTAGTAACCACATCTTTAACATGAGGAACCAGAATCTCAGAGTAAATTAACCACAATAGTGTTGGGATTTAAACCAACATCATCTGGGTTTGTCTGTTTATTTAACTGTACCAAACCCTCAGTAGTTGCTATTATAAATCGAATGTTTGCATCCCTCTTAAATTCCTATGTTGAAGCGCTAACCCCCAGTATGATGGTATTTTGAGATAGGGCCTTTGGGAGGTAACAGGTCATGAGGGCAGGGCCCTGATCAGATGGGTGAGTGCTCTTATGAGAGGCAGCAGTTTGCTCTTTCTCTCTACCTGCCAAGTGAGGACACAGTGAGAAGGCAGCCATCTGCAATCCAGGAAGAGAACTCTCACCAGAACCTGACCGTGCTGGTTCCTTGATCAAGGCCTTCCAGGCTCCAAATTGTGAAAAAATGAATTTCTGTTGTTTAAGCACCCAGTCTACGGTATTCTGTTATGGCAACCTGAGCAGACCAAGACAGCTGGAAATTATAAAACTGTACCAAAAGAACACTGTTTCTTAAATTCTTTCTTGTTTCTACCCTCAGATATATCCACTCTGAGATAAGGAGCTTTTACCCTGTTACCTTCAACGTCCTTCTAAGGAACTTTTTTCTGAATGTCTTCCTATACTGTAGCTAGAATAAAATAATCTATACAATACACCAAGCAATGTGTCTAGGCAGAGTAGGCTCTACATAGACATTATTGTGTTGTGTTTTTTAAACCTGTAAGTGCTTTTCAGTGTTTATTCTTTCACTGACATATATTAACCACGCCTTAAAGCTTTTGGCAAGTTTGATCAGCAGTCTCTCTCTTTGTGAAGGTAGTATTCTCTGTGTCCCTACCCCCAATACCACTGTATATGGTTTGTTCACTCATTTCTACCACCCTAAGCTTTACTGAGAAGTCCTTTCTGCAAAAATCACACACGCACAGAAACCCTACAGCTTTATTCAAATTGGCTTAGGGAATTCCTCTACGCTTCTCCTTCCTACTTTCTGCTGTGTTCCTTTGTGCTTTCTGCAGTTCCTACCATTTTCCTTCCTATATTAGCTCAAACTTTCCAACATATCTTTGTTAAACTTGGAATCTAGATCTCAACTTCCTGTTTCATCATTGACCCTGAAGTCCCAAAGGATGCCCTGCTAGGCATTGCTCAAGCTCCAGGTCCCCCAAATCCCTCTGCTCTAATGTGGGGCTCTTCACCACACTGGTGACCTTCCCTCTGCCCTAGGCTCAGCATGGGGAAGATGGATTAGGCTCTTCTTTTATTACAGATCACAGTCTGCCCTGTCTCAGAGTTCTGCATGTATGTGCCTGTCTTCCCACATGGAAAAGAGTCCAAGCCCCATTCATTCTCATATGTCCCAGCTCACCTAGCACCAGTCTATGGCTGTGCTCAAGACAGGAAATGAATTAGACTGAACTGAGGCTACAGTTGTATTCTAGTTCTTCAGAGCTTTTATTCTTCTTTTCTTCTACCCTTCTAGCTCCATGATTCCCCACCCTTCTTTGATCCCACTTTGCTTTTATTCTTGACACTTTGGGCAAAAGTCAGAAGACCTGTATGCAAATCAAAGCTTTTCTACTTGCCACTGGACAAGTTATTTAACCTCCCAGCCTTCATTCAGTCATCTACTATAGAGGAGAGGGAGAAAGAGAGGGAGAGAGAAAGAGTATCTGATATATGCTAGCATTCAATTATTGTTATTTGTCACTATTAGTATCATTATTGTAGCTTGAAAATGGCCATGGTGAGAGTATTTACACCACTGAAATTAGTAAACACTACAAATTGGGACTTTTTTTTAGACAGCTGCTTTACCAGCACACCACTAGGCTAGTACTGCATACTGAAATGATAATATTTTTGATCTATTAGGTTAAATAAATCATTATTAAAATTAACTTCACCTGTTTCTTTTTACTTTTTTGATATGGCTAGAAAAGAATTTTAGATTACATTGTGATATTCTTTTTGGCTGGCGCTGGGCAAGATAGACCCTAACCTACATGGTAGCATCACCCCATCAACACCCCACAGTTTGGTCTCCAGGTATTTCTGGGCATCCCAGGGAGAGCTCAGGTGCTCCAAAAAATGGTCTGAGTTGATATTTGCCACCTTAATCAGCAGTTCTCTCTTTGAACCATTTTTCTTCCTAAGTCTTCAGGACCCTTGCATGGTCTAATTACCTTGACATTCCAGACAGATCTCTCCACATCCTTGTTTGATTTGCTGTGGGTTAGGTCCCTTCCACAGCTATTAGAAATGTCTACTCAGAGCACCCAAGAACCCAATATTTCTATTTCAAGGGTCCTTATCCACTTCATCGCAGTTCCAGGTGGCAACAAGGTAAGAACCAACTCAATGCCCACCAATGAAAAAATCCTAAGGCTCCTTATACACAGAAGTCCCTTCTTCTTTTACACTCTCTCTCCAGTTACTTAGACCTCATCTTCTATTCCTGGCCCAGGGAGAGAAGGAGAAAATTCTACGAGGGACAAAATTACCCTAATATACAAAAAACTACCTTTGATGTTTCCTAGCTGCCCCCACCTCTAACTTTTACATTATATTAAAGCTTCTTCATAATGTGTTAAATATGAGATTCTGTTATTGCAAGGTTAGTAAAACAATCATGTTTTTCATGGGTCTTTTAGTTACTGCTTAGATAAATAAAAGGGAGAAAGGTTTATTACTTGTTTGTTTCTTTTTAAACTTGTTTATTAACACTGATATAAACAGTAAGACTCAGTAGTCTAGGTATGATGTGAAGTGGCTTGACTGCTAGGGTCATGGCGGTAGAGATGGTGACAAATGACCGATGTGGGTTATACTTTGGAGGTAGAACAATAAGGTTTACTGGATTAGATGTGACAGGTGAAGGAAATCAAGGAATCAAAGGTGACTTCTGGGCAATGTGGCTGAGTAGCTGTGTAGTGGTATCATTAACTGAGCGTTAGAGGAAGACAGGAGGAGCAGATAGGGGAGGCAGTTTGCAAGTCAAGAGCTCCGCTTTGGACAGCTCCTCATTTAAACACCACAGAGGTGTTGAAAATGACTCCAAGAGTAATTTTATTTTCCCCATTTTACAGATGAGGAAACTAAATCACAGAGAGGTTATGTAACTTGGCCAAGATCATTTGACTAACTCACTCCATGTGATGTTTTCCTTTACATAGCAGTATAGAGGTTAAGGTTGCTGAATTCTAATCCCAGGACCACCATCTACTAGTTGTGTGACCCTTTTACAAGGCATTTAATTTCTCTGAGCTGTGATTTTGTCCTTTTGAAAATGGAAAGTTTCCTGCTCAGGATGTGTGTGAGGGTTAAGTGAGACGAGACAGGCAATGTACATGACATAGCATATAATAAATGCTGGGTAAATGTTAGCTAATATTATAGCTGGTTACTTTCAAAGCTAGGAATATTGTTGTCGCCTTATGATCTTAGGTTTACTCCAACTAAAAGGACCCATCTAGGAGGTATATTTTCTCCATCCAATTGTCCTTTAGCTTTGGCACTAGTTGAAGACTAGTTATCAAGACTAGCTACGACTCATTATGAAGACTACGTACCAGAATGACAACTTGGTCGTCTGTGATGGATATATTCTGACATCTAAAAATTAGGTGGGGCGGGTAGGAAAGGGGGCGGAGATGTACTAAGTGAAACCTGAAATAAAGCCTGACTAAGTAAAGGAAACATCAGAGACAAAAGACAAGATACAAAAACTCCACTGAAAGGGTCTGAAATGACCAAAGAGAAAAAGTCCCAACCTTAATCAGGGAAAGTTAGTTTCATCAGTGAAAAAAAATAACCACACACACGATACAATCAGGCAGTAGAGATCTTGATACTGGAAAACCAAAGGTGAGGAGTATTCAAGAGCATTTCCCCCACGCTCACCTCACAGGAAGAACTGGTCCAAAATTAGCAAGATTGAGAGGTCTTAGTTTAAATGCCTGGAAAATTCCTTCCCTGAACAGCAGCCTCGTCCACCATCCCAATGGACACCCTAACTTCAGAATGCCTTTGGTGATACCACCCCTTCTCCATCAATGGCCAAAATAAACAGCAGTGAAAAATCACTGACAACTGAGGGCAGGGGGTAGGGTAGGGGAAAGACCCACTGAACAGTCACCAAAATGGTGCCCTTTCTATAACTTTGAAAAGTAAAATGAGGACGCGATCATTAATTTTAGTATGAAAAGCTATCAGAGGAAGCAGGGCAAAAGCAAGACCACAGAGAGACATGTGAAAATGGCTTCTTTTTCAGAAGTATAGGGTCCACCCCACCCCAGGCAGGCTTCCTCCAGGTTGGATCCTGGCTACTCGTCCGGTGTGGGGTCTTTGGTGCCTGCAGTCTGGGGAGTTGGTCTAGTAGAACTGTTAAAAGCAAGAGCTCTGGAGACAGGCTGCCCAAGTCTGAATCCAGCTTACCTCAAGCGTTTCAGTCATAATGGAAGAATTATTGGAGTAACTGGGCAAATCACTTAACCTTTCAAAGACTTTGTTTTTCTCATTATTAAATGAGGGAAAGAGTATAGTAACTGTATCTAGTATCTAACTCTGAAGGGTTGCTGTGAGATGTCAGTGAGGTAATGCACGTAAAGTACCTAGCACGCAGCTTTTAATAAGCATTTACATTATTATGTCATTATCTGTAGTTTCATTCTGATTAGACCAGGATTTCTCAGTGGGAATGAGCCTTAAAAAAAACAACTGCCGGGAATTTGTTCCTTTTCAGTCTACTTCTGTGGCTTGCCACTACTCTAGAAAAGAATATTTATTGAGTACTCACTAAGTGCCCCCCAAAATTGCTAAAAAAATAGCAGGGAACCATTACTTAAAGTCCCAAGAATAAAAAAAGAGAGGCAGGAAGATCAGACAAAGGTGGATTTCAGAAGTTTTCTGAAAGAGATGAATCAGTGAGGAGGGGTAAGAAAAGCCAACTTTTGCATACCTATGAAGGTTAGGATCATTTCTAATATGTCATAAACAGTTGTGACTTCCTCTTGTATGTTTTTATTTTTCTTTCTTTTCCCAAACATATCATAGAAACCCAGGGGACCATAAAAGCTGTGTTGACTGGAAGCAAATATGAAAGGGGAGGGTAGAAACTCTATTGCGTGGCTGTATCTTGTTTCAGTAAGAGCTCCAGGAGGAGAGAAACCCCAGGGGAAAGAATATGTGGTGGCTAAAAGCAGACAGCCAACCAGTTACTCCTGGGGACCCCCAGACAGTAAAGAAGACACAAATGAGGTGGTTGCCTCAGGGGGATGCCTGTCAACTCCACAGCAACTCTGGAGGGATATGCCCCAGCCCAAAGCCCCCGGGTGATTTCCTCCTCAGAAAGGGCAGCCTGGGATAATGGCTAGAATGCTAGACTGGTGGGCAGAAAGGTGATGGTAGTACTAGGGTAATTTATTGCCAAACCAGGATTCTTTGTGAGTGAAAAGGAAGACTACTCAAAGTAATGCTGGTCAACAGCTCATACCAAGAACGCCAGGGCAAGCCAAGGCATGACCCTAGTCAATGTCCACTGTCCTACTCTTTGCACAAACACATAACTAGAAGACTAGAAGCCGCCTGCTGGGGAACAAAGAAAAAAAGAGTGGATAAGTGATGAGCAAGGAAACAAACTTTTTTTTTTTCATTTTTTTCCAAAACAAACAACTTCTTATTGAAGTATAGTTGATTTACAATGTTGTGTTAGTTTCAGGCATACAGCAAAGTGATTCAGTTTTTTATATATGTATATGTACATATGTGTGTGTGTGTGTGTGTATTCTTTTTCAGATTCTGGAAACAGACATTTTTAAAAGGCACTGCTGGTGCCCTTATGGAGCAACTTTATATTCATGATCTCATGTAATCCCTTGCAGAGTGGGAACTATAGAGGAAGTGATGTTGCTGGAATGTGAACTCAAGACTGTCTGAAGTTAAAACACTTCATCCCTTTTTGCCCCATCCTACCACCCTGGTTCCAGCACTCATCACCTCACTGGCAGGCTGTAATGGCCATAGTAACTACTCTTACTGAGTACTTTGAAAACTCTACTGGATACTTTGTATATGGTGGTACATTACAATCATCAAAAACCTGCAGGGCAATAAGGAAATGGGAGGTTCAGTAAAGTTAAGGGCCACATGGGGGTAAGTAGTGAAGCTAAAACTAAAACTCAGGTCCGTCTGGCTGCAAAGCCAATGCTCTCACTCACGAAGCTGTACAGAGTGATGGGATTAAACTGAGAGTGAGGGGGAGTGGGCCTGTAAGGCTGTATGGCACAAGCAGACGGAGAGACAGGTTGGTCACAGAAGCAAACTTTCCCACCCAGTCCTTGGCTTCAGCCAGGCCTGTCCTCCCTGCCACCTAGACCCCCTGCGCACGTGGTCCTCACCACCCCTTTGTAATTAATTGACCACACTGTTCTCCCGTCTTACAACCATCTCCCCTTCCTCTCTGCCAATCTATAAATTAGCCTTTGTCACGGTGACACTTTATTTCCGTCACAGTGTTTTACTCATACAGCTCTGTTTCCTGCCTGTCCTGGCTGTAGTTTTTCTCTGCATAGAGACTCTAAGCAACTTTCAGAACTGTGGCTCTCAGTCCCTTTAATATCCCACAGTGACTAGAAGGCTACAGTCACGTGGTAAGAGGTGGTTAAACCCTCCTGCATTAGGGCTGAAGGCTTGTAGCACTTTTCCTCCCCGACCCCAACATCGAAAGAGGAATTCCCCAGGAGAAACAGAAGCCACTCTTACTCACACACACACAGACACACACACACACACACACATCTCCGTCTCTCTAAGTCTCTTCTGACTTCTAAATATCACCAACTCTCAATTTTCATAGACTGTGCTGGAATAATAAATGCATTAAAAATGAAAAATATAAATAATCCCCAGAATTTCATTTGGTCATTAATTTCTTCCTCCTCACTTTGAACCAATCTGTTAAATTGACTTCTCTAACACATGTGCATGCTTGACCTTGCTCTTGGGCCAGATTTTTTCAAAATGCACCAAAATTCACTGGATGATATGTTCCCTAAGAGGAGGGACTAAAGCGTTTCTCAGTGCCTGGCACATGTAGGTGCTTTACATGTTTTTTGAATGAACGAGGCCCAGATGGATGATGGCTGTCCCAGCACATGCCAGGTTAGACAGAGCCCCAATAATTTCTGTGTGCTATGTAAGCCCCTAGAACTTAGGTGCAATCTGAGTAAAAAGAGGAACTACGAATTGAAATTAAGTTGTCATGCCTGGGCCAAAATAAGTGGAGGTTTTAAAAATAGAAAAATAGAAGTTTGGGTTACAATTCTTGAACACAGAGATTGTGCATGAAGGCTCATACCAACTACAGATGTGGAGGAGAAATAAGAATTTTCTCGTCATTTTACTGGAAAATAAAAGAACAAAACAAAGACTATTAAGCACCTAGTAATCTACTAAGTCCTCAAAATAAGTTTACTTTACCTGACTTACAAAATGTGAGTAAAAATGATATGTATGGCCTTTCTTAAGTTAAAGAAATGAATCAGGTATTGATCTGGGTGGGGCATAATTCATCATACCTAATTATAAGTACATCACCCATTACATCATGTTTCTTTTTCAGAGTATGATCACAGAGTCAATTTTGCACAAATATTCGTGGGGCAGATTACTAGTTGCCCCTCCTCTTATTCTTAGACCCTTGGTCATACAGGTAGAGACTACATTTCCCAGCTTCACTAGCAGTTGTGATCATGTGATTTGATTCTCCCCAATGGAATGTGAGAGTAAGTGATAAATATAATATATATTCTATATCACTTGCTTAAAAGGAAATTGCCTGCCTTAGGCTTCCTCTCTCTGTTCTTCTTTGAACTGAAACACAGGATATACCACATGATTTAGCTTTGTCTATGCAAATGAGCACCACTCCCTAGAAGGCAGAGCAACAAGGTGAAAGGAGAAGCCTGGATCCCTGATTGGCCTCATAGAGAGACATGACTTCTATCTTCCTTAAGTCACTGTATTTTGGAGTCCTTTTTCCCACATCTTAGCTTTTTCCATATTTAATACAATTTGAGAGAGATTTATCTGTCTTCTCAAGGGCTCTCTTAATCCTTGTGTATCAAAATCATTCTTCTTTGCATCATCTAATCATGTTATCATCTTTATTGAATTTCTCTTCTTCAGTTGTCAACTGATCTGAATCTGCCACAGCCTCCTTTTTCAAAAGCTTTGTGATTCTCCAATGTGCTTTTACAGACTTCTTAGTATCTTGACTCTCTTGCAAGATTTGCACTTTTACTCATCACTCAGTTTACTTGCATTCAAATGCTCACAACCATGGACTTAGAATAAGATGGGGAAGGATATTTATGTGTGGACTAATTTCACTATTAGCCAATTCACTGGTGAATATTTTATGTTGTGAAAACTTTTGCTTCTCCCTATGATCTAACTGCAGGAACTTGGATAATGCTACTTAGTGCCAAAGTATCATACCTGAGAAGAGTTCCAAAAGGTATTTAAGGGCTTCCCTGGTGGCACAGTGGTTGAGAGTCCGCCTGCCGATGCAGGGGACACGGGTTCATGCCCCGGTCCGGGAAGATCCCACATGCCGCGGAGCGGCGGGGCCTGTGAGCCATGGCCGCTGAGCCTGCGCGTCCGGAGCCTGTGATCTGCAATGGGAGAGGCCACAGCAGTGAGATGCCCGTGTACTGCAAAAAAAAAAAAAAAAAAAAAAGGTATTTAAGAAAGGGGGAGCTTGTTGTATATATATTTTTTGTGGTTAATCTAGATTTTTTAAACATGCAAACTTAACAAACTCTAAATTTCATAAATATTTTTAGCTGCCTCTTAAACACTGCATGTATCCTACAGTGTTTCAACCCTAGTCAGCCATCACTCCTTGAATTTAAATTCTATGGCTATCTAGTATTTTGGTTCTATCCTATTTTGATTTGTCTAACCAATTAGACATTATTATTACTGTTGTTGTTTTATACAATGTTTTTATTTAACCACATATTAATCACATATTTGCTCACCATTTCTTTATGCAACTCAGACTTCTCATTCATGCTCAAACCCCAGAGAGGACCAGCTTGTGGCTATAAATTCTTAGGAGACATTTTTTCCCTCCATTCAAACCATGGTCAAACCAGACAAGTTTCCTTGTTGTCCCATTCCACACGGCAGATTCATTTGGAGTTTAACGTTAAACTGAGCTTTGTGTATGGGTCTCTTATGAGATCCCCCAAGTTAGGCCAATCTTAGGCTTTACCTCTTGCCTTCTAAGTCCTGTGTATACATCAAAATAAAACTTCAAGGTCACCAAGATTTGTCAGATACCCCAAATGAAATCTGCTTTGATGTTCATTTGCCCTCCAGGTTCCCACTTTCACTTAGTTTTCAACCTCTGCGAATGTCTTCCTTCCTTTCTTGCTCAGAGATGTATTTTTTAAATATTCTTTATATTCCATTCATTTATTTCGGTTGTTTTCAACCGGAGGATAATTCAGGATACCTAACCCTCTTGCTGCTAGAGCTGGAAGTCTGCAATCCTAATTTTAAACAATCAACATTTTCCTAAATAAGGTCTCTGCCACAGTGTAATAGTAGTAATAATAATAGCTAATATTCACTAAGCATTACTATAAGCTGAGTACTGTTAAATGTGTTTTATTTTATTAAGTCATCTAATCCTCACAATACCACTAGAAGATCAAACCCAGATAATCTGACGCCAGAGCCCATGCTATTAACTACTACACATTCTGTGTCTGCAAGGCTTAGATGACAAAGGAGGGTTCAATTTCATACGTATAGGAAGAAAATATGCAAATCTTTCCTAATTAATGCAGCCAGTGAAAACTTCACAGACTTGCCAGGAATTGCTTTTCTAGGACTAGGAATGAGTCATACAAAACCTCTCGATAGGCTCTGTGTTTGAGATGGAGTCACAGGTATAACATAAAGCTAGGATTGTGATAAGGTTTCATCATATATGCCACATCTTCTATATGGAGTGACTGTGTAGGACCTGGCCTTGGGAAGGAAACTGAGGCTATCTCTAAACTCAAGGAGAAAGGGGGTTTTGACCAATTATCAATGTCTTCCATGGACCAGGAGGCAGAAGTGCCATCTCTGGGCTATTCCTGACCTAAGATGTGGATGAGGACAAAATCCAGTCCTTGGGTCAATCTTCCTGCCACCTACCCTGGCTAACTGAGCCAATCTTCCCTGGACTCCCAAGTTATGCTTTCTCTCTGTTTCCTTTTTAGCAGCAAGTGAAAACCTTACCCAGATAGATCTAAAGTCATTCTCTCTCCACAGTTCCTTTCTCTGGACTGTTTTACCTAACTCTATTAAATGCAGCTTTGCAGATAAACTGGCCCATGTCTTTAGAACTGAGAAGAAACCAGGAAGAAAAGAATAAAAAATGAGCACAGAAAATCGTGTTCTAAGTGTGTGTATGCATATCCCGGGCCGGGGGCGGGGGGAGGGGGGAGGACAGACAACTGTCCTGAGTTTTCTGAGCTTTCTAAATCCAGAAATACCAGAAGACATTTTCAGTGGCGATAAATGTAAGTTTCGGAGTCATTCTGCTGGAGTATGAATCTCAGCTCTACAGAAAGCTATTTGACTTTGAGCAACTTACTATCTCTAAGCCAGCTTCATCATCTATAAAATAGGGATAATAGTTATACATATATCATAGCAATTCTCAAACTTTTTAAATCTCAGGACCTCTTTATACTCTTAAAAATTACTGAAAATTCTTAGGAGCTTTTATTTATGTGTCGTACATCTATTGATATTTACCACCACAAAAATTTAAACTGAAAATTTAAAAAATATTATTTATTCATTTAAAAATTAACCCTATTACATGTTAATATAAACAACAAATTTTTATGAAAAAAACTATTTTCAAAAAAATTAGTGAGAAGAGCTTTACATTCTTATTATTTTTTAAATGTCTGGCTTAATGGAAAGTAAGTGGATTCACATATCTGCTGCACTCAATTTGTTGTGACACGCTGCTTTGGTTGATGTATATGAAGAAAATATAACCAACTACAAATGGGCAGTTAGAAAAAAGAGGAGTATCTTAATATTCTTTTCAGATAATTGTGGATATTGTCATTTGATTACTCACCAAAACTCAAAAGTGATAGTTTATTAAAGGTTAGTTGTCATGTAGAATCAAAAATCATATCAATGAACATATTATACTGTTACATGAAGATCCATGGGAATATCTTACATCTTGAAAAGATCTTTTCCCATGCGTAAATTTGCAGCATTATTTATTCATGGGTCATTTTAAAATATTGGTTCACTGAGTTACACAGATTTTTCAAACATGGACCCACTGCCTTATGTTATGGCTAAATAAATAAATCACATTCATTAACATCACCACTAAGTTCATCATAAAAGTCTTCCAAGTATTAGAAAGCTGTCAATCTCAAGGTAGCAGATGCAAGTTTTCCCAAAGTTAACTTTCACTTGAATGCCTGATTTTATCATTGGCAAAAAACACTGTCAGTGGTTCCTGAAACAACAGGTACACTTCTTCCACTTTTAAGAAAATGTCTGCCAAATACTCAAGCCTGAAAAATCAGAAAGACCAACTCTTTGTTAGTCTTTTTTTTTTTCAAGTAAAAATTGTGTTCCATGAAAAAAAAACAGCGAGTTTAGCTCCCAACTCTGTCACACAGGGCTTTCCCTTGAGACAAACATCATCAGCGTGCAACATAAGCACTTCATGCACACGTCCCATTTCACCACCTAGAATAATAAAAAGATTTACACTCAAAGAGTCAAAGTTTAATAAAATTAATTTTTGCTGCTTCATCAGGACATCTAAAGTAAAATTGGCTTTCTTTTTTTTTACTGTTAGTACCTGAAGAATATAATGACTATTACAGTGTAGCACCAGTACCTTAATTTATGCAAAAGTGACAGCAATTATCTGTCATCAGTTCAAATGTCAACACAGTGACAAAGGCAAGAATGTCTTAGTATTGTCATGAAAATAGCTCTGACCTCACAGACCTCTTAAGGAACCTTGGGCTCACAGATCACACTTGAAAATTACTGCTGTAAGACCAGATATCAATAGACTTTTTCTGTAAATGGCCGGATAGCAAATATTTTCAACCTTGCAAGCCACACAGTCTCTGCCACAACTACTCAACTCTGCCATTGTAGTGCAAAAGTAAACATAGGCAATACATTAAAAAATGAACATGACTATGTTCCCATAAAACTTTATTTACAAAAACAGTGGACAGGAGTTGGCCCCAGGCCATAGTTTGTTAATCCATGGTATAAACCAAATGAGATAATAAATTAAAAATACTTTCCACAATTCCTGGAGTATAATTTATAGTAATTACTCAGCTAATGACAGCTATGATGACAAGTTTTCTTAACTCTCTAACACACACACACACACACACACACACACACACACACACACACATCACAGCAAGATTGAGAAGCCTTAACAATACAATACTGCTTTCTGTCCTTTATAATAAATTGACAGTTAACCTAACTGATTGCTGAAATGATAGATTCAAATTAGTTAAATAAATAAATAATGAGACAATAACAGAAGTTTAGTAAAAAGGTATTACTTTAAGAACTTGAGGAGTTTGCAAATTTACTTCACAGCAAGGCACTATTTATTAGACAAGCATTGATCCAACTACCTGGAGCTCTGAGTCCTAGTTCCAGATCTGTCATTAACCAATTTGTAACCCTAGATTCCTCTAGGCCTCAGTCTCCCCATATTTAAAATGGAAGACATTGAGTTGGATAGTGTATCAATTTCCTATTGCTACAATAATGTTGTATAACAAACAACCACCAAACATCAGAGATACATCACAATAAGCATCTATTTAGCTCAGGCATTTGTGTGTCAGCTGCAGGTCAGCTGACTGAGGCTTGAATTTGTTGGGTGGTTCTGTTCCACATGTCTCTCATTTTCTTTCTGGGACCAACAGAAGAGTCTGGGCATTATCTTCTGGTAATGACTGAGGTACAAGAAGCCAAAACAGAAACATGTAAGGCCTCTTAGGTCCCAAACTTGGAAGTGGCATACCATCACCTCAGCCTCATTTTACTGGCCAAAGCAAGTCACGTGGCCAAAACAAAGGGTGGGGAATACACCTCCACCTTTTCAAGGAGTACAACTTCACAGTCACATGGCAAAGAATGTAGTTACACAGAAGAACCAAGGCCATTCATGTAACATACTACAATTTTTACCTGAGATCACTTCCATCTCTAATAAAAATTATAGCATATTTTAAATTAAAAGGCTTACCTATGTAGTTTTTCAAGAGATTGAGACTCTTTCTTATTTCTATAATTTCTTCAAATTCACTTGGGCCAATGAAAGAAAAGAGAGAGGGGCAAGGAAAGGCAATGAGATAATTATGGAAATGGAAGGGAAGAGTGGCATGGGGGAAGGAGGGGATGTGAAGAAAGAGGAGGAAGGAGGGAGGGAAGAGAGGGAGGGAGAGAAGGAGACAGGTGTGAGAGAGAAGGGAAAACTAAAGGGATGAGGAAGGGATGTGAGGGGGAAATTAATAATTAAACTTGTTCTTGGAGAAACCCTATCAAAATGTAACCTCAGCCAGCAAAGTTATTAGAAGCCCATTAGAAAAAAAATAGCTCATTCTTAGGAACTAGGTTTGAAAAAGATATCTATTATGATTCTACCCAGAATAAGCTGCATGGAAAATGTGAGTGTCTAATATACATTTTATTTTTAATCTTTCTGTAAAGCTGATTTAGCATAAAGCATGTCTAATTAATTTAAACTTGTAAAGCTTTTATTATACAAGTCAAATTTCATAGAAAATTATCCATGTCTAAAAAATTGAAAATGAGATTTTTAAATTATACCTTTTTTATTATTGAGCTTATTTTCTACCACAGTTTCAGATCCTATTCATAGCTTTACCTCATTTTTTCACATTTACTGATTGGTATTGGCACTTTCAGACTATAAGTCTCTGATTTGATACTAAGTTAGATTTTAAAGCATTTCCAGCATTATGTTCTGTTAGTTTCATCTTGCATGTGTTCCCCTCATTTTTTATGTCTTCTTTATTTTTTTAAGTTAAAGTATAGTTGATTTACAATGTTGTGTATATGTCTTCTTTATTAACTGTTTTCCACAAAATAATTTTAGGCCTACAAACATTTTGAAGAGGTCACCTAATTTAGTAAGAGAGAAAATATGTTTCCAAATCTTTATTTTTATTAAGGGGCTATTATGACAAAGGTTAAGACATGTTTATAACTAAAGAGAAAGCTGGAATCAACCAAGAATCTGAAATTACAATGATTAACATTTTCCATCTTTAGAGTCTCTAAATTCTGAAACCAGTTTGAACCAATTCATGTTTGGAGGCAAGTGACGTGTAGGAGGCAAGAGCACAAACCAAGTCTCAAGCATCTACGTTCCAGTCCCAACTCTGCTACTAATTACCTGACAAATGACCTAACTTCCCTGTACCAGTCTTTTTTTTTTTTTTTTTTTTGCGGTACGCGGGCCTCTCACTGTTGTGGCCTCTCCCATTGCAGAGCACAGGCTCCGGATGCACAGGCTCAGCGGCCATGGCTCATGGGCCCAGCCGCTTCGCGGCATGTGGGATCTTCCCGGACCGGGGCACGAACCCGTGTCCCCTGCATTGGCAGGCGGACTCTCAACCACTGCACCACCAGGGAAGCCTTGTACCAGTCTTGCCTGAATCATAACAGGAGGAAATCCAAAAACCAAAGACCACTAAGTTTTCTCCCAGCAGCCATGTCTTGCAAATTATTCTTGTCAATTTTCATTGAGTTATTTTTCTTTCTGCTGACAGATGACCCACTGAAAGCACTGGGATTTTGGGGGTTTTTTCCCAATGATTTTGGTCCTTTATTATCATCAGATACCAGCTTAATTATCTCTCAGTGATAGAGTCTCAAGCATCCATTATATAAACATTATAAAGGAAACATCTATCACTGGGGAAAGAAAAAATGGTCCTGAATGCATTTGATGTGACAGGCACTGTGCTAGGTGTGTTGAAGCATGTCATCTAATCTTTACTGCAATCCTTTGAGGAATATTTAATTTCCCTTGATTAAGAGAAAAAAGAATCTGAGGCTGAGGAAAGTTACTCAGCTGCTCAAAGTCACTAATTCACTCTTTTATTCACCCATTTAATAAGGATTTAGTGAGCGTGTGCTCCATGGCAGGTATCATTCTAGGGGAGGAATAGACAATAAAACAGTACTCAAAAAAATCAACAAGACAAATAATGTATCAAGTATTATAAGAACTAGGAAGAAACCTAAACAGGGTAGGAAGCTAGGGAGTGAACAGAGACATACATGATATGAAGGAGAGATCCAGGCAAAGATTTGGAGTGAAGAAAGAGCAAGTATAACAATGCTGAGATGGAAACATGGCCACTACGCAGTGGAGCTAGAATTTAAAATCAGGTCCATCTGACACGCAAAGTGTGTTTCTATCATGTCAGAAAACAAAGGTGCTGGGACTTCCTTGGAGGTCCAGTGGTTAAGACTCCAGGCTTCCAATGCAGCGACCGCAGGTTCGACCCCTGGTTGGGGAACTAAGCTCCCACATGCCCCACAACCAAAAAAAAAAATTAAAAAATTAAAAGCAAAAGCACTAAAAAACTCACACCCTGAAATGAGGTCATTTAGAAAAACAAACAAAGGTGCATTTAATTGATTTCTGTGGAACAGGCTGTGAGGATAAAAATCTCAAAATATCTTAAGAAAAACAAACTCCATCTTTATCGAAAACAGCAATTTATAAAAAGGTGGCTTCAAGGGCTTCTGGTTAAAAGTGAGGAAAACTTTTCCAGAATGGGCTGGAGAGAAAGGCTGCAAAAGCACCTTCTGTTGAAAGGACTCTCAAAGTATAATTGATATAAGGTGTGGGTGTGTAAGAATGTGCTCCAGCCCTTGAGGCTTCGAGACTCATAATTTAGTGGCAAAATCCATCTTTTCCAGAAAACGTACTATTGAAAAGGATGCAGAATGAATACATCAGTAGGGATGAGGTGTTACAGAACGGAGCTATTAGAGGGTCTCTGTATTATTAATGTTTTTTAACTTCTACTTTCAGAATCAGAGAATCACATCACTCCAGTTTTAGAAATAACTTTTTCTTATGATATATTCCATTGAAATCCAGCCACCATACATCAACCATACCACCACCCCTCCACAAAGGACCACTCAGCCTCACAACTTTATTCAAAATCAACCTGCTAAACTCTGATGCATATTACTGACTTAACAATGGCAAGTCTGTGAGCCTGCTAGCCAGCTCCCTGATGCAGATATGGAACACTGATCACCACCCTCCCTGTAAGTCACCCTTCCTGCATGTATACATCTGTCCCCATCCCATGCCCATCCCCACCAGGGCCTAGCCACAGAACTTTCTATGTTGATCCTTCTTCTGCAACCCTTTCACCCAATTTACCTTGTTCTATAATGTTATCTGTCCTTCCTGAGAATGTATGATTTGTCTCATACCCACATTCTCTTTCCCAGACCATCCTCACAATCCCTTCTGCTCAAGAGCAACTTCTACCTCCCAGGAACTTGTATCTCATCCATTTTCCCAGATGAGGGAGGCTAGTAGATTTTGACATAGGAACTAGAATCTCATACAATCCTGAAAGAAGAGCCTGGATTAGGAGGAAAAGGGAGAATGAGATGGGTAACTTTAGACCTCCTCTAATATAGCACAGTCTACAGCCATGGGGCAAGAGGCACAGAGCAATCATCTGCTGCCTGTTGGCACTTTCAAGCCCCTTTGAAGGAAAAAGGATTTATATAAAATGCAGAATGACTTGTTGGAACCTGTATTTTTCTGCTGAAGAGCCATTTATGCTCAGGTTAGAAACTAACTACAAGCCATGTAATCAATCATCTGACAAATATCCATCCCCCAGTCCCTATTTATTTTTGTGTCAACTTTGAGTATTCCTACCAAGAGTTTCCCAGTCTCAGCTTCAGCAAACTCAATGGTCAGGACTTATCACTTTCCTAGAGAATCAGTTCTATCTGTGGATTACTCTGTAAGAAATGCCTTCCTTGCAGTGCCTTCAAATCCAGCTTCTGGTCCTTAGTTCTTTCATATTACTAGATGGAGTGCCCAGAAGTTCCCAGCCACAAGTGCATTCTGAGGCTGTCTATGAAGCAACAGATACTTCCAAATAGAGGGCACACTGCAGGCTGTGGTGGTGAAACGGGGGGTAGAAGAGCTGGAAAGAAAGGCATTAAGAAATGTCTTTAAACAAAGAAAGTATCAATTGGTTTTTATGACCGTAACTAGATAACGTATAATCTAATTTTGTAACTATGGAGCATAAAACTGTTGCAGGTAGTGGAATTCAGAGCACCCACGTACTAACCCAAATTTTTCTGTTAACTAGCATATGACATGGGACAACACAAGTCACCTGTGAGGACCTCTTTTTTCACATCTGAAAATGCAGGGAGGGGTGCTGGAGGAGGAGAAGGGTACCAGATGATTTCTAAGGCCCCACGGGGGTACAGAACAAAATAATGGGCTTTGGCATCAATCAGCTGCAAACTCCAATTCTGTCACTCTGTGTGTGATACTGTGTGTCACTGAACACATTTTAAGCTTCCCCGATCCTGTTACTTGTCCCGTAAGATGAGGACCATTATCGCTACCTCACTGGACTACAGTATAATTAAATGATGTCTCCAGTATCAATTTTTGGCATTCAAGAAATGCAACTTCCTCTTCCTTCCTCCTTTCAGTGATCCACTCCTGGAACCCAATATGTTTGATCTGCTCAGGAGCCAAGCCAGCCCTCATGTGTCCCAGAACACAAATCTGCTGACTCAAGGATCTAATCTTAACCTCAGTCGCCTGACAACATGGATCACTGAATTCATCTTTTCTCCATTTCACAGTTTCATGTAGAGATGACCCAAGGTTACAGACACCTCTGACAGAGTTTGAGATTTTTAAATTTTTTTGTTTGTTTGTTTGGTTTTGGTTTTTTGTTTGTTTTTGCGGTATGCAGGCCTCTCACTGTTGTGGCCTCTCCCGTTGCAGAGCACACGCTCTGGACGTGCAGGCTCAGCGGCCATGGCTCACGGGCCCAGCCGCTCCACAGCATGTGGGATCCTCCCGGACCGGGGCACGAACCCGTGTCCCCTGCATCAGCAGGTGGACTCTCAACCACTGCGCCACCAGGGAAGCCCAATTTTTGTCTTTTAAAGCCAATAAGAAAAGCAAAGGCTAGTAGAGATGAAAATGCTGTATACATATTTTCAGTGACTTTGGAAGGTACAAGATTATACAATACTTGCCCCTACTTAAGACTTTTGTTTAATTAACTAATTAGTTAGCTTTATTTTGCCTCTGCTATGTGCCAAGCCGTGTGATACATTTATGAACAACAGGATATGGTCTCTGCCATCTCTGAGCTTATAGGCTAGCAGACAAGATAGATTATTAAACAAAAATTTATAATAAAGTGTATGTTATAGAAGTTCAAGACACTTGTAGCATCACACCTTCCTTCATGCAGAAGAACAGAAAGTTTTCTAGAGAAAGGAATAATTAAGCTGATGTCAGAGGTATAAGTAGGAATTGAGGGGAGAGTGTTTCAGATGGGAACAGCATATAAACAAATGGCCCAGATGAGAGAGAATGCGTGGTCCCTTCAAGAAGCCAAAACACATTCATCATGATAGCAGTAGAAGTGGTCAGAGACAGACAGAAGAGGGAGGCAGAGGCCAGTCATAGAACATCCTGTAAGCCACAGTATGAGATTTAAAGCTTATGCTAATAGCAACGGAAAGCTGTTAGAGGGTGTTTAAGTAAGAATGTGACATAATAATTTAAGTTTTAGAAGGATCACTTTGATGACAATATGAATAAAAGATGAAAGAATTAGCGAATAAGAAGGAAAGAAAGCAAGAAGGGTAAATGCAGCGGGTTGGGAAAAGAAAGGATAATCTTTTAGGAATTAGAGTTGACAAGGCAATTAATTAGTTGGGGTGAGGGTAAGGAGGAAACCAGAGTGAAGTATGGGTTTCTGGCTTGGACGACTGTGTGTGTGACAGGGCCATTCTTCAAGGTGAGGAACACTAGAGGGGCCTGGCGCACGTTTGCAGGGAACGGAAGATAGTTAGTTGTTTTGGACATATCGAAATTGAAATACATTTTGAAGCAGTAAGACTTGTGAGTGCTGAAAATTTGATCTAGATGACAAGAAAAAGGTGTTTGTTAGTATCTGAGGACCCTTCTCACATTATCAAAATGCAAGGTTGAGGAAGATATCCAAAGATAAAACTGCCCATTTAATTTCTCCAAAACGGCCTACCAATAGGGAGCTATCCTCTTGGTGTCTCTGGACGTACTACATGTCCTGTTCCTTGTGATGTCACCCTTGTAACAATGCCACATCCTGCACACCAAGGGTGGGAGGACACAAGAAAAGGGCAAAGCTGGGTTTTATAGTCAGTGGGAGGACTTGGGCAGAGCACATGTGACTGCAGGGAAGTAGCCTGAGTCTACCTACTCATTTCACAATACATGCCCTCCCCCCAAGTCAAAGCTTGTGCACTTGAACACCAAAGTTTCCTGCCCTAAGCAATAATACCAACACATAGTGCTAAATCTTTCTAAGCCTCAGTTAAATAGAGACAGTAATAGTACCTCACAGACTTTGTGAGGAGTAAGAAATAATGCATAATTAGCGCTAAACATAGTGCTTGACACACAGTAAGCACTCAATAAATATTGGGTGGTGGTGGCAGTGGTGGTGGTGGAGGTCATACTGATGATCAGAAGCATAACAGATCTCGAAACTCCTAAATCATCAAACCTACTAATTTTCAAAGAATACAGTGCGGAGTATCCTTAATTCTGAACATTCAAAAATTGATAATCCATACATGGCAACTCCCTGTTCATCAATACAATTCATAAGCTATTCCATATCTAACTATTCTATCTAGATGGCATCCAGTGGCTAACTTGAGATCTTTATTTTAATTTGCCTGATTGGTTTGTTTTATGAACACTTTAATTTTGATCATTTTAGCACATGAATAAAACTTGGATGAACTTAAATGTTTGATTTAGCTGATCATCTTGAAACAAACTTTCAATATTAGAGAGAATATGCCCATTTTTAAAAATTAATGGATTACACTGAAAGTTAATACGGAGAGAGAGGTTAAAAAGATAGAAATTTTTTATATAAAACTTATTTATATAAAACTTCCAGTCATGGGTCTTATTCACTTCAGTATTTTCAGTTTCTCAACATAGATCTCAATAAATATTTTTTGAGAGATGGAAGGGAGAGAAGTAGAGTGAGATCTGAGGCGTTCAAGATCAAATCTGTGGAGAGACTAAACTCATTAGGGATCCCACCAGAAAGCATTATTTCATAACATAACTAGGAAGACTGAAATTATGCATAGATGATCTAACAAAGGTTTCCAAAGTGCGATCCCCACTCCAGAACATGCACATCACCAGGGAACTTTTTAGATATGCAAATTCTAACGCTCCACCTAAAACTCACTGAATCAGGATCTCTAGGAGTGGAGCTGAGCAATGTTTTAACAAGCTCTCCAGGTGATTCTGACGCACACTCAGGTTTGGAAATATTGAAGAGCAAGGCACAAAGTGGGTCCATGGACTTTAAAGGGTTTCTGAGTGTTTAAAATGGCAAATACTAGGCAGATGTGTAGATCTTAGTCAAATTCAAGCAGCTTTGCTCCCAGAATTCTACATTCACCTGGCATACTTCACATCACTTAAATTAACTGCAGATTCCATAGAAGCATCTGAGTTTCCACTTCTGGTTAACTGCCCAACAGAGAGACCTGAAGAGGAATTTTGTTATAGAATAAAGTGGGAAGAAACTGAATTACTCTAGGAACTCCTTGAGGACTGAGACAAATATTGTTCCAAATTATTGGACCCCCATTGTCTGTGAGAATGCCTAGCAGATAGAAGGTACTCAAAATCTATTTGTTGAATGAATGGAGACATTCTGCATGTGGGAAGGGCTGACCCAGGTGGTCCCTCAAGATGGTATACATGGGAGGGTGATGATAAAGACCTAGGCTTGAGTCTTTCAGCCCTGGCAGCTGTACAACCTTGCACTAGTTGCTTAATCTCCCTAAGCTTTATTTTCCTTATATGTACAACAGAGATGGTAACTTTCTATCCCCTAGAGTTATTCTGAGAATTAAAAGAGAAAATACATGTTAAGGACATGGAAGAGGGCCTGGGAGATAGGAAACTGTCAATTAATGTTGGTTCTTAGAGTTTTTTTTAACATCTGTTATTACAGCAGTACTACTTTGGATGAGTCAAGGCTTAGGAGTAAGGTCTCTATCTTATTCAATTTACATTATAAGGTTTTAAGCCTACCCCATATGGCAACATGTTTTCCCTGAAAAGAAGCATAGGGACTTGTCCTTTATTGAAGTCCTTTCCAGAAGGCAGAGAAGTTACAATCAGAGAGTAAGGTAAATGCCCTATTACTGTGTGGCTCTTGAGTTTTAAGCAGGTTTAAGTTGGCTAACAAGGTCAAATGTTTTATGTTTACAGAAGAATCTCTGCCAAACTATAGATTCGTCCACTTTTGTGATATTTCCAGTCCTTAGTCCTCATGATAGAAAAGGAAAATAGAAAAGAAAGAAGGAAGGGTGGGGAGGGATGGAGAGAGGGAAGAAATAAAAATTTGCCTGAAATTCTATCTTAAAGGACAAGTTCAATTGTTAATAATTACGTTGGAGGAATGCTGATCTAAGATTTTAACAGCTTAATTATAGATCTCTTGATATATCTTCATACAGTCTTTATACAATACTAATCTGAGATTTGAAGTTCTGTTGAAGTTGTTGAAATTCAAAATTATTCATTGAAAATAAATATATGGAATTACTTAAGAAGTCCTTCCAGCATGGAACTTCCCATTTTTCCTCTTCCTTTGGGTTAATTATCTATATAATACTAGGCATTAAATGGTTAAATACACCCTGCACTCCTGCCCTGAGTCCAAGTTGGAGGAATGGTTATTTGCCTTGCCCAGGAGTATCCTGACATCTATACTTCTATCTACTGCAGGATGACTTGGTCTCCAACCAGAAAGCAGCTTTTCCCATCAGAGTAGGATATGTGCTCCATCACTGTGAGCAGACCAGTGCTGAACACAGAGAAAAAGCAGCAGATCAGGAAGCAGAGGGATCAATGATCCAAGTAAGACCAAGAGATTCCCCCAGGCTGACAAGGTACTGCAGCAAGTATTTCATAGAACACTTCGGAGGTAGTAAACCTCCAATGAAATTTTCAATAGAAGTTCTACTTACAATGTGTTTTAGAAGTTGCAGATGAAATGATTATCAGCTTACCTGCAGCAGGATAATTTTCAGAACTTCCTTAGAATCTTCCATGCCTCCCTTCCACGGCCTTAACATGGCCTGGCCAACTATAAAAGTTCCCAATCCCCTGTATTTCCTTGCAATGGGGAATATTTTCAGGTATTTTTCTCCTGCACCACTCACTCTGCTTTGTCAGTTCTTTTTTTTTTACCAACCCTTCAACTTTGATCAACATCCTGCTACTCCCCTGCTCATTTGAACCTGATATTTCTGATCTCCCCTCACAGCCAAATCTTCCTGTGTTCAGCTACCAGGCACTTTTTTTTTTTTTTTTTTTTAAGTCCTACACCTGTCTACCAGTCATATCCATTCCAAACACGAGAGCTTAGCTCTGGGATCTCCACTTGTCCAAGAAGAAGGTCAAGAGCAAGGATTTTGAAACAAGAGTGAACGAACTCACTTAAAAAGAATGGAGTATAAAGGGCGTAAGAAGAAGGTCAGTAGAAGCCTGGAGAATAGGAATCGGTAGCAGACCAGTGACTGCTCTTTGCCATGGTGGCAAAGAGTTCTCCTAGGATATTAGGAGTATGAGTATTCAAAAAATTAAAGTTGGAGAAGGGAAGGAATGAGGAAGATGTAGGCCTTGCAATTCTGCCTTGATAACACAAACATAAATTTAGGCAAAAAGTATCAGGTCCTTGCAATTGCCTCCCATCTGACTCTTGTCTAGTAAGAAAGAGAACTAAGCTATAGGTACAAGGGATGAAGCTAAGATGCATCATTTCTAGGCTCTGCCTAGTGTGGAGAACTTATGGTCAGACAGCACCATACAGTTGACCCTTGAACAATATGGGTTTGAACTGCACAGGTCCATTTACACACAGATTTTTTTCTTCAGTAAATATAGTTGGCCCTCCATATTCAGGTGTTTCGAATGTGCAGATTCAACCAACCTCGAATGTAAATTCCCATCAGCAGTTGGCTGAATCCATGGATTCGAAACCAACAAATATGGAGGGCCTGCTCTACTATGCCATAAGGGACTTAAGCATCCAGAGGATTCTGATACATGAGGGGGCTCCTGGAACCAATCTCTGCAGATTCTGGGAGACTACTGTAAAATGCTGGTGAGACAGCTGGACAAACTCCTCTGGCATTATGGAGTTTTCCTGCTTAAGCTGAACCAAACATATAAATTAAAGTGAGCTGAGTTTTTCCTCCAAAGCTTCCAAGTTACTCTAAGTCTCTTTAGTCATGGCTAAACAATAGCTGTAAGAAGAAGGTGGGTGTAGTAGCCAACAGGTCAATATGCAATCATCGGTCCTATCTCCCCAGCTCTTCTGAAAGGCATCGCAGAATGAGAGATACAGAACTAAGGACATGAAGGCTTTAGGTCTAGTACTGAGTTTAGGGTTATGGTTGGTTGACTTCTGCCTAAGACCTTAAACTCTTATGTTCTGTTGAAGAACCAAGTTCTAAATGGAGCAATTTTAAAGAATGGATGTAATGCAAAGGCAACCCCGAGACAAAGTATGGTTAATGCACGAAAATCATTAACATTCAAATTCTTTACATAAGGCCTTATGCCTGAATATAGACCTCTCTACCTTATATCTCATTAACAAGGTCTAAGGTCCTGGAGGAATAGGAAGTATTGGATCAAGAATGATGGGGCAAACCTAAATGCCCTGCGTTTATTAAATGCTGTTCAGAAGCATCTTTTGAATAAGGTTGACAAAATTAAAATATAAAGGAGATTAAAAAAGGAACTGCCTGCAAGAAAATGGAACCATAGAAAATGGAATCATAAAATATAAAAGAAGAAAAAAGCCTTGGGCTCAGAAGGAAGAAACGAGGTTTGAAGAGCACATCTTTGCCCCCGTGTACTGGTTCTCAAACTTGGCTGCACATTAGTCACCTAAGAATTTTTTTTTCAAATACTAATTCCTGGGTCCTGCCTCCAGAGATTCTAATTGGTCTGAGGAGCAGCTTGGGAAAGGAGATAAGACAACTCTTTCTCTTTCTCAAGCAGCCTATGCAGTCACGTCTGACTGAAGCTGCTGATCAAGATCAGCTGGACCTCGACACCCATGTCCATACTAGGATGCTCCTCACAAGGGTCAAAAAGAACTGACATACAAGGACGGCATGCCTTCCTGCTTTTTTTTTTTTGCCTATGTGCTTTATTTGTGCTTTCTTTTCAGTTTGTTAATTACTTTAATCTCCTCAAAGTCATGAACAGACTTTGGCATGATGATTGATGTCAGAACATTTAATTATATAAGAAAGCAAAGGTCAATTTATAATATAAAGCCTAATTTACAGGAATATTATTGCCAACCTCTAGAGGGAGCTCAAGGTTCCTTCTCCCCACCTCCTTTCCAATCCCCATGGAGAAACACTGCTTAGGTGTAAGTTTAGGATTTTACTGGCTATTTGTTATTGGATGGTACCACAAGGCCAAGTTAACTATTTTTATAATGTGGGTGTGGCCTATTTTGGATTACCTTCTTCTTTGGAAACTGAGGAGAATGAGGGTAAGTGCACTTGGGTTTTTGTTTGGCAGACAGAAGTAGTGCATAATATGCTAATTAGGTGCATATTAGCAGAGCAAAAAGGAGTCCTTCAAGGGGTCCAATGAAATGTCTTGCTTTAGGCTTAAGAGCTAACCTAAGATTATTTTGCCTCATCTGGCTTCACCTTCATCATCTGTCAGCTTTTAACTCTCCCCTCACCTTCCCACTCTCCCCCACCCTAGGCCAAAGAAACTCACAATGAGGGGAGGGTTGGTGTAGGTCATGATTCAGATAGTATCCTAACAAAATATCATTTTAATAACATCATCATTTTTATTCAGGTGTTGTTAAAAGAGGGATAAAAGGAACTGGGAAGAAAGTCTAGTTCTTGCAATTCAGCCTTGCAAAGGTAAAGGGAATTAAGTCAAAAGCAACAAGGCTGAAACTTCTTAGTTTAAATAATAGAAAGATAACAGTGCCTGACTTTGTCTCAACTGTCCATCAACATATCTATGAAGACTGAAACAAGCACACAAACAGAAAAATACTAACATAAAATATGGAATAAAAGATTTACCAGATCCTGAGCAAAATTACCACAAACCCTTGTCTTAGTCTGCTTGGGCTGCTATAACAAAATACAATAGGCTAAGTGGCTTAAACAATAAAAATTTGTTCTGGAGGCTGGGGAGTTCACAATCAAGGTGCTGGCCAATTGGGTTCCTGGTGAGAGCCCTCTTTCTGGCTTGCATACAGCACCCTTCACACTGTGTCCTCACATGACAGAGAGAGAGTGCTGTGTGTCTCTTCCTATTAAGGACACTGATTCCATCATGAGGGTCCCACCCTCATGACCCTATCTAAACCTAACTGTCTCCCAAAGGTCTTGTTTTGAAATACCATCGTATTGGGGGTTGGGGCTTCAACACATAAATTTGAGGGGAGCACAATCCATAGCAACCATAGAAGAGAGAGGGTCAATTTGAGAAACTTTTATAGCCTGATCTAAATTCTAACCTTGGAAACAAGAGGAAATCTGTATACAATGAAGACAGACTGAGGCTTCCACCCATCTCTTACTGCACTACACTTTTCCTTAGAAGCATGACTTGCAACAACCAAAAAACAGATACTTCCCTTATCTTTGGGGGAAGACCCCTTGTGGATGGTCAGGCAATGCCTCCTGCTTTACTTTTAACACATACCTCTAAAGAACACTCAACTGTTTAAACACATCTCCTACTCTTGAATTCATAGCCATTCCAAGAAGAGTTCTGATATTGTTCAAATATAAAGAGACTCCAAAGACAATATTGGGTTACACGGAAGCTTTCGGTAGATGAGGCAAAGAGATTACAATCATCTTCTTGGATGCCTGTTCTTCTTTAGATCACTTCTCCACTTTTGAACTCATTGCCCATGTGGCTGGTGTGATTAGATGAGGCCAGATCTTCCTCTCCCCTGGGAGAAAACACCATCTATCCCTTCTACTTTAGACACTTGAGGATTTCTTCTCTGTCTCCCATGGGTATTAATCCAGTCTATGCTTTAAATAATAACTATGCACTGATGGCTCCACTTTAACTTCAGCATAACTAACTTCACAAAAGTCCAAATATTGTATGGTAAGGATTCTGATATTAATCTAGTCCCTCTTGATTGGCACCCATTTTCAGCATAACTGTGGCTTTAGACACATATAGCATCTACATTGAGAGTAATATATTTAGATAGTACTTTATTAATATTTTTAACCAGAATTAATTAAGGGGCGGGGAGCATTGCAATGACTTCTGACGTCAACTACCTGGAGTTGGACCAAACTTCACAGGTGAAGGGCACAGTCCTCCACAACACTGCCCTAATTTCAGATACCAGCTGTTAAGTGCAGAGGTCTCCAGGCCACCTTTACTTCTGACCAAGTGTCTACAAATTTGGGGATTCCCACTACCCCCTCAGGTTTGATAATTCACTAGAACAATTCACAAAACTCAGAACACTACTATATTTATGATTAAAGTATTCTTATAGCAAAAGGATACAAATTGGAACCAGCCAAAGGGAGAGATGAACAGGGCAAGGTCTGGGAAGGTTCTGTGAAATAAAATTCATATTTTATGGCAAGACAAGAAAAATTTAAACATAAAAAAATTTCTCTGCCCTTTGGCCTCTTCTCTACCCTCTACTGTGCATTGTATATCTGCATTAGACATTGACCAAACCTCGCCCATTGGCAGAAATACCTCCTTAACCCTAAAGAGTAACATTGTCCTAGCATCAACAAGACGACAACTTAAAAGATAACATTCCAAAAAAAAAAAAAAAAAAGATAACATTCCTTCTTGATCTTATACAGGCTACAATGACCCTTAGATCTGGATTATGTAAACTATCAATAATATGTCATTTAATGTGCGGCCCTCTGTCTCAAAAAAAACTTATATAACTGTCCCTTGACTTCTAATGGGCAATATAGCTCTCAGAGTTTTCTGAGATGCTGTTCCCAAGTTATAATCCTCAATTTGGCTCAAATAAAATTTCCCATTTCTTTCTCACATTTACTGATTTTTTTGTCAATGTGCATGGTACAGTTGGCAGGATATCAAAGATATCCACCAGAAGGCACCTGGCATCTACCCGGAACCGGCAGTTGGTACCAGCATGGGGCCACTGAACCCCACCAGTTTCTCAGTACTCCTCAGGTACTCATTGTTTGAGTGATGATCCTGAAAATGTTATTCAAGCTATTTTGCTTAAGATGTGGAGTCTTAATGGGCACTGGTGCATTTCCTAGGCCAGGACCCTTAAGGGGTCTGGGCAAAGGCCCAAGGAAACAGGGGGCTGGATTTTTGTTAAATTTGGCTTAAATCCAAAAAGATGAGTTGATACATGGTCTGAACAAAACTTTTGCTAGTGAAATGAGAGACTTAATTATTCAGCTCCAAAGAATAAGGGAGACCCACTACAACGACTAAGTAAAAACAGTTCCTCTGGGCAGCACCACAGACAGGAATAACCTAGCACTCTAGCCAGCCATGATGGTTTTAAACTGTCACAGGGAGAAACCAAGCCGTGTAAAAGATGTTGAATTGACCCAAGTATAACTCCTTGAGGAACTTGACTCAGAAGCAGCACACATGTGATCCACCATGCTCTCCTCAGAAAATTGTTCAGATTATATCTCATATCTGAATTGAGCTACGAAATTAATACTGGGAAATTGTGCCTCAAAGGCCAAACAACTCCCATGCAAACAGCCACCTACAGGAATACCAGCTGGGTTTAGGTATGCTTGCAAGCACTTAATTGAGAATTAAAGGAAATCAGGCCCTAAAATGGCCAAGCTGGGGTTCTTCTGGCACTCCAAAACAATTTTGAGCATGCAGTTAAAGCTGGCAGTCTTTTGGATTTGTGCCTTGCAGTCTACTGGAAACAACAGTGCTAAGTGTTTTTGTCTTTGATTAGCAGGGAAAAATATTTGTAAGTCTAGCTCCTTGGATCCTTTGAATTGGAGAAACATCTAAATCATTAAAATTTTAGAGAGCTCTCATCTTAAACTATTGTATCTATCTTAATTGGTATGCGGAAGTCCCCAAAAGCTTCAAAATTCCAAAAGAGCCTCACTTAAAGATCTGTTGTAGGGACTTCCCTGGTGGCGCAGTGGTTAAGAATCTGCCTGCCAATGCAGGGGACACGGGTTTGAGCCCTGGTCCGGGAAGATCCCACATGCCGCGGAGCAACTGAGCTTGCACGCCTAGAGCCCATGCTCCCCAACGAGAAGCCACCGCAACGAGAAGCCTGTGTGTCGCAAATAGCAGCCCCTGCTTGCCACAACTAGAGAAAGCCCGCATGCAGCGACGAAAATCCAACATAGCCAAAAATAAATAAATAAAAAATTTTTTAAAAATTTAAAAAAACAGATCTGTTGTAAAGGGCTAATGAAAGATTAATGATATAAAAGGTACCTAAAACTCTACTGCTCCCCTCTTTCTTATTTTGAGTACTCATTCTAGTAATCTTCTGAATTGCCTTTCTACCCCGAAGACACTATTAAATGGCTACTTTTAGAACTGTGACCACCTGAGGCTGTAAGTGAGCCTCTCTAGATCAAAGGAACGGAGGGCCACAGGCAAAGAATTTCTTAAACCCAGGGAGGATCCACAAAAGTGTTTGTAAATGGATTGCCAAAATGGGAAGCCACCAGTCTGACTAAACAGACCATAGCTGATTTTTTTTTTATTGGAGGAGAATTGCTTTACAATGTTCTGTTAGTTTCTGCTGTACAATTAAGTGAATCAGCTATATGTATACATATATCCCCTCCCTCTTGGACTTCCCTCCCACTCACCTCCCATCCCACCCATCTAGGTTATCAGAGAGCACAAACTGAGCTCCCTGTGCTATACCGCAGCTTCCCACTACTATCTATTTTACACATGGTAGTGTATTTATGTCAAACCTAATCTCCCAGTTCATCCCACCCTCCCCTTGCTCACCACCCTGCATCCACACATCCGTTCTCTATGTCTACGTCTCTATTCGTGCCATGGAACTAGGTTCATCTGTACATTCTTCTAGATTCCACATATATGCATTAATATATGATACTTGTTTTTCTTTTTCTGACTTACTTCACTCTGTATGACAAACTCTAAGTCCATCCACATCTCTATAAATGACCCAATTTCGTTTCTTTTTATGGCTGAGTAATATTCCATTGTATATATGAGCCACATCTTCTTTATCCATTTATCTGTTGATGGACATGTAGGTTGCTTCCATGTCCTGGCTATTGTAAATAGTACTACAATGAACATTGGGGTACATGTGTTTTTTGAATTATGGTTTTCTCTGGGTATATGCCCAGTAGTGTGATTGCTGGGTCATATGGTACTTCTATTTTGAGTTTTTTAAGGACCCTCCATACTGTTCTGCATAGTGGTTGTATCCATTTACATTCCCACCAACAGTGCAAGAGGGTTTTCTTTTCTTACCCTCTCCATCCTTTATTGTTTATAGATTTTTTAATGATGGCCATTCTGACCAGTGTGAGATGATACCTCATTATAGTTTTGATCTGCATTTCTCTAATAATTAGAGATGAGTCTGGCTAAAGATTTATCAATTTTGTTCATCTTCTCAAAGAAATAGCTTTTAGTTTCATTGATTTTTACTATTGTTTTTTTCATTTCTATTTCATTTATTTCTGCTCTGATCTTTATGATTTCTTTTCTTCTAGTATCTTTGGGGTTTTTGTTGTTGTTATTGTTCTCCTTTCTCTAGTTGCTTTAGGTGTAAGATTAGATTGTGTATTTGAGAGTTTCTTGTTTCTTGAGGTGAGACCAAATTGCTATAAACTTCCCTTAGTTCTTTTGCTGCGTCCCATAGGTTTTGCATCATCGTGTTTTCATTGTCAGTTGTTTCTGTGTATTTGTTTAGTTCCTCTTGGATTTCTTCAGTGACCTCTTGATTATTCAGCAGTGCCCCGTTTAGCCTCCATGTGTTTTGTGTTTTTTACAGTTTTTTCCCTGTGATTGATTTGTAATATCACAGCACTGTAGCCAGAAAAGATGCTTGATACAATTTCAATTTTCTTAAATTTTCTGAGGCTTGATTTATGACCCAAGATGTGATCTATCCTGAAGAATGTTCCATGTGTACTTGAGAAGAAAGTGTATTCTGCTGCTTTCAGGTGGAATGTCCTATAAATATCAATTAAACCTATCTGCTCTATTGTGTCATTTAAAGCTTGTGTTTCCTTATTTTCTGTCTGGATGATCTGTCCATTGGTGTAAGTGGGGTGTTAACATCCCCCACTATTACTGTGTTACTGTCAATCTTCCCTCCCTTTTATGGCTGTTAGCATTTGCCTTATGTATTGAGGTGCTCCTATGTTGGCTGCATAAATATTTGTTTTTGTTTTTGTTTTTTGCAGTACACGGGCCTCTCACTGTTGTGGCCTCTCCCGTTGCGGAGCACAGGCTCCGGACACGCAGGCTCAGCGGCCATGGCTCACGGGCCCAGCCGCTCTGCGGCATGTGGGATCTTCCCGGACCGGGGCACAAACCCGTGTTCCCTGCATCAGCAGGTGGACTCTCAACCACTGCGCCACCAGGGAAGCCCCATATTTATAACTGTTGTATCTTCTTCTCGGATTGTTCCCTTGATCATTATGTCATGTCCTTCCTTATCTCTTGTAACAGTCTTTATTTTAAAGTCTATTTTAGGGACTTCCCTGGTGGTGCAGTGGTTAAGAATCCTCCTGCCAATGAAGGGGACATGGGTTTGATCTCTGGTCTAGGAAGATCCCACCTGTTACAGAGCAACTAAGCCCATGAGCCACAACTACCAAGCCTACACTCTACAGCCCACAAGCCACAACTACTGAGCCCACAGGCCTAGAGTAGAGCCCATGCTCCTCAATGAGAAGCCACCACAGTGAGAAGCCCAAGCACCGCAACGAAGAGTAACCCCCACTCGCCTCACCTAGAGAAAGCCCACATGCAGCAATGAAGACCCAACACAGCCAAAAATATAAAATTTTAAAAAATGGCTTGTTTAAAGTCTACTTTATCTAAGTATTGCTACTCTCGTTTCCTTTTGATTTCCATTTGCATGGAGTATCTTTTTCCATCCCCTCACTTTCAGTCTGTTTGTGTTCCTAGGTCTGAAGTGGGTCTCTTGTAGACAGCATATTTATGGATCTTGCTTTTGTATCCATTCAGCCAGTCTGTCTTTTGATTGGGGCATTCAAACCATTTACATTCAAAGTAATTATCAATACATATGTTCCTATTACCATTTTTTTTTATTGTTCTGGGTTTGTTTTCGTGAGTCTTTTTCTTCTCTTCTGTTTCCTGCCTAGAGAAGTTCCTTTAGCATTTGTTGTAAAGCTGGTTTGCTGGTGCTGAATTCTCTTAACTTTTGTTTGTCTGTAAAACTTTTGATTTCTCCATCGAAGCTGAATGAGATCCTTGCTGGGTAGAGTAACCTTGGTTGTAGTTTTTTCCCTTTCCTTACTTTAAATGTATCCTGCCATTCCCGCTGGCTTGCAGAGTTTCTGCTGAAAGATCAGCTGTTAACCTTATGGGGATTCCCTTGTATGTTATTTGTTGCTTTTCCCTTGCTGCTTTTAATATTTTTTCTTTGTATTTAATTTTTGCTAGTTTGATTAATATGTGTCTTGGTGTGTTTCTCCTTGGGTTTATCCTGTATGTGTCTCTCTGTGCTTCCTGGATTTGGGTGGCTATTTCCTTTCCCATGTTAGCAAAGTTTCTGAATGTAATTTCTTCAAATATTTTCTCAGACCTTTTCTCTTTCTCTTCTTTTCTGAGACCCCTATAATTCAAATGTTGGTGCATTTAATGTTGTCCCAGAGATCTCTGAGACTGTCCTCAATTCTTTTCAGTCTTTTCTCTTTATTCTGCTCCTTGGCAGTTATTTCCACCATTCTACCTTCCAGCTCACTTATTCGTTCTTCTGCTTCAGTTTCTCTGCTATTGGTTCCTTCTATTTTTCACTTGTTATTATGTTGTTCATCACTGTTTGCTTGTTCTTTCGTTCTTCTAGGTCCTTGTTAAACATTTCTTGTATTTTCTTGATTTGTGCCTCCATTCTATTTCCGAGATTTTGGATCATCTTTACTATCATTACTCTGAATTCTTTTACAGGTAGGTCACCTATTTCCTCTTCATTTATTTGGTCTTGTAGCTTTTTACCTGGCTCCTTCGTCTGTAACATATTTTTCTGTCATCTTTTTTTTTGATGGGTGGGGCTGTGTTCCTCTCTTACTGGTTGTTTGGCCTGAGGCATCCAACACTGGAGTTTGCAGGTGGTTGGGTAGAGCCAGGTCTTGGTGGCAAGATGATGACCTCTGGGAGACCTCACTCCAATTAACATTTCCTGGGGTCTGAGGTTCTCTGTTAGTCCAGTGGTTTGGACTCAGCACTCCCACCACAGGAGCTCAGGCCTGACTCCTGGCCTGGGAACCAAAATTCCACAAGCTGCACGGTGGGGCAAAAAAGCGCAGAATGATAACAAAGAATAAAAAATAAAGTAAAATTAGAAAAGTAAAAAATATATTAGAAAAAATAAAAATATAAATAAAACACCAACAAGGAAAACAGAACCACAATAGCAAAAAAAAAAAAAGGCCGGAAAAGGCCTTGTCTGTGGGGGGACGAGGCTTAGACAGGGGGCAGAGCCTGGGCTCAGGACCAGCACAGCTGGAAAAGGTCCTTGTGGGGGGTTGGCCAGGGCAAGGCTTAAGCTCAGTGTGGCCAGAGGGGGCCTCGGAGGGCAGAGGTTTAGGCCCGGGACCCCAGCAGGCTCTCTGAGGCCCGAGTGGGCAGGAGAAACACTAGCTGTGTTCCCCTCCAGCCCCGATTCCCTGAAGCTCTCTCCCTGTCCCTGCTGATCCCCTCACCGTGAGTGGGCCCCTCCAAGCATGGGAACCCCCTCCCCTCCCCCAGCTGCCCCTCAGGTGCACCGGTCCCATCTCACCTCTACCTTTTCCTCCCCGCTCCCCAGGCCCCCAGGACCTGCACAGCCAGAGAAGGCCTCAGAGGGTGGAGGTTCAGGCCCGGGACCCCAGCAGGTTCCCTGGGACCTGAGTGGGCGGGGGAAACGCTGGCTGCATTCCCTTTCAATCCTCTGATCCCCCGAAGGTCTCTCTAGTCCCTGCTGGTTCCCTCACGGTGGGTAGACCCCTCAGAGCATGGGAACCCCTCCACTCTCCCAGCCACTGCTCAAGGGTGCTGGTCCCATCCCGCCTCCACTTCTCCTTCCCTGCCCTCCCCACTACGTCCTACCCCATCATGCAGGGGTTCCTCCCATTCCCTTAGGTCTCCAATGTCCCCCACCAGTGCCTGGTAGGTGCCCTAGTTGTGAGAAGATGCAAACTCCACGTCCTCCTACTCCACGATTTTGATAGCTGATATCTGAAGCTGGGGGGGGACTTCTCTCCTAAACTAGATGACAGAATGTAAAACATACCAATATAAATGAATAGTATATCCATCCTTCGATATCACTGAGGTAGCCACCCAATTCTATCAGGAAATAAAAGCATCTGTCCTTGTTTTACAAATCTAGTATTTACAGGACCAGAGGTGTGGCTCCAGAAATAATCCAAAACCCACCAATTTTAACACTCCAAAATCCTCCCCTATTTATCTTAAGAGGTTTGTAAGTATTGAGAAAAAAAATTGGGGGGCAGGGGGGCTTAAGGGAACAAAGTCATCCTAGAAGGAACTTGCCTTTCTTCTCCCATACCTCTGAGATGCAAATGTTCTACCTGGTCTTCTCCAGGAACCTTATCTCTGCCATCTTTTTAAAATGCAAATCGAAAAGGGACAGGTAATTTGGAACTTGACTTGTCAAGAATGAATAGAAATCTTAAGTATCTTCTCCATAAATATTAGGGGACAAGGGCAAAGCTTCTGGCCATTTAAATCAGTTTCTTGACAAATCTTCCCTAAAATCCTTCTTATGGCTAGATTTTTACACTCCACTGCCCTGATGATTAAAGATGTTACAGGGTATGAAATTTTAATGAGTACATCAAAGTTTCTGAAAGCAAATGGTTTATCTCTGCTACAAAATGAGTCACTTGGTCTGATTCAATCCGTAAAGGAATGCCAAAACGAGGAATAACCTCAGTGATTAATTTCTTTACCACTATTGTGGCATCGACACATCTAGTCAGAAAGTGTTTAGTCCATCCGCTAAACGTGCAGACAACAACCAAACAGTGAGTACAGCCCACAGCTGGGGACAAATCTATTAAATCCATTTGGAGTGCCACAAAGGGAATGTGGGCTTTGGAGGACTTCCTGGGTGATACAGATTTCTCCTAGAAATCTGGTGAGATTTACAAGTAGTACACTGAGAAATAATTTGGTCAGAAATTTTGTGGATACCAGGGCAAAGATAATTGTCTTTCATTTCCCTAACTATCCCCCCGCCCCCAGCCAAGTGCACATACGTCCCACTTGATGGGATTTAAGTTCAAGCCAAAAGGTTAAATGAAAGGAGGCTATAGGAAATCCATTTGGACCAATATATAATCCATCTGGTAATTGTTGGCACCTTTTGTACCCATTTGTCTTTTTTAGATCATGGAGTTTTTGCCTGATAATAATTATCAGTCAGGAATAAAGGCAGGTTTAAAAATTATGTGCAGAAAAGACAAGGGGGTCCATTTTGAACTGCATGTTTAGCAGCTCTGTCAGCCTTATTATTTCCTAAAGATACATCACCTGTCTCCTTAGTATGTGCTGAACAATAAACAACAGTAATTTTAGAAGGGAAGTGAATAGCTTGTAATAGCGCAGCAATTATATGCCCATTAGCAACAGGAGTACCTACAGATGTTTAGCATCCGTGGACTTTCCAAATTGTGCCAAGAGCATAGTAGACTCCAAAAGCATATTCAGAGTTCATGTAAATAGGGACAGTTTTTCCTTCTAATGTGCAACCTCTAGTAAAAGCTGTGAGTTCAGCAGCTTGGGCTGACTTTACATTAGGCAAAGAATAAATCTCAATAGTCTCATGAAGGCAAACTATGGCATGACCAGTTATTATGTTTCCCGGAAATTTCACTTATAGGAGCCATCACAAAATAGAAGTAAGTCTGGCAAGAGGGAGAAGATATGGGGATATATGTATATGTATAGCTGATTCACTTTGTTATAAAGCAGAAACTAACACACCACTGTAAAGCAATTATACTCCAATAAAGATGTTAAAAAAAAATAGAAGAAAGTCTAGATTATATAAAGAAATGTCTGAGAGATACTCTTGTGGCTTAGAGATCATCCCTAACAGTTGCAAGGCAATCAAGCAGCATAGAGCGGGGGTCTATATCATCAGGAAGGGGTAATAAAGTAGCTAAGATTCAAAGTGTTACAATGATTTAAGATGATTTAACAGAGCCTGCTCCTAAGTGGTCTGTCAGTGTGTAGAGAGGTGCTCTGTCCTATGGACTTGTAATATAGCAGACATAGCACCAGAACATAGAGATGAATGGGGAGCCTAATATAAGAGACTAGCTTTGTCGATCAAGGTAGTTCCTGCAGCCCCACACATAAGCATGGGGGCATTCCTGATGCCACAGGGTCTAATGACATGAGAAATGTAGAACATACCTGAGAGACAAAAGACTGTCCTAGAATGCCTGCAGCAATCCCATTATTTTCATGGCATTATAGATTAAAAGGTTTGTCAAAATTAGGTAAGCCAAGAGCCAGGGGTATGTACCTAATTTTAAGGCTTCAGAGGAGGTGAATGCCTCTGAAGGCCAGGAAATAAGGTCTGGGATAATATCTGGGAGAAGGGCATACAGAGGTTTAGCAAGGGCTGCAGAATTAGGAATCTATTAGCAGCAATAGCCAGCTGCCCCTAAAATTTTATGTAATTATTTTTTCATTTGGGGGAGAAGGATAGACAAAATTGACTTAAGACATTTGGGGTGAGCTTCCAAATGCCTTGAGATAGGTCATGTCCTAAGGGGGTGACAGTCATTTACACTCAGTAAAGTTTAGATCTGGAGGCTTTCTGGCCTCATTCAGCTAGTCCTTTTAGGAGAACGAGGAGTCTGTGAGTCTGTACGAGCTTCCTGCTTAGTTTGATTACAAAGCAAAAGGTCATCAACATACTGAATAAGCGTGGAGCCTTGGGTAAATACTACAGAATCCAAGTCTGCCTTAAGAATTTAGGAAAATATTGAGGGAGACACAATATCCCGGTCCACAAGTTCATGTGAATTGCCTTGCTTTAAACAGTTATACAAAAAGAAACTGTGAGTCAGGATGCAATGGGATCGAGAAAAAGGCTGAACAGTACACCCTGCTTCAAAAGGGAGTCTCTTATAGATACAATTCCTGGCTGTGCATCCCTGGAGAGAGAGTACTGGGCTACTGATGGAAATGGTCTTTTCTTTTTCTAAGTTAATGTACACAGGTTCCGCACTCAGTAACAACCTTACTTCATTTGCTTGTGTAGCCCAGAGACTAACTGGGACATCTTTTAAGGACTCATACTCTTCAGAAGAATTTAAATCAGAATTAGTTTCTAGTAAGGAAAGTAAAAGGTTTAGAGTTTGGTCTGAGGGCAGGGAAATTAAAAAACACCTTTCTCATTACAATTTACAGTGGCATTAAATTTACATAAAGATCTGCTGGTGGACAGCTGGAAACTAGAAAGGCACAATGAGTGTTAAGATGCTAGAGATATTGCAGTGGGCTAAGATACTGGCAGTTAAATAGGCTGCCCAGAGACTCTGACAGCTTGAATAGGATCAGAGGTGACAGGTAGAGACAAACCCTCTGAGCTGATTGTAAAGAAAGCAGCACCAATGTCAATTACAAAATCCAGTTCCTGATCCTCTATTTTAAATTTAATGGTTGGCTGTGGGGTAGAAATGAGGATAGGTTGACACCATCATTCAAGGGGGAACTGTCCCTCAGGAGGAGAAAAAATGAAACTTTGATAGCAAGCAGGGTGCTTTGGGGCTCCTGGGCACAAAGCCTTTCTGTATCGCCCATTTCTTTGATTACAGGAAATAGCCTTCATTCCACCTCCATGACCTTCCCTGAGTTCCAACATGCAGATTCAAGCAGTTGTTAGTTAGGGAAGGAGGGGGATGAGAGACCAGGGAAAAACAAAGTCAAGAGTAACAACAGTGCAGCCTTGGGGCAAGGTCCTGGTTCCCAATCAATGGATACACACAACAGTATCTTTGAGCTGTTTTGCAGATACTGAAACCCCCAGGTGGGAGAAGTTAACGATTAATGACGGTATGCTGCCCACAAGCATGTAGACCCCAGACCAGTTGGAACCTGAAGGTTGATGCTGACTCCTACTTTCCTCACCACCAATCCATCAGAAGAATGTCCACGAGCTGATCATGCCCTCTTTGAACCATTACTATAAAACTTCTCACTATCCTCTCCAAGTGGGGACACAGTTTTTCGAGGCAGGAGCCCGCTGTGTCCCCTTTTGCCTGGCAAAGTAATAAAGCTATCCTTTTCTACTTCACCCAAGACGCTGTCTCTGAGATTCAATTCAACACCAGTGTACAGAGAAGCTGAGCTTTTGGCATCACCTTCTGGGGGTGTTGGAGCCTAGGAGTGTTGATTCGTAAACTTTCCTTTCTCTTAAGTGCAAGACAATTCTTCTTGCAATAGCCTGATTTCTTGCAATACCTGCAATTCTCTGAAGGTACATAGGAAGAGCTCTGCATGGGTTTTTAAATTATTCTCAGAGTTATGTTTTTGCTTTTCTAAAAATTCAAGTTGCAGAGCAAGAACTGTTTTTAATTCCTTTTTCCTTCTGCTTTCCTGTGAACTGTTTACAAAGAATTGTGTGGCAGCCTGCATTATCATGCTTATTAACAGCTATCCTGACCAACCAACCATGCTATTTTTGAACTTTCTTTTCTCCTTTTTTTTAGTATTAGGAAGAAATTTTCCTCCTAAAACAGAAATTAGGAGATTGCTATGCTCTGGGGCTTCCAGGTTTAATGCAGTGTGCCTTTGAAAAGCTTGTATAAAACATTCAACAAAGGCTTTTGGATGTCATCCTTCTTTCTGAGTGCATAATTCAATCTTTGACCAACTAAATCTAGGAGGAAATACCTCTAAAATCACTCCTACTAAACTATGAATATCTGCCTCCAGTAGAGCCATCCCTTGGTCATTTGCAGGAGGGCCCGAGGGAAGGTCTGGCCATATATTTCTTCTGTGAGAGGACTTTCTCCAGGGAGTTGTCTGACCTGATAGCTACAGTGTAGTCATGGGCTGGAAGAATGTCCTTTGGTAGTGTGGGCAAAGAATGTTGACTGCCATTTCAGTAAACAAAGGACGTTGCAGCCATAAAGCCATCAGCCACTGAACCACCCCCAACTCCCCCACCCACCCACCCCCAGTCACAGTACACCCTGACAGGATTCAGGATGCAGAAAAATAGGATACTGGCCCTAGACAGTTGAGGTGCATATCAAAGGAATAATTTCGGGCTTCCCTGGTGGCGCAGTGGTTGGGAATCCGCCTGCCGATGCAGGGGACACGGATTCGTGCCCCGGTCCGGGAAGATCCCACGTGCCGCGGAGTGGCTGGGCCCGTGAGCCATGGCCGCTGGGCCTGCGCGTCCGGAGCCTGTGCTCCGCAACGGGAGAGGCCACAACAGTGAGAGGCCCGCGTATCGCAAAAAAAAAAAAAAAAAGGAATAATTTCAATAAGCCCAGACTCTTGCATCTTCCCATACACAGAGAAGCACTGAAATTATTAACTTGAGATGTCTGCTTTTTGTGTTTAGCAGTAATCTTTTGATGTTCAACTAACATGTGTTTGTTTGGTTTCTGTGTTCCCAGCAAAAACTCCTATATATCTTGGTTCCTCCCTTACCTCTCCGGAAAAGTCCCTCAGAGCCATCTAAGAGGCTGCCATCCTGGACTATAGTCCTCACTAAGGTCCCTAAATAAATCATAATTCTCAACTTCTGGGTTGTGCATTTTTTTTCAGTTAACAGTTTTGGCAACCAGTGAAGGGACCTAGTGCAGATTTCCCTTCTTTGCTTGAACTCTACGATGGTCCAGAGCCTTGGTACTCTGGGTACCAGAGTACCCTCTTGGGTATTCTGTGAGTCCGTCTCCTCTGTGAGTCCACACGAATTTGAGTGAGTCTGTCCTGGGTCTTGGATCTCCAGTTATTGGTTGGTGATCCTAAGTTTTATTCAGTGGTTTTAAACTCCTCACTGAAGGAGTAGGTTTTCTTGAACTTAGGTTCAAGAAGAGGTACCTGGATTATCCTCACTTGAAAGACTGGGAGGATTTTTGCTTAAAGATACTGAGGAGGGTTGAACTAGGTAATTAGGTGGGAGATTAGGTTTCATTTTTCCTTGAATTGGCTACATTAATGGAGTTTGTCAGAATAAAAGTAAAGATATCTCATGAGAGCTTTCAGCTCCAAAGAAGGGACATCTCCTCCTGGCTGGCAATGGCTTTTTCAGGCAACTGAGAAACTTGTGGGAGTGATGGAGGCAAGTCCTCATACCATGTCATCTCTACTCATTTTAATTAAAAACTTGATCTTCCAGGAACACGCATAAGAGCTGGCCACTCAGTAATCTCAACACCCACAACGATCTTAGGCTACAGAAGGGAGAAACGGAGACATGTAAGTAAGAGAGCTGAAATGACTCTAGGGTGACACCTAGAAGAGTTAAACTCACAAACAGCACATTGGCCCACCACACGATCATCACTAGTGATTTTATCTAGTGGGACAAACCTACCTCAGGATGGGGAACAAAACTTTCAAAACAAAAGAAAAAGGAACAATAGATTGTCAGCCTCCAGTTAACACCCCACCCTATACAGTACGTTTGGAATTCATACTTGCAAATACTTTATTGGGAAAACCATACTAAAGGAGATCTCAACGTAAAATGGCCAAATTGGGGCTCTTTTGACATTCCAAAACTAATTTTTTTTTCATACACAGCTAGAGAAAGTTGGCCATAAAATCAAACAGACTGAATGGAATGCTTAGTTCAGTAGGTGTTTAGAAGCTTCTAAAAGGGGAAATGATAAAATAACTTTTCTGCAGGAAATCAACAAAAAATTGCTTGAAACAATATCAGAATTTTTTAAAAGCCACTAACATTAATCCTGTATCTCCCTCTGCTCCTCCTTTATATCCTCTTTTATCTGAACTGCCTAACCCAGATGCTCTTTCTCTCTTCCATCACCCCCACCTCCTGCTCCTTCCTCTCCCCCAGCAAAGGAGGACACAAAATCAGAAATAAGCATAGCTCCCTTTAAAAAGAAACATACTACTGGAAGAGGAGAACCATCACTGATGCTTACATATACATCCTGGACCCGAGCAGAACTTAAAACTAAGAAAATTCCCAATCTTGGGACTTCCCTGGTGATCCAGTGGTTAAGACTTTGCCTTCCAATGCGGGTTCGATCCCTGGTTGGGGAGCTAAGATCCCACATGGCTTGAGGCCAAAAAACCAAAACACAAAACAGAAGCAATACTGTAACAAATTCAATAAAGACTTTAAAATGGTCCACATCAGGGACTTCCCTGGTGGCACAGTGTAAGAATCCGCCTGCCAATGCAGGGGACATGGGTTCGAGCCCTTGTCCGGGAAGATCCCACATGCTGTGAAGCAACTAAGCCCATGCGCTACAACTACTGAGCCTGCACGCTAGAGCCCAGGAGCCACAACTACTGAGCCCATGCACCACAACTACTGAAGCAACGAAGACTAGCCCCCACTCACCGCAACTAGAGAAAGCCTGCATGCATCAACGAAGACCCACAGAGCCAATAAATAAATAATTAAAAAAAAAATGGTCCACATCAAAAAAAATCTTAAAAAAAAAAAAAAAGAAAAGAAAAAAGAAAATTCCCAATACTAGTCAAGATTCACTGGGATTTGCGAAGGAATTCTCGTTAACCATCTGAAACTAGGAGCCCAGGTTTTCCAACTGATATCAATTAACACAGCTATTAGTTTCTGAAAGTAAAGCAAAGGAATGGACAGATAAAGCACGATGGAGAAACCCCTTAACGATTTCGATTTACATAGCCCACCAGCTCACACTGAATGCAAGAAATTAGCTCATAAATTACTTAGACCTCCCAGAGTTTTTTCCGAAATCTGTATAGACTGGATAAAGACTCAGCAGTGTAAATAAACCCAGATGAGTCAATTCCAGAGTATTATGAGAGGTTCAAGAAAATGTTTAAACTATATTCTGGCATGACACCTGAAGCATTCTCTAAACACCAAAATGATCCTTTGCTCACCTCCACCTTTTTAGAAGGCATAGATGAGGAATTAGCTACTCTATTAAAAGACACAATTTACGTTGGGCCCCATTACACCGACCAACTTTCCAAAACCATTAAAGGAAAGAGAGAAATACATCTATAAAAATTATGAACCTTTAGTTGCACCAATTAAGTAATCAAGGTCGGTCGATGGTTAACAAACCCCCGTTCTATCCATGACTGACAAAGGAACCTAGCACTTGCTTTTACTGTAAAAAACCAGGTCATCAGAGAAGGGACTGTAGAAAAATGAAAAAAGATTTTGAGGGCAAAACTGGATTTCGGACCAGAAAATCCAACCTAAACAAGAATAAGGCTGCTCCAAGGGAACAACGGGAATCTTTCCTCTTCTAACACCCTGGGAGAAGTGGAAATGAAAATACAAGGAGAAACAATTAAATCCTTAATTGGGGCCACCTTTTCAGTTTCAAACTCTATCAAAATCAAAGGCTCCCTCTCTTGCAGTAATACGTCAAAGCACATGATAGGGGTTTCTAACATGCCTATTAAGGTTCTTAAATCATTACCTTCAGAATTTTGCTTAAGAGAACTTAAAGGAAGGCACTCTTTTTTCCTAGTAGAAAGTATCCGTATTCACCTGATAGGTAGAGATTTACTAGAAACTTAAAAAGCCCATATTTCTTTTACTCCTAAGGGGGAAATGTTTTTAGATCTGTAGGATCAATCATATTTCCTTCATCATATAATGTTTGTGATCCATGATGCGAGTGATGCAGAACAAGAAAAACTGCTAGGCTTAGTACCTGAAGAATTATGAGCACTTGACCCAACTGACATAGGCAAAGTACATTCTGCATCACCCATTAAAATTAAATCATACTAAAGATGATCAGCCTAATAAGACTAGAAAATAAGGCTGGGTGTCTTATGAAAAATGCCAATACACCACTTCCCTTAAAGATAGCAACTGGCATGGAACAGATTGGATCAGGAAACCAGAAATATACTGGGTTACACCTAACACCAGACATATGAACTAACTTACGTGATTGGACATGTGAACGCATGTTCACATCTTTGATAGTTCACAACTTGAAGGTTTGTATGTAGGGGACTTACTGTAATTCAAACCAAATGCTGTGTTTTCACACCAGACAAATCCTCCAATATAATGCATTTAATGACCTACATGAAAAATCAGATTTCTACCTTAAGTGATCCACTTCCTAGTCTTAGTGATCTTTTAGGGAGCTGGTTTGATTCTGGAAGCTCATGGCTTAAATCCCTACTTATGACTTTATTAATGTTACTAGCTGTATTACTTATATCCCGTTTCATAAGATTATTGTCTCCTGCATTACCCAATGTATAACCAGGCCTCTGACAAAATTAATTATGGCTAAACATTTTGAGGCAGTTGACCATATGTATATAACTCTATGTAGAATAATGGTAATAGTACAACTATAAATATGGGGAAAAGCAACAATGGAAAACATTTCCTGGATTACAAGAGACTAGTAAAAAAGGCAATCCAGAGAATTTTAGATTATCAACAGGGCCTAATTCAAAAATTAGCACATGAGTGACCTATCAAGAGAATCTTCGCCTGATCTGGGAATGAGCCTTAGCACTGTGGGACAAAATTGGTCATGAACTGCCTCCCAAACGTCGGTTGAATTTATGACCAAAAGGAGGCAGTGTGGACAAAGAACTTCACTTGCCATTTCAGCAAACAAAGGATGTTGCAGCCATAAAGCCATCAGCCACTGAAGCGGCCCTCACCATGGTGCACCTGGAGGGGATTCAAGATGGAGAAAAAGAGGATACTGGTCCTAGATAGTTAAGGTGCATATCAAAGGAATAATTTCACTAAGCCCAGACTCTTGCATCTTCCTGTACACAGAAAAGCACTCAAATTATTAACTTGAGATGTCTGTTTTTTGTGATTAGCAGTAATCTTTGGATGTCCAACTTACATGTTTTTGGGTTGTTTTTTTTTTTTCAGCAAAAACTCCTAGATATCCTGGTTCCTCCCCTACCTCTTTGGAACAGTACCTCAAAGCTATCTGAGAGGCTGCCATTCCAAGCTATAGTCCTCAGTAAGGTCCGTGAATAAAGCATAATTTTCAACTTTTAAGTTGTGGGGTTTTTTTCAGTCGACAGTAATCAGTCAAGATCTCTGTGAGTGGGCTTAAGAATAGCCATTAATCTTTCTAATTCCTCTCTGAATTTTGTAGGATCTTCTGAGAGTGGAGGTAAGATCATTTTATAATTTAAAAGATCAGCTTCTGTTCAAGGGACATGAATTCTCTGTGGCAGCGGTCTTGGAGTCTTGGATACATCAGCAAGGGACATTGCACATAAACTTCTGAAGCTGGCAGGGCCTGAGTATAGAGCCCTGGGAAGTAGGAAGAGTCATAAGGGACAGCAAAATGAGCCTTCCTGGCTATATCTACTAAACTGACTTCCTGGCTATCAGCATTTACACAAGTGACCTGTATGCCCTTAGCTTGGAGGTCAGGCCTGAGTACCCTCTCTAATTCTAAGGAAAAGGAAGTTAAAATAGGTAGCTGGATGTTTTCTGGAGAAGCCAGAGTCTTAGGATCTAAGGGAAATGGCTGAGGATTTTTGAGGTGACGCATTTTAAACCAGGGAGCCAGAGATCCAGATCTTCTTGAGGGTCAGGAACAGGGAGTTGGGGATACAGGGGAATATAGGAGGGAGGAAAAGGGGAATTTATGTCATATTTGGCTTTTAATTTTTATTCTGACTTTTGTTCTTTCATTTTATTAAGGGATTCCCTGAGGCCAGCCATTATACTTCTTTGGGTTTTCTTTTCAGTTTGATCTTCCCATAAATACCAATAAGGCAGCTGCGTGGAATGAGAGCTCTCTAAAAAAACTTTTCAAATATAGAAGTTTTTCCAATTCAAAAGATCTGTCATCTGGCCATTGATGAGCAAGATCTTCATTAGTGTACTTATCCCAATAGTGACTCAATCCAATAAGCCTATTTATGGAAAGACCCAGAAGTATCTTCCAGGCTTAGAATAAATCTTACTATGGACACAGGAGCTATCCCTGGCGGGAACACAGATGATGTAGGCCCCATGATCCAAAGGTTCACTCCACACAACACTCTAAGAAAGTAAAGGCCTTTGTTGCACAGGCATTAAGTATGGTGTCCTGAAAACGGCATCTCTGGTCTCCCACAAAAATGTGGGGCACCTCTAGCCACAAACCCACTAATTTATGGCACCAGGAAGGTTCTACTGGAATGGACTATTCCAGCATTAATAAGCAACAAAGGTTGAGACAACAGAGGCCCCTTATGGACTAAGTCCCCTTATGACAAACTCCCTGAGAGTTAGTACAGCTGGACAAAGAGAGTGCTGTTTGTAACTTCATGTCTCAGAACTCCAGTCTATTCAACTGGCCACCAGATGCACCCCAGTAAATTCACCTTCTAGATGGCAGAGACCCAAGATGTTTTCTCATTGGTTAAAACACAAAGCTCTTCTGGACATATAATAAGACAGAAGGAAAAACCTTATCTGTTTTGTTTTTTTCTTATATGCAGATTAACAGCTTTAGCTAAGCCCTGAGTTTCTTGGAGCCACACAAATGCCTGAGAGGAATGAGTCACAGGGTTGCGGAGTATGTGATGTTTTACAGAGTATCTCACTGCATAGAAATTTTCTCGAACTTGGCAGGTGACCTAGTGTCCATCTAACCCATTCCTTGACCAACTTATCCTTTCATGGGTGCCTTCTTGAGGTGGTGAATATCCTAATAGCTGTCAAATGCTCGGTTCGTGCCCACCAATGGTGGGGCTGTGGCTTCCAAGATATCCCTTAGCATAGCTTTTACCTCATGTGCATATTAATCCTCAGCAAAGTTTGTCTAAATAGATGCCAGTCTGGTGAGATCAACAAACTCACCAGACTCCAGGGCATGTCCAGACAACAGGCTTATAGGGCCTGTGCCTGCATCTTACCCTATGGAATTTCCTACTTATGACAAATAACATAATAGAGACAAAGAAAGATAGTGAGGAAAAGGATCAACCAACCAAGAGTGCTCTACCAAATTTCCAAAGAGTTGCTGAGTCCAAGGAACTAGCTCCACAAATATTTTCAACTGCTAATCTAAATTCAGAGAGAGAAAAAAGATTCTCACCACTTTCGCTCCATCAGACCCTGCAGACTGAGATTCTGGGAAGCTGACATGGTAAGAAATTTTACCTTCTGCCAGCCCTTGCCAGACGTCCCAGGATCTCTTCATCTGTAGCAGTCTTCAGGAGGAAGCTGTTTGTCAGCCAGATGCTGCCAGCCAGTGACGTATTGTTGACTCCACCAATTGTGGGGGAGGGGAATTTCCCATTTCCCCTCTTAGTTCTTTTGGCTGGCAATTAAAATGACATAAGGCAGATTAACAAGAGAAAATCAAATTTATTATATATATAAGGGAATCCAAATAAGCATGAAGAATTCCAAAGACAGCAAGGCAAGATGAGGTACATATACTATTCTGGACTCAGGCAAAGGAGGTAGGGGTCTGGGACTTCAAAGGGAAGTAAGGTAATTCATAGGAAGATTAAAAGAGCTAATGTTTGGTAAACAAATATTTGCTGGGCCCAGGCAGACAATGGGGCACAGAGAGAACTTTGATCAAACAGGCCTTGCTAGGTTCCTCCCTGTCTACCACACCTAGTTCATACTTTTCTATAGTTATTTACGGTAATAGCTCCTTCCTGGCATAGTCTTCCTATCTTAAACTCTTTTAGGCAGTAACGGGGAAGAAGCTCAAAGATTCTTCCTGAGTCTTTTGGGCCTTGCCTGTTTTCAGCTCAAAATAATCCACATGCCAAGAGGCACATCTTGGGGCAGCCTACCCTGAACCCCATCAGTTGTGACCAATGGCCTGACTATATGGTCAGGCAGAAGAGCAATGGAAAACTTGGCTATTAAGGGATGCTCACATGGGGCAGGGCCCTTCTGGAAATTACTATGGTGATTTTGGGGTACATTAAAGTAGGATATGTCAATACCCATCAGAAGAACCACATTCTAGGACGGGAAGGTATTTGGAATCAATGAGGTTTCCTGGTGCACTCACTTGGGGCAACCACCTGGGTCCATTAAATGAGTGGGCGTTGGGGGACTACAACAATGCATATATGGTCTGAATCTAGACATATCCCTCTTGCACTCTATGAGGAACAAAATGTCAATAAGGACTGTTCTGTGGTAATGGTGAGTAGCGCCACTCCCATATCCGCCCCTTGATTCCTGGACTGTGAAATCTGGCTGTGGAAGAAACAGTACCATATATTGGACACTGATTCAAGCATATATAATCTTCTGGAGAACCCTGCCCCAGCCTAGCAAGGTATTATCACCTAGCTAATACTATATAACTGGTTCTTCAAAAGTCCATTCCACCATTCTCTCAAGCCAGCTACTTCAGGATAATGTGGAACATGTTAAGAGTACTGAATGCCATGAACATGGGCCCATTGCCACACTTCATTTTCTGTGAAATGCGTTCCCTGAACAGAAGTAATACTGTGTGGAATACCATGACAGTGGATAGGCATTCTGTAACTCCACGGATGACAACTTAGGCAGGGAAGCCGAATCCATATCCATATCCAGAGTAAGTGCCCACTTAAATACGAACAAAACATTGCCCTTTGCATGATGGGAGTGGTCCAATATAATCAACCTGTCACCAGGTAGTTATCCCATTACCTTGGGGAACTGCGCCATATTGGGACTCAGCGTTAGCCACTGCATTCAGTTGTGGCCATAGTCAGGTCAGCTTTGGTGAGTGAAAGTCTATGTTGCCGAGCTAGCATCACCTCCAACCCTGTCTCAAAAATGGCCACTTTGTTCATGAGTCAATTGGGTGATGACAAGAGTGGCTAGAGGAAGAGGCTGATGGCTATCCGCAGAATGGGTCATCCTAACCACTTGATTACTAAAAAAACTCCCCTCTGCTGAGTTCACCCTTTGATGAGCATTCCCTTGGACACAAATATCTTCATGTCTTTTGCCCATTCAGAGAGGTCTATCCACATACCTTTCCCCAAATTTCCTTGTCACCAATTTTTTAATATGTTCATTCCAAGTCCCTAACCATCCAGCCAAATCACAGGCCACAGTCCATGAATCAGTATATAATTGCACATCTGGCTATACCTCCTAAGTAAAGTGAACAACCAGATGCACTACTCAAAGTTCTGCCAACTGGGAGGATTTCTCTTTACCACACTGTCCTTCAGGGATGTCCTAGAAAGCAGCTGTACTACAGCTGTCCACTTTCAGATGCTGCCTGTATATCATACAGAACCATCTGTAAACCAGGCCTAAGGCTCTTCTTATTCTGTCAACTGATCACAGGGAACTCCCCACAAGGTTATATGTGTGGGCTGGGAGAGAGAGGCAGTGTAGCAGGAGTGGAGACCATGGGCATTTGGGCCACTTCTTCACAGAACTTGTGCCTTCAGGGCCTCCTCAGGCCCAATGACATATATACCACTTCCACTCAATGATTCAGTGCTGATGTGCATACCCCACTTTTGGGCTTGGTGGGTCAGATTCATGGTGGACAGCTCAGATCACATGGTAACTTGATGGCTCATGGTTAAATGTTCAGTCTCTACTAAGGCCCAGTGGCAGGCCAAGAACTATGTCTCAAAAGGAGAGAAGTTATCCACAGAGGATGGCACAGCTTTGCTATAAAACCCTAAGAAACTAAGGAACTAGCTGTGATTTACCAATAAAAGCCTGCCAAAGGCTCCAATCTGGATCCGTATCTGCCACTGACACTTCAAGCATCACTGAATCTGCTGGATCAAATGGCCCAAGTGGTAAAGCAGCTTGCATAGCAGCCTGGACTTGTTGCAGAGCCTTCTCTTATTCTGGGCTCCACTAAAAACTAGAAGCCTTTGAGTCACTCAGTAAATGGGTCAGAGTAGCACACCCAAATGAGTATACTGCCATCAAAATCCAGAGACTCACTAAGCATTGTGCCTCTTTTTGATTTTAGGATGAGTCAGATGCAACAACTTATGTTTCACCTTAGAAAGAACATTTTGACGTGGCCCACACCACTGGGCCCCTACAATTTCCACTGAGGTCAACTGTCCATGAACTTTTATTGGCTTTATTTCCTACAGTCTGACCTGCAAATGTTTTACCAATAAGTCTAGAGTAGTTGCTATTTCTTGCTCACTTGGTCCAATTAGCAAAATGTCATCAATGTAATGGACCAGTGTAAAACCTAGTCAGAGGGAAAAGCTATCTAGACCTCTGTCAACTAAATTATGACATAGTGCTGGCGAGTTGATATACCCTTGACACCAACTGCAGCATTACCTTCCCAGCACATCATCTATGACGATACATAGAGTATTTGCCAACCAGGGAAGCTAAGCTGAGCTTCAGTGCCTAGAGTTTTTAACTGAGATTTCATTACATGGGCATGATTGATCAAATTACCGTCTATGTAGTTGAATTCAATCTCCAGCCTAACATTCCCTCCCTGGATGTCAGGCTGATATCACTGTGGCTCAAAGTCCCAACCTCTATTCACCTGGTTCGTCTTTCTGACATGGCCAGCTTCTCATCCTGAGTCATCTCACTAGCACAAACTATCAGGGTCCACCATGAATAACAAAGATATTCTTATTATTTGAGGAATTCCAAGGATTTAAATGCTACTTCCAGTAACCAGGGATAAAAGCCAGCCAAATTTTTATTCCAAGGGTTTAGAGGCTATCTCCCAGGAATAAGGGCAAAGGCCAGCCAAATTATTTATTACATCAGCATACACCTGTGAGAGAGGCTTCTGCCAAACATGTGATTATATACTTTTTTTTTTTCATTCAGGAAAACTCCATAGCAGATCAAACCAGAAGCAAGATTGACACTCTGACCTGGCTCCTTGATATTAAGTATTCTTTTGATAACATGATTTTTTAGTATATCCATAGTATTCCAACATATGGATGTACCACAATACACTTAACCATTCCCCTACTGATGGCTATTTAATTTGTTTTCAGCTTTCTTCTGCTTTGAAGAACATTTTGATGCTTAGGGATACATATGATTGAGTTGTTCTTTATCAGGCAACATAAAGGCTCTTCTAAAAGAAATTTTTAAAATTATGTTCTCTCCTCACACATATTTAAGTTGACATCCAAAATTTTTCTAACATTTAAATAGTTAAAATTTATATAATCCCTACTGTATTGTAAATATTAACATTTTAAAGTAACACTGAAACTCTTTCATGTTTGCCCAAAGGGAAGAGTAGAAACTTGATACTTGCCGTTATCCATTGTTTAAAATACAAAAGTACTTCCTCAATGGTCAGAAATTTTGTATCATCTCTTTTTCTTCTTGAAATCACATTTCCATTCCAGAATTTTATCCAAATTTTTTTATATTTAAAACACTTTATTATCCTATCATATTTTCCCTCAATAAAATACATACATTGGTTAAGATTTCTTTTTTTATTTTACTTCTTGGAACTATAAGACTAATTATTAAAAATTTCTTCTGGATTAAATTATAACAGAAATTATTAGCATTATACAATTGATCAAGTAGTATGTAGTAAGAAGTTTTTATTGGAAGCATATTACTTAGTGACATGAATGGAGCTTTAAGAAAACATGGTTTATCCTCGGGGGGGAATAATACTTCATGCTAAATAAGACAAGATCCAGCATCAACTTTATTTTAGTTTTTATAAACTGAACTGAGAAACCTTGTTCATATAAACACATGGGAATTGGAGATTTACTGTAGCTATTTCCTCAATTCTTTGGACTTCTTCCAAGTTACATTCAGAAATCAGATAATAAGCCATCATCAGAAATTATATTTAACATGCATCATGTGACAACCCAATTTGATCCTACTGCAATTTTGTTGAAAGCAAATAATTGGAAACCACCTACCTCGCTAAAGAATTTGTTACCCAGCAATTAAGTTATTCACCTTCTCAATTTCTGGGATGTAAACTAGAAGAAGGCTTTTACCAATGCTTAGCAAATGATTATTACTTTGTTGACCTGAAATAAATAAGGTGGAGGAAGGGGGAATTCACCCCTTTTATTCCTGTCTCACTGTTTGAACTAGGACATCTCATCTTCTCTTCCCTGGGACTAGGATTTACACAATCAGCTCCCCGGATCTCAGGCCTTCAGACTAGACCGAATAACACCACTGGCTTTCCTGGGTCGCCAGGCTTGTAGACCACAGCTGATGGGACTTCTCAGCCTCCATCATCTCATAAGCCAATTCCTCATAATAAATAAAAATATAAGTAAATAAATATCTCCCTCCCATTGGTTCTGTTTCTCTGGAGAACCTCAATTAATACACAACATACAATTTTTTCATGTCATTACATTTAAATATAAACATTTGATTTTCTGTAAATATTCAAATTAACTCTATATTTAAATACACTTTCTATCAAATCTTGAAGCTGCAGATTTAGCAGAAGCTATTTATGCAAAATATCTGCTGTATAATCTAATGAACAAAGCAGGACTTAATTGCCAAACCAATCAGTCAAATCAGACATAAGTTCTGACATTTTTTTCAATTAAAATAAAGCATAGTAATAATCATCTCTGTAACAACCAGCTCCCTTCTGAATTATAATTCTGAGAAAGAGAAAGAGAGAGGAGGGACTGAAACCTACCCTAAGTTTGTTAATGAATGCAGTAAGGCTGACCTCCCTCCCTGGTTCTTTTTAAGAATCTGCTTATGACACTCCCTTGGGGTACTTCAGGGTTACTGCATTCAGCGGCTTTGGGGGAGGAAAGAGAAACAAATTGCTGGGTGAAAACTGTCATAGTTTCACTGCCCCACTCCACAGCAAATTTGAATTCAGAACACCACAACACAAGGCAAAATATCTGATTTCTATGGCATGCTTTGCTTTTCATGGAAATATGTGTAAAGCAAAGAAAGTAAAACGAACTAAAAAACTAAAAAGAACTTTATGGTACCTATCCCAAAGGCTACTTCTCCAATACCAATATTTCAAATGGTCCCCAACTCTTACCCCCAGGGCAATGTAGCATAGAAAAATTCAGGATGAGTGAGAGGTATTACTACTTTCTTTTGTAAGAGAGGGAAAGGCCAATTGTGAAAAGGAGCTGAGAAAGGAGTCCAGAATATTCTTTTAGCCAGGTGGTGGACTGCCACGGGTTCATTTTAAGGAAGAATATATTTGCAAGTTGGGGTCTAGAAATGTGTTTCCTCAAAACTATCTGTGACCATACACCCCTAAGTAAGTCTTTACTTACCCTCTGGGGTACACATACCCACTTTATAGACTGCTGATCCAATAAGAAGGTTAGCTGAGATCTACAGAATAAATAGGAATTAGCCAGACACACAGACATAGGGGAAGTCCTGACAGGCTACTTTTTAAGATAAGAAACAGGAAATGGGGTGCCTTCAAGAAGCATGCTGTATCAGCGGCTATATATGTGGGCAGGAACTTTTAGATAGAAGTTACTCTTTTATTCCCATCAGTCATCATTCCCACACACAAGCATGTGCTCATATTTTCTTCTTCCTACCTGAATGACTGCCTACCCATTCTGTCCATCCAAATCCTTTTCACTCTCCAAAGGACAGCTCATATCCCACCACATAACTTCTGCCTTCATCTCTGAAGGTTCTGGAACCAACTCCAATGTGTGGGACTGAGGGGTTTTCCCCACACCACCAAGTAATTCTCAAACACCAGCTGGGGGTCCTACAATTCAACTCAATTCTGACACTACCTCGAGACAGTATCAGATCCCCTAGGTTAAGGGCTCAGGCCTACAAGACTGAACCCTGCTCCATTCAGATGCCAACTGCAAGATCAGGTTGTCACAACCTGTGCTTCTGACCAGCTGTTATAGATTGCCTGCAATCTATAACAACTCCTTCCTTGAGTTTAATTTGCTAGAGCAGTTCAAAGAACTCAGAGAAACATTTTACTTACTGGATTACCCATTTATTATAAAAGGATATAACTCAAGAATAGCCAGATTGAAGATATGCATATGGCAAAGTATGGGGAAAGGGCAAGGAGCTTCCAGGCTCTTTCCAAGCAACACTCTCCCTGAATCTCCATGTGTTCACCAACACAGAAGTTCTCTGAATCCTGTTCTTTTGAGTTTTTACGGTGGCTTCATTACATAGGCATGATTAATCAAAACATCGGGTATTGGCAATCTATTCAAACTCCAGCCCCTTCTCCCCTTCCCAAAGGTCGGGGGCGGGGGGGGGGGGCGCTGAAAGTTCCAACCTTCTAATTGTTACCAAAATGCAAGTCCGTGAGCCTGACGCACAGTGAGGCCAAACAATACTAAAACGCTGGCATCTGGAACACAGAAAGGTTTATTGCAGGGCCATGCAAGGAGATGGGTGGCTCATGCCTTAAAAAACTCCCAAACTCCATGAAAGCTTTCAGCAAAGCTCTTTTATAGGAAAGGTGAGGGAGGGGCATGGTTAGTTGTTACAAACTTCTTGTCAGATACTGTTCTTGAGGTCAGGTCAAGGTCAGGTAATGTGTTCCTATAAATCTCTACCAAACAAATGTTACTCTCTGTTCTGACAAGAAAGGGGAAGGTCCCAAGGCTCAACTTTCACCCTTTGAGGTCCAGGCCTGGCTAAGAGAAGGGGTTCCCTGCGGGGGCAGGGGGAGGGGTTACCCTGTCCAGGAATGTTCATCCATCCCGTCACCCAGTCTGGGTCCTCCCACCAGTGCCCAGGCCTGGCTGAAGAGGCAGATCTCAGTTGGTGGCTCCCTCAGGGCCAGGTCCCCAGACCCTGCCCAGCTGTCATCGCTGAGGGAGCCAGGTGCCCAGGACCCACCTGGCCCTCAGGCTCCTCAGGCTGCCCAAATGGTGGGGGCCAGGTCCCCCAGGCTGTGTCCCATGCAGACTGCTGCCGCCATTAGGTCACAGAGGCAAGGATGGGGGAGAGGTTCACCACTGCCTCAGGGCCTGGGCATGGCCAGTGGGCAGTCCTGGCGAGGGCTCTAGAGCCCTGCAGGACACACCCCCAGCCTGTTCCCTGGGCCCCCCAACTCACCCGCCAACCCAAGGCCAGGTGAAGGGCCCCGGGGAGAAGGCCGGGATCTGCCTCTTAACCTCACTTTCCACCTGAAGACCACCACTCTGCCACGTTGGCTCAGTGCCCCTCTAACAGTAGCTGCCTGACAGCTGCTTGCTTAGGGGCAGGGCCCACTGAAGTGCCAGACCAATGATGGAATGTGCCCTCTAATGGTTGCCACTGACAGTGGCTTGCTTGGGAGAAGGGTTCATTGTGGCACCAACCAATGGCTGGATGGGGCCCACTGTGGTGCCGACCAATGGCTGAGCAGGACCTCTAACGCAGCTGTAACCATCCCACATTAATGGTCTTCCAGTACCTGTTGCCTGGTAATGGGGGGAGGGGTTGGGTAACAGTTGCTAAGCATTGGCCCAGTGCTAAGGGCTGCTCACTGCAGCACTCTATTACATAATCACATAGTTGGTTCTCCTGGCAACCAGCCCTCATCCCCATTCTTAGGTGTGGTTCAAAAGTCACCTCATTAACATAATAAAAGACTCCTTTGTCACTCTCTTCACAATTTCAAGGGCTTTAGGATCTCTGTGCCAGAAACAGGGACAAAGACCAAATACACATTTCTTATTACAATTCACAATATCATAATCTCCATCTCCTCAAAACTCCCTGGCTACCAATTGTGTCACAGAACTTAGTACAGTACTTGTTGTTTGGGGCTACAGTGTTTCCTTCTTGTTTGTGTACACTCCTGGTTACTATAACTAGAGTAGGATCAACCTGAGGGAAAGCATCATTTCTTATAATTCTTCTGTATTGTCCTATTTGACTATTCATTTGCTTGCTTCACTCCCAAGCCTTGTGATGGCCTAAAAGGGAAAGACTTTGGCTCTAGAGTTTGTAATCCTCAGCACAAGGGCTAGGCGCTCAGGAAATATTTGTTCAATGATTAATGTGAGACTTCCGCCTAGCTTAGATGAATGCTAAGCAGATCCTGGATGAATAATAGGTGCTTTTTAAAATGAATACTATGTTTTAAGGCACAGCAAGAGAAACTTTAGACACATTATTTTTCATCTTTATCACAGACTTCCAGGGTAGAGAGTATTATGTCTACTTCGCAAATGTGAAGATTCAATGATTAATTTACCCAAAGTCACACAGGAGGTGGTGAAACCAAAATTTGATTCCAAAGCCAGGCTCCTTGTGTTATACCATACTTCCTTTAATGAATACTTTTAAAAATTTAGTTGCATTGCCCTGAATTGGTGGGACTATCAAAGAATATACAGTGCATTTTAAAGTCTCACTCTACCATCAGAATTTCATAAAACGAGGGTGAATATGACTGTAAATGATTCATGACATGACATAAAACCAATGCCACCTTTATTCATACTAGGTTCTTAATACGCTTGGGTTTGTTTCTAAATTTTCTATTTATTTTCATTACTTTAATTATGTATGTCTAGATGCTTCTGGAAAAATGCTTTCTGCTTCCTAACATTGCAAAAATCATTCAAAACATTAAAAACTTCAGAATTCAATTTTTCTACAGTTGAGGAAGTTTTAAATTCTGGACTCAAGTTCCACCTGGACTCCTTCTCCTCATGTTCTTATAGCAATAGCCACCATGCTATTTTTCTGAGAAGGGAAAGGAAGTTATACTTAGATTTTATCGCAAAATAATAAATAAATAAGCACTCTAAACTGCAGTCAGAATATTTTCCTTTATGAGTTCTGCATTTAGTGTTATGCTTAGAAAAGTCTTCACAATTCCAAGATTTTGTAAATATTTGGTATTATTTTCTTCTAGTACTTCCATGATATTTTTTGCATGTGTATCTTTAATTCTTCTAGAATATTTTACAAATGGAGTGAATTAGGGGTTAAAATATATTTTCCCTCCAATGGTTAATTAGTTGCCTAAACAATTTCCATTGGTTGGAACTGCCAACCTTTAGAACTGCATACTATGTTCTTACATATGTTTGGATCTAAGTTTCCTATTTAGTTCTATATGCCAGTACCTGTATTTGTTTTCATTTTAGTTTTTAATATCTAGTAGTTCAAGTCTATGCTCCTTGCTTTTTATTGTTCCTTATTTGTAAGCATTTCTTGATTATCCTTGACTATTTATTCCTCCAAATCTGAATCCATATTGTCAAGTTCAAAAATTGTATTGTGATTTTTATTGTGATATCATCTTAATAGAGTAATTTACAGAGAATCTGACATCCTAACTACCGGATCATCTAAACAGAAATATAGTATGGTTTGTCACAAAGTCTTTCTTAATGTTGTTTTCTTTGGATTGTTTTACTAGGTATTTGATACTTTTCATTTCAATTGGGAATGAAATCCTTTTCCACTACATTTTCTAGCTTTTTAAAAAAAATTCTCATTCACTACTTTAATTTGCTCTTGTGGCAACAAACTCCTAACTGGCCTTTCTGACTCTAATACCTCCTTTTCTACTCCATCCTATTGCAAAAGTCATCTTTCCAGATGGCAAAATCAGTCATAAAATTCCCTTCTTATAAACCTTAACTCTTCAGTGCTTTGGGGATAATATAAGTGTTTAAGCCGGCATACAAAGCCCTCCCCTGCCAATCACTTTAGCTCCATCGCTCATGGATGTTCCTCTTCTTTCACAATCTCCACTGATATACTGAAATAGCATTGCTTCCCCAAATGCCCAAACTGCTATGCACACCTTTGAACATAATGTTTATTTCAACTGAAACTGCTTTCTCCCTCGAGCAAACTCTTAATTACCCTTCAGGAACCAATTCAAGTGTTACCTCCCACTTATAGCCTTCTATGAGCCCCACAGTATTGATTAGGTTTTTCTTTGTGCTACTACAAAACTCTGTCATAATTCTTGTATCTCTTACTAGAATATATTGTATATCTGTTTTGCTAAACAGTGGACGTTTGATGGCAAAGACGTTAATCACTTACTTCATCACTTTTTTATTCTTAGTGGTCAGCAGTGCCTGGCATATAGTAGGTCTTAATGATTGTTTGTTGGATTAATAAAATATAATAATAATAAAGCCATCCTAATAGGATATAAACACACTCTCAAAAGCTAAAACTATACTGGAACACACACCAAAAAAAAAAGAAAATCATTAATGAATATAAAGAGTATGCAGGAGTAGGAAGAGCATGGAAGGATAATATCCAATTCAACCTAGGATAATGGGAAATTCTTCTAAGAGGAGGGACACAGGGTGAATATTTGAAAGATGGGTGTGAATCAGTTCAATGGGTGATACAGTAAAGGGTTTTGAAGATAGAAAATACAGTTTGAGAAAACAGGGCAAATTACTGTAAGTAATTTATAAGAAGGGTATAAGATAATATAAGAAGGGTATATATATTTCACCAGGAAAATACAGCCCAACTTTGTACAGAAATGGGATGACCTCCCACCAGATGAGAGTCTTGGTTGGTTACCTCAAAATAGGATGGGCACCTGCTTGTCTGGTTTCTAAAGTATAGGGGGTACATGAGTCAACCCTCAACCAATAACAGCCTCTATTATCACTCTTAAGATGCTGCTCAAATGTCTTTCCTACAGGAAAGCTTTCTCAGCCCCCATCCAAACTGAACTGTGTGCCCTTCTTTGTGTTGCCTGTGAATTCCTCCAGCAGACCAGTGCCTTGGCATTCATATGATTAGTTTATGTGCTTTACTCCCTTTTCTAGACTTGAGTCTCTGTAACAGTAACATTTATTTTTATATTCCTAGCATCTATCACAGTGTAAAACATTTGGAGAGCTCTCAAAAAATAATATAATTATAACTGCCATTTATTGTCTACCATAAGTCCAATGAGTGTTTCTCAAATTTTTAGGATCCAGGAACTACTTAATGGGAGTTCAAACCATACAGAATCAGAGGAATGCTCATTACTGTCACTCTTAATACCACATGACATTAAGAAATATTTTAAATTCAACTATTTTAAAAACTCAAGTGAGCACCTTTACCCTTGATATCTAGAGTTCCCACTGTGGAAAAGAACATTTTTATATTCATATGTTATCCATTTCTTTACATAGCACTGAAAAGATACAGTCAGTGACTGTTATCTATTGTACACACTATTTTCACTATTTCCTTTAACATAAACTAAGATCAAGAGACATATTATTGATCAACTATTCTCTGCAAAAAATAAATAAATAAGGTTTGGAAAATAACTTAATCTCCTATATTAGCAGGGCAACACACATTCTTGATGCAAACATAGTGGGTATCTTGGAATTATGTATCCTGATGCACCTTTATGAGGCTACGTTATGGTTTATGAAATCACCAGTAATGAACAAAAACATATCTTCTGTATAACATGGGATTTCAGTGATGAATAAAAGAAGTCATTGTGCACTTTTCCCTCAAATGTGTACAGCACATATGACAAATGCTGATTCCTACTCGCATACCAGTAGGTCCATCAAACTATGAAAATGAAACATGTGCTAGATTGTACATGTAATAGTAATTGTTCATGCACATTGTGGGACATAATTAGTGGGATTTTGTATCGGTCATCTATTGTTGCATAACAAATTACCACAAAACTTAGTGACTTAAAACAACAAGCATTTATTAGTTCAGTTTCTGTGGGTCAGGAATTACCCAAATTGTTCTGGCTGACAGTCTCACATGAGGTTGCAGTTACAGTCATCTGTAGGCTTGACTGGGACTGAAGGATCTGCTTCCAAGATCACTCAACAGTCAGTTCCCCAGATTGCCAGAACTACAGAATCTATTTTTCAGAGGAGGCAGAGGAGAACAAGGAGGGAAAGGAGAAGGAAGAGGAGGTGTTTCTATAAAGGAACACTAATTTGAACACCAGATTTCTCATCTAAAACCATGGAGGTCAAAAAAAAAGTGACACAGTATTTTTCAAATGCTTAATTAAAGAACTGTTAACCCTGAATCCTGTATCTGACAAAGCTTTTCTCCAGAAACAAAGGGGAAACAAAGACATCCTCATTAAACTAAAGGAAACTGAGAAAATGTGTTGCTAGCAGATTTACTCTTAAAGAATAGCTAAAAAAATCCACACAGAAAGAAATGGTAACAGGAGAAGTATGGGTCCTCCTAACAGCAAAGAAGATCAGTTGAATGAGCAAAAATAGTGGAAAATATAATAAACTGTCTTTCACTTCATAAAGTTCTTTAATCATATTTTATGGTTGATACAAAAGTTATAATACCATCTGATGTGGTGCTCAACGTATGTAGAAAAAAATATTTAAGACAATTATACTTAAAAGATGAAGAGGTTAAAGAGACTTCAGATAAACTATGGTTTCTAAACTTCACTAGAAGCGAAAACACCAACACCAGTAGGCTGAGAGTTACGTACACATACGGAAATGTCCAGAGCAACCACTAAGATATAAACAAAGTGATATAATTTTAAAATGCCATAAAGAAATCAAAATGAAACTCTTAAAAGATGTTCAAATTACCCACCGGATGGCAAACAATGATAAGGAACAAAAAAACAGAGGGAACAAGCAGAAAACAAATAAAATGGCACACATACACCAGTGAAAAGAAAGAAATTGGCGGAGATTTTAAAAACACAATCCAGCTATATACTCTCTACAAGAAATTAATTTCACACAGAATAATATAGATAGGTTGCAAGTAAGAAAATGGGGAAAGATATATCATGTAAAAATCAAAAAGAAAAGCAGAAATGGCTATCTAATACCAGATAAGGTAGACTTGAGAGCAAAGAAAAGTATCAAGGACCAAAAGAGACATAACATCATGACATTATGCAGCTACTGTATTTGAAATGTTGAGTGGTAGTAATAAAGGCTGCAGTTATAAATACATAACCTCAAAATACGTGATAAGTCATTTCTCATGTCACTGATGATATGGCCTCCAGCTCAGATAGTCAGAACAGAATGTTTACTCTCGTGATTATAAAATTCATTTTTATATATCAAAATACATTATATGCATGCAGCTCACTAGGTGGAATAAGTATTTACATGTATTTACCATTTCTAGTCTAAAAAAGTAATTTCCCAAAACATATTATTCCAAAAGGGGTCTGGGGAGTAGGTATAGGGGTAGATGAAATAAGAATGGCAGAATGTTATGGCTGAGTAAAAGGATGACATGATCTGACTTATGCTTTAAGAGGATCACAGTGGCTGCCTCCTGAGGACAGACTGAAGGGGTTGTCAAGGGAAGAAGCAGAGGGACCGGCCAGGAAGCTATTGCAATAATCCAGTAATCCAGTTAAGAACAATGGTGCCTCAAACCTGATGGCAGCAGAAGTGCTGAGAAATGGTCAGACTCTAGAAATACTCTGAAAGTAAATGTGGCAGGATTTACTGACAGAACAGATGTGTGGTATGCAAGAAAGAGAAGTCAAGAATGCTTCCAAGGTCGTTTTGACTTTAGTCACTGGAAAATTAGAGTTGTCCTGTACTAAAATGGGGGAGACTATGAGCAGAGCCAGCTGAGGGGGGAATATTTAGGAGTTCAGTTTTGGGCTTGTTAAGTTTGAGATGTCTGCTATACTTCGAAGTAAAGGAAAGTACCATCTAGATGCTAGACTCTGAAGTTCAGAGTAAGGTTATAAATCTGGAGAATTTTTTTTTAACATCTTCATTGGAGTATAATTGCTTTACAATGGTGTGTCAGTTTCTGCTTTATAACAAAGTGAATCAGTTATACATATACATATGTCCCCGTATCTCTACCCTCTTGCGTCTCCCTCCCTCCCTCCCACCCTCCCTATCCCACCTCTCTAGGTGGTCACAAAGCACCGAGCTGATCTCCCTGTGCTATGCGGCTGCTTCCCACTAGCTAGCTATTTTACGTTTGGTAGTGTATATATGTCCATGTCACTCTCTCACTTTGTCCCAGCTTATCCTGAGTCGTGAGACTAGGTAAACTCACCCAGGGAATGACTATAAGTACAGTGGTAAAGAGGTCCAAAGACTGAGCCCTGGGGTTCTCAAATGCTTAGAAGTCAGGGACTTGAGGAGGAAATAGGGTCTGCAACTGAGCGTGAGGGTAGAGAAGATTTGAAGAGAGAAGAGATAGTACAAAATAACCACGCAGGAGAGTGGGAGAGTGAATAGTCTAGGGAAATATATTGTTGGGTGGCATGATGCTTAAGTTGAATGATCATGAATTTAAAATGACTCAACGTGGCTGTACATTATTTTTTCCAACTACACTGGGCTGTGTAGGGGCAGGCACAGATTAGATAGGATTGGAATTAAACCAAGCAAATGAGAAAACAGCAAGGAAGTTGAGGCTGTATAAAAGGAAGTATAAAACAAAAACTGTTAGAAATGCAAAGTAGCAGAAAGATTTCCATACCAGATATTAAAGCATATTATAAACCTATAATATATTTTTTAAATGTGATGACAATGTCAGATTACAGAGTCACGAGTGGAGCAGAAAGGAATTTTCAGAAATACGTATAAGAATTTAGTATACAATAAAAGTGGCATTTCTAATCATTAGGGATAGCTATTGGATAAATGTTACAGGGATAATAGTTAACCAATTAGAAGAATATAGATATTGATTAATTCTCATTAAGCACTGTACACCAAAATAAGTTCCAGAGGAATTAAAGATTTAAGTATTTAAGAATTAGATCATAAAAGCCGCAGAATAAAATATTCAAAATAAAATATTCATGAACATGTATATAATGTAGGATAAGGATGGACTTTCATGTACGACATATGCATGTGAAAAAGATCAAGTTTCAAAGTAATATTTATATTATGAATTTTGGATATAAGTGCATAGAATATAGCAAACTGTTAATAAGAAATATGTCTGGATGTTTGGATTGTGAATAATTGTATTTGCTTCTGTAAGCTTTACTGTATTTTGCAAATTTTCTGCAAGGAACATGTATTACTTTTGTTTAGTTTTTATATTTATTATTTTTAACTAAAGAAGTGATATATATTTATAACAACTGAAATAAGGCAGAGAGGTGTAAAGTTACTAAACTTCACCCTATCCTCCACCCCATCTGACTCTTTCCATTCCTAGCCAAATCAATGGATAACGATCTAAGATATTAAGAACGCTTTGGATAAACTGTAGTTTATTCAGCAGTCTCCTTTTGATGAAGAATGAGTTTCCACTCAGGAGTTATTACAAACAATGCAATAAACATCTTTGGACTTTTATTCTTATGTGCTGATGTACTTGTTTCTATAAAATGGAGTCCTAAAAGTAGGAATACAGAAGTAAAAGGTATATGTATGCTTAGTTGCAAAAGATACTGCCAGAGTAACTTTTCAAATTACAGTAACTATAGTAGGCAGAATTTTAATATGACCTCCTGCTCCCCACCATGTACACACCTTGTAATAACTCTCAGTACTACGAATATTGTAGATTCCCAGATCATGTTAGTTTTATGACCTTAAGAGAGAGATTTTTCCATGTGGGCCTGACCTAATCACGTGAGCCTTTTAAAAGCAGAGAATTTTCTCCAGTTTAATATGAAACAGGAAGTCAGAGATTTGAAGCACAAGAAGAATTGACTTGCCATTATTGACCTGAAGATGGAGAGGGCCACATGGTAAGGAATCTGGACACCTATGGCTGCTGAGAGTGGCCTATGGCTGACAGCCAGCAAAGAAATGGGGACCTCAGTCCTATGACTGCAAGGAAACAAATTCTGCCATCAGTGAGTTTAGAAAAACCCCAGATAAGAACCGTGGCCCTGGTAAACACTATGATTCTGAGAAAAGAATCCAGCCACACTGTCCCTGGACTTCTAAGCTACAGACACTGTGAGATAATACACTTTGGTTGCTTTGAGCCACTAAATGTGTGGTAATGTTATAAAACAATAGAAAATAATACAGTAAGATTCACCCTCCCAACAGCAATGTACCAGGTACCTATTTTCCTCATTGTCTCACCAGCATCAAAAGTTAACTATATATATATTTTTTAATTGACACAGATGTGTAAATACACCACGGAGAACTGCCCCTGAACAAATCCACCTCTCATTCCACACCTTTATGAGTACACCACTCTGATGGCCCTCTAATTAATGTGACTGATGGGATGAGACCAAATTCATTCAATTGTAAACACTTGCAAATCTCTTATGACCAGTGTTTTCTAGGAGAGAGACAATAATTATACACAAGAATTACAATCCCAAGAGCACACACTGTACCCCTGGAAAAAGTGGTTTCAACTGTCAGAAAAATGTGTTTTAAATTGTTGGGGACTCCCCCCACCAGTGGGACAGACATCAGTCATGGGGCACAGGTTAACAGTGTCTCCTGGGTTTAACTCCAGGAATTACAGATTAATATCTGTAATTTATTAAGATCAATTACAATAGTAACAGCTAACACTGTTATTATTAGCAGCTGACATGTTTCTAAGATCTTTACATACATTCATTGACCCATTCAAATCTTACAACAGTCTGGCTGATAATAATGCCATTTTATTAAATAAGAAAAACAATAAAAGCATTTTAATTGGTTATTTTAAAAAAGAAATTTGATAAGATGAACACTACATCTTGATTCAAAAGAACCCATTAAAAATTTATAATAGATGTTTCCTTAACATTATAAAGAGTTATTGATTTCAAACCAACAATCAACTTCATACCTAACAATGAAAAACTAAAGATAATTGTGTTAAATCTATGCCAAAGAGAGAGAAACAAAAGGCCAGTGACAATTGTTTCATGAAAAAAAATCTCAATACAGGTTTAGAAAAAGATTAATCCAAATCTACCCTGTCTCTATAATTTTGCTGTCCAGGGAATAAAACTTTTCCCTAGAAAGACACCCTCTAAGCTACAGGCTCCAGACTTTCTCCCAACTGTCCTCTTCCTCCTCCTCTCCTTATCACCTCTACTGCTAACATCCTCAGAGTATACCCAGTTGTTCCCAACTTCGCATGTTTGGAAAAGACTCTCAAACACCATGACAGCAGTCAACTCCCTGTAATCTTGCCCAAGGGAAAAATACATTAAAGTTGGAAGCGAATGAAGCAGCAGAGAGTATGAGCAGAGAGTCACTGAGTCAGAGCCTCCAGATCACAGGAAAGGAGCTGACATCCAATCCAGCTGCATTCCTGATTAGCTCCTGTGACCATCATTAAAATTTATTAAACTCAACTTGGCAGAGGTTTCCTCTTTTACATTTCAAATTTGCAAAAAAAAAAAAAATTGACTATTATTGACAAGAAAATTGGCATTTACCTGCATTTTAGAAAGGGAGATTAAAACAGGCCATTGGGTGAAGCAAAAGCAGAACCAGAAGGAGAACTTGTTCACCTCTGACCATTTCAACCCAAGAACCGGCTCCTGAGTCCCTCAGCCTCCAAAGGGCACTCAGTACTGCTGCTAGATTTTCTGCAGCTGGATGTTAAGTTTGACATCTAATTGTGATGCTGTCATAGAACATTGATTTCTTTTTTTTTTTCTTGGCTGCACTGGGTCTTCATTGCTGCGTGCAGGCTTTCTCTAGTTGTGGCGAGAGGGGGTTACTTTTCCTTGAGGTGCGCAGGCTTCTCATTGTGATGGCTTCTCTTGTTGCTGAGCATGGGCTCCAGGCATGTGTTCTTCAGTAGTTGTGGCACGTGGGATCAGTAGTTGTGGCTCACGGGCTTAGCTGCTCCGCCACCTGTGGGATCCTGGACCAGGGCTCAAACCCGTGTCCCCTGCATTGGCAGGCGGATTCTTAACCACTGAGCCACCAGGGAAGCCCAGAACATTGATTTCCTTTTTTTTTTTTAACTTATTTATTTATTTTTGGCTGCGTTGGGTCTTTGTTGCTGCACGCGGGCTTTCTCTAGTTGCGGCGAGCGGGTGCTACTCCTTGTTGCGGTGTGCGGGCTTCTTACTGCGGTGGCTTCTCTTGTTGCAGAGCACAGGCTCTAGGCGTGCGGGCTTCAGTAGTTGTGACACGTGGACTCAGTAGTTG